>NC_138047.1:62014432-62326448 GCF_964194185.1 Rhinolophus hipposideros
AAAAATCAGAAATGAAAGACAAGAGGTTACAACAGACACCACAGAAATGCAAAGGATCATCAAAGAATACTGTAACAATTATATGCCAACAAGTTGGACAATCTAGAAAAAATGTGTAAAATTAGAGAAATATATAACCTTCAAAGGCTAAAACAGAAAGAAACAGAATCTGAACAGCCCAATTACTAGCAATGAAATTGAAGCAGAAAAAAAAGAAAACTTCTAACAAACAAAAGCCAAGGACCAGACAACTTCACAGGTGAATTCTAACAAACATTAAAGAAGAATGAATACTATCCTTCTCAAACTATTCCAAAACATTGAAAAGGAACCCTTCCAAACTCATTTTATGAGGCCAACATTACCTTGATACCAAAACCAGACAAAGACACCACAAAGAAAGAGAATTACAGGCCAATATCCCTGATGAACATAGAAGCCAAAATTCTCAACAAAACACTAGCAAACTGAATTCAACAGTATATTAAAGGGATTCTACTCCATGACCAAGGATTTATATCAGGGATGCAAGACTGGTTTCATTATCTGCAAAACAATGTGATTCATTACATCCACAAAACCAAGGATATGAGTTCTCAATAGATTCAGAAAAAGCATTTGACAAAATTTAACACCCATTTATGATTAAAAACAAAACTATCAACAATGTGGGTACAAGAGGAACTTACCTCAACTTGCTAAGGGCTATATGTGACAAGCTCAAGGCTAACATCACTTAACTGTGAAAAACTGAAAGCTTTTCCAAGATTAGGAGCAAGACAAGAATGCCAACTCTCACCACTACTATCCGATATAGTATTGAAAGTCCTAGCTACAGCAATTAGACAAGAGGGAAAAAAAAGACATCCAAACTGGAAAGAAGTAAAACTGTCAATATATGCACATGACATGATAATATATATAGAAAACTCTAAAGAATCCACCAAAAATTAATAGAATAAAAGAATTCAGTAAAGTAGCAGGATATAAAATTAATACACAGAAATTTGTTTTGTTCATATACACTTATAATAATGAACAATCTGAAGGAGAAATTAAGAAAACAACACCATTTACAATTGCCTCAAAAAGAAAAGAAAAACTGGAGCACTCTCTTACACCATACATGAAAATAAACTCAAAATGGATTAAAACCTTAATCCATTTTAAGTTTGTGCCTTCCGTGAACACATTAAAATACAACTAAAATATAGAAAAATCAACCTGGAGAACCATCTGAAGTCTCGTTGTACAGAAGTCCTACGACTAACAATACAAAGAAGCCGCTTTGAGACTGGTAGGAGGGGTGGAGACACAGAGCTGGCCCCAAACCTCTGTGTAGTGGTTGAAAATCAGGAGGGATGTCTCAGCTGAGGAGCTTCTTCTCCCACAAAGGAGTGAAGGACCGCAGGCCCCCACACCAGGTTCCCAGCCCAGGGTACTGGTGGTGGGAAGAGGAGCCCCCACAGCATCAGGCTGTGAAAAATGGGATTCCGACTGTTTGGATGAGACGGAAGGCTGCAGGAAACCTAGACATCCTCTTAAACGGCCGGCACACAAACTCCATCGCTCTCAAGCACTCACCTTGGGCTCCAGCGGAGAGGCAGTAACTTGGGAGGCGTCTGAGACATAAGAGGGTGCAGAATGAGGTGTGTCATTTTGGCGGGAAGACTGGAGAACAGTCAGCATTTTCCCTGTGTGAGGTCCTGCTCTTGTGCAGCCCTCAGGCAGGCGCCATCTTTCCTGTGTTGAGCCCACCCCCACAGGCCAAATCTGAATCTGATTGGCTGGTGAGCTCTGCTGCTCTACCTTGCTGACTCAGCTGGGACCCCGCCCAACCCAACAGCCCCAACGCTGGAGGCACTTTCTCTGTAAGCAGTCAGGCCTGCCGGCATTGCACTCTTTCTTGGAAAACTATGGGAGTCTGGGAGGCCCCTAGTACGCAGTGACTGGCCTCAGTGTGCTCTGAGACTTTTGCTGAGTCGCTCCAAATTCAGCACTGGCACCAAAATGGAATTTACATTAACTTGGTCACTACAACTCTTTCCACTTCGGTGACTCCCTGAAACCCTGCCTCACTCAACTTGCACACCACATGAGGCTCTATCAGTGGCTGAACCTTAAGTAAGCTTGCACGTGGAAGCAGGCTTCAGGGTGTCCTCGCTTTTTGCAGAAATGCTCCAGGCCTGGTACCTGTGGCAGATGTCCTAGGTTTGTAGTTTGGCCTCTCCCACATGCCTCCAGGTTTAGCACAGGCAGTGAACAACCATGGATCACTTCGTAGCTCCTACCACGTAGTCCCTGAACCATCACAGGCAGTGAGTGACCTGGGCCTGCACTGGAGCCCCTCCCAAGAGGCCTCAGAACCAACATACTTGGAGGGTGGCTTCAGACCACAGCAGAACATCACCCAATTAGCCCCACAAATGGCACACACAAAGGGTGGTCTCAATAAGCCCCAGAGACTGCTGGGGCGAATCCCTCTCTGTGGGGTAAGCCCCCTACACAGCAGCCTTTAAGCTGTGGATGTGGCAAAAATCCACAGCCAGTCAACCTAAGGGTCAGTCCCACCAACTGACATACCAATAGCAATCAAGGCTCAACTATAATGAGAGGGTACCCACAACCCACACAAGGGACACTCCTGGAGCACCCGGAGCAGGTGACCAGGGACACTGTGCCACTGGGCCCCACAAGACACCTACTACATAAGACCACCCAGCCAAGACTAGGAGACATAGCATATCTACCTAATGCATAGAAATAAACACAGAGAGGCAGTCAAAATTAGGAAACAAAGAAATGCATCCCAAATGAAAGAACAAGAGAAAAATCCAGAAAAAGAACTAAGGGAAATGGATGAAATCAACCTACCAGAGACCGAGTTAAAATCAGTGGTTATAAGGATGCTCAAGGAACTTAGTGAGAACTTCAACAAAGGGATATCAAGCATAAAAAAAAGGACATAGAAGCCATAAAAATGAATGAGTCAGAAGTGAAGAATACAGTAATACACTAGAAATACACTAGAAGGAATGGATGGACTAGAAGAATGCACTAGAAGGAATCACCAGCAGTCTAGATGAAGCAAAGGATCTAATCAATGATTTGGAAAACAATGTAGCAGAAAACACCCAATTGGAACAGCAAAAAGAAAAAAGAATCTAAAGAAATGAGGAGAGTTTAAGAGACCTCTGGACAACATAAAGCATAACAACATTCGCATCATAGGGGTACAAGAAGAGAGAAAGCAAGAGATTGATAACCTATCTGAAGAAATAATGACTGAAAACCTTCCTAACCTGGCGAAGGAAATAGACATACAGGTCCAGGAAGTGCAGAGTCCAAAACAAGATGAACCCAAACAGGCCCACATCTAGACACATTATAATTAAAACGGCAAAGGTTAAAGACGAAGATAGAATACTAAAAGCAACAAGAGAAAGGGTACTAGTAACTTATAAGGGATTCCATAAGACTGTCAGCTGATTTCTCAACAGAAACTTTGCAGGCCAGAAGGGATTGGCACAAAATATTAAACATGATGAAAAGCAAGAACCTACAATAAAGACTACTCTACCCAGCAAGGGTAGATCAAAGGGTAGATCAAGGGTAAAATCAAAGGTCAGATAAAGAGCTTCCCAGACAAGGAAAAGCAAAAGGACTTCATCCCACCAAACCAGTATTACAAGGAATATTAGAGGGACTTCTTTAAGATGGAAAAATAAATAAAAATTATGAATAATAAAATGGCAATAGCTACATAGCTATCATCAATTACTTTCAATGTAAATAGGTTAAATGCTCCAATCAAAATACACAGGGTGGCTGAATGAATAAGAAAACAAAACCCTTACATATGGCTGCCTACAAGAGATTCACTTCAGATTTAAAAACACACACAGAATGTAAAGTGATGCAAAAAAATATTTCATGAAAATGGAAACAAACAAAGAAAAAAAGCTGGGGTAGTAATACTTATACCAGACAAAATAGACTTTAAAACAAAGGCTATAAGAAGAGACTGTGAAGGACTCAGTAATCCCACACAGGGTATTTATCTGAAGAAACCCAAAATGTTACTTCAAGGAGACATGTGCATCTATATATTTATTGCAGTATTTTTTACAATGGCCAAGATGTGGAGGCAGCTAGGGTGTCCATCAATGGATGAATGGACAAAAAGACATGGTGCATATATACAATGGAATATTGCTTGGCCATGGAAGGGAATGGGTTCTTGCCATCTGCTGCAGCATGGATAAACCCGGAGGTTTGTGCTGAGTGGAGTGTATCAGACAGAGAAAGACAGATGCAATGTGATTTGCTTATACATGGAATCTAAGAACAAAATTAACAAACATAACAGAAACAAACTCATAGATACAAAGAACATTTTAATGGTTGTCAGGATTGAAGGGGGATTGAAGGGAGGAGGATTGAAGGTGTGGGAAAAAAAGAGTAAGGAATTAAGAAGTCCAAATTGGTTGTTACAAAGTAGTTACGGGGACATAGGATACAGCATAAGGAATATTGTCAATAATATTGTAATAACTATGTATGGTGTCAGGTACTAGATTTGTTGGGATGATAGATGGTAGGCAGTGGGGGGTAGGGTGAAAAAGGTGAAGGGGTTAAGAAGTACAAATTGGTAATTACAAAATAATCTGGGGTTGTAAAGTAAAGCACAGGGAATATAGTTAATGGTATGGTAATAACTATGCATAGTGCCAGGTGGGTATTAGATTAGTCAGGGGGATCACTTAAATTATATAAATGTCTAACCACTATGCTGTACACCTGAGATTAATATAATATTGAATGTCAACTGTAACTGAAAAATTTAAAAAGCGGGGAGAAGGTGAAGGGGAATAAAAAGGGGGCAGAAGGTGAAGGTGAAGGTCCAAATTTCCAGGTAGAAAACAAATGTCATGGGATGTAATGTACAGCATGGGGAATATAGGCAATAACATTGTGATAGCATGGTACGATGTCAGATGGTTGCTGGACTTATCATGATGATCACTTCTTTAGGTATATAAATGTTGAATAACTACGGTGTACCCCTGAAACTAATATAATATTGTATGTTAGCTATATTTTTAATAAAAATCTTTAAAAATCACTATGTTGTACTCCTGAAACGAATATAACCCTGTATACCAACTATACTTAAATAAAAAAGGACAGACACATTTGAACTATCAAAAGTCCTATTTGTTTTCAACAGCTATATTGAGAGTTTCATATCATTATATTGTTCAACCATCACCACATCCACTTTGAGAACATTTTCATCACTCCAAAAAATTCCTTGGTGCCCATTTGCTGTTAATCCCACTCCAACCCTTAAGAAAGTACCAATCTGCTTTCTGTCTATAAATGTGTTTTCTGAACATCTCATATAAACGGAATCATACAATATGTAGTGTTTTGCATCTGGCATAATATTTTTGCATGTATCAATACTTCATTCCTTTTTATCAATACCATGTTTTGCTGACTCATTTACCAGTTGATTGACATTTGGGTTACTTCCAAATTTTGGTTCTTATGAAAAATGTTGTTATGAATATTTGTAGACATGTCTTTTTGTATAGGTATGTCTTTATTTCTCGCAGATAAAGTTCCAGAGGTGGAATTGCTAGATTATGTTATAAGTTTATATTTAACTTTTAAAGAAATGACCAGACTGTCCAAAGTGGCTGTACAATCTTCCATTCCTGCCTGTAATGTGCAAGGGTCCCAGTTTCTCTACATCCTCTCCAAAACCTGGCATTGCGTCTTTTTAATGACAGCCATTCTAGATCATGTTTTGAGGTGTCTCAAGCTGGTTTTAGTTTGCATTTCCCTAACGGCTAATGATGTCGAGCATCTTTTCATGTGCTTATTTGCCATTTGTATTATCTTTCTTAATGAAATCTCTATTAACGTCTTTGCTCATTTTTACAGGGGATATTTTTTCTTCTTAATGAGTTGTAAGAGATCATTATATATCCTGGAAACAAATCGCTTATCAGATACAGTAAGTCCTTACTTAACGTAGTCAATAGGTTCTTGGAACTGCAGTGAAATGATGTATAATGAAACCAATTTTGCCATACGCTAATTGATACAAATGAGAATTTAGTTTCTGGCATTTCATCAATGTTATAACAAAATGACATTGAAAGAAATGACTTCATTCGAGGACACACTGTGTAGGACATGCAAATATTTTCCCCCAGGCTGTGGCTTTTTTCCTTCCATTTTTAAGACGACATTTTTTTTTAGAGCAGTTTAAGGTTCATAGCAAAACTAAGGGGAACACACAGAGATGTACCATATATGCTCTGCTCTGCTACTTCCCTGTCATCCTGCCACACGCACAGCCTTCCCCATGGCCAAGCTGAGTGGTACATTTGTTACAATTGATGAACCTACATTGACACATCATACTCACCCAAAGTCCATAGTTTACATTATCGTTTATCCTTGGTGTCTTTGTCTTTTAGATTTGGACAAATGTATAATAACAAGTATCCATAATTATGGTATCATGCAGAGTATTTTCTCGGCCCTAAAAATCCTCTGTGCTTCCCTGTTCATTCTTCCCCCCACCCCAACCCCTGATCTTTTGACTGTCTCCATAGTTCTGTCTTTTCCAGAATGTCATATAGTTGGAATCATACATTATGTAGCTTTTCAGGTTGGTTTCTTTCACTTAGTAACATGCATTTACAGTTCCTCCATGTCTTTCATGGTTCGATAACTTATTTCTTCTTAGCACTGAATGATAGTTCATTGTCTGGATACACTTTTTCTTTTTAATTTATTCATCTACTGAAGGACATCTTGCTTGCTTCTAAGTTTTAGCAATTATGAATAAAGGTGTTGTAAACATCAGCATGCAGGCTTTTGGGTGGACGCAATTTTACAACTCCTTTGGGTAAAATCCAAGTATTGTGGTTGATGGATTGTATTGAAAGGTCATGTTCAGTTTTGTAAGAAACTTGTCAAACTGTCTTCCAAAGTGGCAATACCATTTTGCATTCTTACCAGCAATGAATGAGAGTTCCTATTGCTCCACATCCTTGCCAGCATTTGATTTTGTCAGTGTTCTGGATTTTGACCATTCTAATAGGTATGCAGTGTTTTAACTTGCATTTTCTTGGTGACATATGATGTGGAACATTTTTTTATGTGCTTATTTGCTATCTGTACATCTTTGGTAAGGTGTCTGTTAAAGTCTTGGACCCGTTTCTTAATTGGGCTATATTTGTTTCCTTACTGTTGAGTTTTAAGAGTTCTTAGTATATTTTGGGTAACAGTCTCTTATCAAATGTGTGTTTTGCAAATATTTTCTACAAGTCTGTGGCTTATCTTTTCATTCTCTTATCTTTCTTTTCACAGGACAGAGTTTTTAATTTTAATGAAGTCCAGCTTATCAATTCTTTCTGTCATGGATTGTGACTTTGATGTGGTAACAATTGTGTAGTTACTATGCAGTATGTAGTTCCTATGCTGTGACAACTTCGATGTTGTAAGTCATTTGCCATATCCAAGGTCATACAGGTTTTGTTATATTCTAGTTTTACAGTTCCACATTTTATATTCAGGTTTATGAGCCCTTTTGAGTTACACTTGTGAAAGGTGTAAGGTCTGTGTCTAGGTTCACTTTTTTGCATGTGGATACCAGTTTTTCCATTACAATTTGTTAAAAGATTATCATTGCTCCATTGTATAGCCTCTGCTCCTTTGTCAAAGATCAGTTGACTGTATTTATGTGCTTCTGTTTCTGGGCTTTGTATTGTGTTCCACTGATCTATTTGTCTATTCTCTTGCCAATACCATAGTGCTAATTATTGTAGCTTTATAGTAAGTCTTGAGGTTGGGTAACATCAGTCTTCCAATTCTGTCCTTCTATAATATTGTGTTGGCTATTCTGGGTCTATTGCTTCTCCATATAAAATTTAAAATTAACCTGTTGATATCTGCAGAATAATTTGCTGGGATTTTGATTAATATTGCATTGAATCTATAGATCAAGATAGATAGAACTGATTTCTTGACAATATTAAGTCTTCCACGCATCAGAGTTGTTTAGTTTTCTTCATAGAGATCTTGTACATAGGTTGTTAAGTTTATACCTAACCATTTCTTTTTTTTTCGGGAGTGGGGGAGTGCTTATGTAAATGGCATTGTATTTTTAATGTCAAATTCCACTTGTTCATTGCTGCTGTATAGGAAAGTGATTGACTTTTGTATATTATCATTTATATCCTGCAACTTTTCTATAATTGCTTATTAGTTCCAGAGTTTTTTTGTCAATTATTTTTTAATTTTTTAATTTTCTACCTATGATCATGTCATCTGCCAACAAAGACGGTTTTATGACTGTCTTCCCAAGCTGTATATAATCTGTATCCTTATTTGTCTTACTTTTTTGTCTTATTGCAAGAACTTCCATATGATACTGAAAAGAAGTGGTGATAAGGGACATCACCCTTGTAGCTGATGTTAGTGGTAAAGCTTTTAGATGTGTGTTGGATTTTGTCAAATGCTTTTTTTTGTGTGCATCTATTGATATAATCATGTGACTTTTCTTTTTTAGCTTATTAATGTGATTTTCAAATGTTGAACCAGCCTTGCATACTTGGGATAAATTCCATTTGGTTGTGGTGTATAATTCTTTTCATATATTGTTGGATTTGATTTCCTAATCTTTTTTGAGGATTTTTGCATCTAAGTTCATGAGAGTTATTGATCTGTTGTTTTCTTGTAATGTCTTTGTTTGGTTTTGGTATTAGGATAATGCTGGCCTCATAGAATGACTTAGAAAGTATTCCCTCCACTTTTATCCTTTGAAAGAGATTGCAGAGAATTGGTATAATTTCTTCCTTAAATATTTGGTAGAACTCACCAGTGAACCCATCTGAGCCTAGTGCTTTCTGTTTCGGAAGGTTATTATTGATTCTATTTCTTTAATAGATAGAATCCTATTCAGATGTTTTATTTCTTCCTGTGTGAGTTCTGGCAAATTATCTTTCAAGGAATTGGTCCATTTCATCTAGCCTATAAATTTGTGGGCATTAAGAGTTGTTAATAGTGTTCTTTTATTATCCTTTTAACTTCCATAGGATCTGTAGTGATGCCCTTTCTTTTTCTTCTTTTTTAAAACGTAGCCTGGCTAGAGGCTTATTGATTCTACTGGTCTTTTCAAAGAACAAGCTTTTGATTTAATTGATTTTCTGCATTGATTTCCTTTTTTTCCCCCAATTTTACTGACTTCTGTTCTAATTCTTATTATTTGTTTTCTCCTGCTTACTTTAACTTGCTCTTCTTTTTCTGGGTTTAAAAGGTGGAAACATTTATTTGTTTGTTTGTTTATTTACTTATTTATTTTTTTAAAGATTTTATTGGGGAAGGGGAACAAGACTTTATTGGGGAACAGTGTGTACTTTCAGGAGTTTTTTTTCCAAGTCAAGTTGTTGTCCTTTCAATCTTAGTTGTGGAGGGTGCGGTTCAGCTTCAAGTTGTTGTCCTTTCACTCTTAGCTGTGGAGGGCGCAGCTCAGCTCCAGGTCCAGTTGCCGTTGCTAGTTGCAGGGGGTGCAGTCCACCATTCCTTGCAGGAGTCGAACTGGCAACTTTGTGGTTGAGAGCATGCGCTCCAACCAACTGAGCCATCTGGGAGCTCAGCTCAAGGTGCCGTGTTCAATCTTAGTTGCAGGGGGCACTGCCCACCATCCCTTGCGGGATTCGAGGAATTGAACTGGCAACCTTGTGGTTGAGAGCCCGTGCTCCAACCAACAACTGAGCCATCCGGGAGCTCAGCAGCAGCTCAGTTCAAGGTGCCGTGTTCAACCCCTTGCGGGACTCAAGGAATTGAACTGGCATCTTTGTGATTGAGAGCCCACTGGCCCATGTGATTATCGAACTGACAGCCTTCGGAGTTAGGAGCATGGAGCTCTGACCGCCTGAGCCACCGGGCGGGCCCCGTGTGAGTCTCCTTTTGACAGTTGGGGTCCTCACAGTTCTGTCCTCCCCTGACCAACTAAGCTGGCAGGGGAATGGGGACAGCCCAGGGAAAGAACTCCACAGACTCCCACTACGTGGCAGTTTTTCAAGCATCAATGCTTCTGATAATTGCTTAATTATCTTTCTTTGATTTCCAGAGTGCTGAAATAATAAATTTTGTCCAGCTACATAGATCTGTTTTGGGGAGAGGCTATGCTGACCTCTTCCTTTAGCCATAGCTGGAAAATCTGCTGTGGCAATTCTATTTTATAGGAGGAGGAGAAGGGATAGATCTTAATCCAAATATATGACACCCTCAGCTAAGGAGTATGAACACGTGTACAACTAATATTAAAAATATAAAAATAAAACCAGGGCCAAAGGGTTTCATGGTAGTTCTCAATGACAACCTTCAAATGTACCTTCTAGCCCTCAAAAGAAATTTCCTGGTTACCTGGGAATACACTGTAGAAAGTGCTGTAAATGTGGTCTATGCAGTAAGGGCCCCTGACCTGGGTTGGAGCTGGAGATGGAGTGAGGAGAGGGGGCAAGAAAAACCCAAGCAGGACCAGAGACCCTGGTTCATTCCAAGGCTGCTAATGTAGGCTGTCCCTGCCACCTACTTTCCTACCAGATACTTTCTTGAAAGTATACTGGAAAGTAACCTGTCTCTGAATCAAAGAGACATTTTAATAAGGGTCTGTAGGTGACACAGAGAGGGAGTGTGGGTTGGTTGGTGCTGTTCCTTGAGAAAAAAACATTTGGATACATTGCTGGAGGCAATGTAAAATGGTGCAACTGTTTTGGAAAATACTTTGGCAGTTCCTCAAAATGTTAAACACAGTTACCACAGGATCCAACAATTCTACTCTTAATACATACCCAAAAGAAATGAAAATACCCATCCACACAAAAACCTGTAGAGGCGTTTACAGCAGAATTATTCACAATAGTAAAAAGTAGAAATAACCTACATGACTATCAAGTGGTGAATGGATTAAAAAAATGTGGTCTGTCCATACAATGGACTCAATATTTGTTAACAAAAAGGAATGGAGTTCTGATACATATTATAATATGGATGAATCTCAAGATATTATGTTAAGTGAACTAAGACAGTCACTAAAGACCACTAAAGACTAATGATTGCATGATGTCATTACACAAAATGTCCCAAATAGGCAAATCTATAGACAGAAACTAGATTAGTGGTTGGTTGCAGGTGTTGGAGACAGGGAGGAAAATGGGAAGTGACTGCTAATGGTATGAGGTTTCTTTTGGGGTAATGAAAATGTTCTACAATTTAGGTTGTGGTGACAGTTGTAAAACAATGTAAATACTGAGTTGTACACTTTAAACTGATAATTTTTATAGTATGTTAATTATATTTCAATAAAGTTGTTTAAAAAACTGATTAGAGACTCTGTAATGATAGGACCTGCAGGGGAGGGTATTCCAGGATGCAGAGGGTCTGGGAAGGGCTGCCAGCTTAATTGGGGACCCCACAACCAGTCCAGCCACCCATCCTTGAATTGTCTGATGGGCAGCGTTGAGGGGTTGGGGCTGCCCGGGAATATTTAAGGCTGCTCCAGATTAGGCTCGACTAGGAGGAGGAGGGCAGGCTCTCTTGTCTGACATTGCTACAAAGACCCTACGGCTTCTACTGTGGGCTGGCAGGCAGGTGGTTCTCCCAGTAGGGAGAGGGTGCTTTTCTCCAGGGTGCCCTCAAGAGCTAAGGAACTCTGAATGCTTAAGATCAAACCCGAGTGAAAGTTTGAAACTCAAGTATTTAGGTACGTGATATGCGGAAGCTCAAATTCAATGAACAAGATGATTGAAGATTTCCACAAAAGCATACTGTGTTAACGTTGAAGATCCGTAACATGATGCTAAGTGAAATAAGCCAGTCACAGAAGGACAAACACTGTATGATTCCATTTACATGAGGCATCTCGATTAGTTAAACCCATAGAAGGAGAGAGGAGAATGGTGGTCGCCAGGGGCTGGAGGTAGAGGGAAATTGAGATGCTATTCAATGGGTACAAGGTTTCAGTTGTGCAAGATGAACAAGTTTAGAGATCTGTTGTGTAACATTGTACCTCGAGTTAACAGTATTATATACTTAAAAATTTGTGGAAGGTAAATCTCATGTCAAATGTTCTTACAATAATAATAATAATAATAATAATAATAATAATAATAATAAATAATAATAAAAGTTGAAGGTCAGTGAGTCAAGGGCTACTTCTAATTCCTTCACTCAACAAATTCATTGTGCAGCGACTCTGCCAGGCACAGTTGTGACCAAAACAGACAACTAGCCGCCTCCATGTAGCTTACACATTACTAGGGAGACACCTCAAGCAAATAATATATAGTACGAGTGTATCAGACCGGGATAGACGTTATAGGGAAGAACAAAGCAGAGGGTGACTGTGGGGAATTTAAAAAGCAGGCAAATTGCAGTTGTAAATACTGCAGGGTGATCAGGGAAGGCGTCCCTCAGAAGATGAGCTGAAGCAGGTGAAGGAGGAAGAGAGCCCACTCTGGTTAGGATCTTCATAGGCAGTGGGTAGTCAGGGCAAGGGCCTGCCCTGGGGCGGGTCTGGCATGTATGCAGAGTGGAGTGAACAAGGGGGCAGGATGTGAGGAGCCATGTAGGGTGTGAAGCAGGGACTGGTATGATCTGGCACTTGGCAAGCTCACCGTTGCTGCTGAGGTGAGAATGGACAGGCAGCAAAGGCGGAAGTGCAACCGCCAGCCCTCAAACTACGCGAATGGTACCAGGAGAACTCACTCATACTCTTATCTCAGCAAATATAAAGTCTGGGCAGGCGTATCCACCTTTAGGAGGAAGATGAAAATCAATGCTGTGACACCATACAAAACAAAAGCAGGCAGACAAGAAGGCAGGTGAATATACTCGTAGACCAAGAACCCAGTGTGGGGGGGAAAAACAACTAGAAGAGCATTTTCTGGGAAGGTTTTTATATAAATTAGTGAGAATATGAATTCAGTGAAGGGTCAAAGATGAAATAATAGAATGATATGAAGATTGCAGAGCTAAGAAGTATTGTGGAGAGTGTCGTTCTTACTGAATTAGAAACAGTAAGGAATAATGAAACAGACTTTCGAAAATTCAATTCCAGATATTACATGAATACAAGCCTCTCATTTATAGGCTAGAAAGTTCCTGAAGAGGGTAGTTATGTCCTTTTTGCATCCCCCTCAAGGCCCAGCAGAATACGTATCAGCATGGACACATTAATTGCTAACTTAGAAGTCGACACAGGCGGATCCAAGCCGAACCACAAGCTTACTTGATAACACGGCTCTAGTAGAGCTTGCTGTTTTCCTCTTGGCAGCATCAACCTGCAGAGCCAGCCTGTGAGGATTCTTAAGTGTACCAAGTCTCTTTAGGTTGACATTTCCTCCATCGTTCATTTCTCTCTAATCAGGTTGCAAAGGGGTGGTGGCCTCCTTTAATGAAAAGAAATAGCATTTTTTTCCAGGGCATACCTTTTGTTTGAAATTTGTAATAGTGCTTTGAGGGCAAGATCCTAAAGGAGTTGTTTTTCTTTAAATACCTCTGCCCTCTCTGAAATGCAGTTGCAATTTGACTCTTTGTTGAACAGGAAGTGATAGTTGAAGGCCAAGGTTGAAGTTCTAACCTTTATTTTCTTGATAAAGCATAATTATGCATGGATGATACAGAAATAACATCCTAAGTCCATTTTCACTGTAGTCATCAAAAAAAAAAAAACACAGGAAAAATGCAAACTGGAAGCTGTTGTAAAAAGCATTGCTTGGAGTCGGGAAGTTGAAGGGTAGAGAGCTGGGGATTATATTTAATAACCAGCATGGCTTTGGGAACGCTAAACCCCTCTGAATTGCGTCGTGTTAAATGAGGGTTTGGGCAGGGTGATTTCTCCAGGCTCTCCCCACACTACCGTTCTACCCGCTCTGTTACTGGCTGAAGATGAACTCCCTGTCAGTGCTTTCTTTAGGCTTTACAAAATGTGTTAACATTTCTTTTATGTTCGTATTTCCAAATTAACACGATATGTTGAGAACAAGCTTGTAAGCACTACACGTCCTATATGTATTACCTGATTTTCTCCTTATAACAATTCTCTGAAGGTATTATAAAATGAAATTTACATACAGTATATTAATTATATTTCAATTAATTTACATATGAGGAACTCAGATGCAGAGAAGTTGCCCGATATCACACAGTAAGTGGCAGAACTTCAACTCTCGGCTGCCAAGCTCCTGACCAGTGTATTCTAGTAAGTAGAACTGTACCTATTATAAAAAGATTACCACGAACAATTTTTTCACATTAGCAAAATTTTAGAGTCTTGACTAGAAGAATGTGACTAAAGAAAAGACCTTACTAGAAACTCCAGCACTCCGGAGGTGCGCTCTTGGTCTTGGTGTGGCTTTGAGCTGTGGAGAGCACATTCCTGCAGCGGGTTGGCTGCTAGTGGTGAGAACAGTGCGGCAGGGCCTGCTCTTGCACTTGGCCGGTTTCAGTGGGAGCCCGGGTGAGAACTCTGGGCCTAGGATTAGGACTAGTGTCCCCCAATTATATGGCATACGTGCCACTTTACAATTTAGGTAGCATCTCATGCATCTTCTCCTTGGATCAGTGCTTCTCCAAGTCCGGTTCACTGCCTCCTGGGGGTCCTGAGACCCTTTCAGAGTCTATGAGTATGAATATGATTTTCCTAATAATACGAAAACATTATCTGCCTGTTTCCACAACACTGATATTTGTACTGAACTGAGGTACAAAAGCAATGGCAAATAAAACTCCTGAGATCTAAGTATGAATCAGGCCAGTGGCACCAAACTGTTAGTAGTAGTCATGATGTTTTTTTATCACCATGTACTTGCAATAAAAAAAAGTGCCTGTTTCACATAAGAACGTTCCTGCAGAAGCAGTAACTTACTATTTTATTAAATTTTGAACCCTAAGTTGTGTGACACAAAAGGAGAAGTACCCATGAGGCCCCCCGCATCCTGCAATACTGTTCAATGTTTGTCCCAAGGAAAGCACGTCTAACTGAGTTGTGGGCTGAACTAGTGCTTTTCTCATGGCAAGCCATTACAATGTGAAAGAACAATGGACAAAACTATGGATCTTTGGCAGGAATGGTCTTGAAATCAACAAAGTGAACCTCAGAGAAAACAGCAAGCAGTATTTCCTGTTCATGATAACATTTTAGGTCTTAAGTAAAATCGCTAATTTTGGAAAACTTGTATCCACCATTTGACACAGAACTTCCTGAGGCTGCTGTCATTATTTTGATGTTATATATGTGTGATTTTCTTGATATATTACAATGAAATATGTCAACATTTGGAAGAGCTATATACACTATAATAGTAGTGATGTAGGTCAGTACTAAATCAGTGAACCAGTATTTTCTGAATGACCAATGCACGCTACAAAATTATTCATGGGAAAAAGACCCATTGAAAGTGCAAGACCAACAGATTGTTAAGGGAAGAGTATGAAAAGCCCATTGATGTAGTTTCAGATGCCATATGATAAGCAACCTTTAAGAAACTTAAAGCTATTATCTTTAGAAACAATGATCTGAGTAGGCTATTAAAATAGTCCTTCTTTTTCCAACCACATACCTGTGTGAGGCTGGATTTTCCTCATATGTTTCAACCAAAGTGGAGTATCACAAGATTGAAATGTAGAAGCAGGTATGAGAATTCACCTGTTTAATTAAGCCAGACATTGAGGAGATTTGGAAAACTGTAAAACAATTCTTCACTACTTTTTTTTTTTTTGGTTTGGAAAAGTTTTTTTCTTATTCATAGAAATATGTAACTGATGTTTATAATGGTTTTATCATTGTTATTTTAAAATGAATATATCTATTTTTAAAATCTGTTTTGGTTTCTTATACAATGACTATTGATAGACACAAACCACATAAACACAACAGTTGGTTGGAGTCCTTGATAGTTTTAAGGATCAAAAGGTCCTAAGACCAACAAGCTGAAGAAGTGTTATCTTTGTCCTTTAAAGCTTGAAAGAATTTCTGCAATGCCTCTCCTTGACTGAAACTCTTCCTGAGGTTATTAGAACTAGGAGTAGTACTGCAATGAAGAAGTACTGCCTTAGGTTTTCTCTTACCACAACAACTTTTTATTTTTGAAGAAACAGCTACTATTGTCTTAGAAGTTCTTGGCATTCCTGTATGTTCTCTCGAGTGGCACTGAGGTAGAATTTATAACATGCACAATATCTTCAAATTAGGGACTCTGCTGTTCAAGCTTAAAATGAACTGGGATTTTTATTAGTGTCTTTAGAAAGAGGAAAAGTAAAGTCACTAAAGCAGCCTAAATAAACTTAAAAATTGTTTTCTACATTTTTCTTTACTGGGAAGGCAGTTTACAACCAAATAGGCTACTAAGAGTAAAAACGGATTTGTGAGTTCTAACACTCAGCCTGAAGACTGAAATGGAAAGACTAGCTGATGACAGTGGTTGTTGTGCTTGCTGAAAAGGGCAGGACACCAGAATATTCCTCAAGTGAATATGGTAGGGGTAGGAGACAGATAATTTACTGTGGTTTACTTTTCACAAAATGATGAATAGAGAACAGGGCTCAGGAAAAAAGGGCCAAAACCATGCGCTGTGCTCTTTTTCCATAGGTCCACTCAAGGTTGAGGGTTGTTTCTCCCAGAAGTCACTTGCCTCTCCCTGTGGTTGTCCATACACACTCATCAGCCCCAGAAATCCAGCACAACTGAGAGGCTCAGAATGCAGAAAGGCTGGTTTTGAGAGACGGATCAAACTAGAACTTGAACTAGACCTTAATAGCCAACATCTCTGCAAGCAGAGATCTTAAGCAGGTGCTCCTGAAAGATATATTCACAACTATTAAAGAAAGAACTATACAAAGTTTAGGGAATTATAAGTCCTCAGTTTTGTTTTTTCCTTCCCTGAAGAACTGGCTTAAAAACTTTTTTGGGGGTGGTCAATAGTAGGTATTTATTTGAAATTAAAAAAAAAAAAGTACCTGGACTATTGCATTTAACCATGTATTGTAATTGTGTTACTCTACCTTTTTGCATCAGAGACAGATATACAATGAACATTCAGTTATCACAGATTGCACACTAGATAGTAAGTCTTCAGGCCTTTTACATAACCACCAAAGAACAGATATTGGATTCTGCAATATAGTACAAAAGTCCACAATCAATCCAGTCTTAGCCAGTATCTTCAATTTACTTCTGTTGCTGTACAAATAATTGGCCATTTCTAGGGCTTACAAGTTAATAACAGGACAAAAAAATATACATTGCACTGACACAAAAAGTCAGCCGTGTTAATAGTCATGCAACAAGTAACCAAACTTGCTGAAATTAAAAATACTTTCTAAAAACAGTTTTAACGGCATAAATATTTTATACACAGTTCATTTACCAAAACAAAATGTATTTAAATGATACAAAGCAAAAATAAGTTTCTACCAACTTTATACATAAGAAAGTGCAAAATAACTTATCTAGAGTGTTCTGCTATTATCCAGACGGATGGCCGCTATGGGCAGCTATTCCCCTCTTCAAAAGCATGACATTACAATTGCACGCTACACACAAATGCTAGAATAAAGGATGAATGATGGATGGCTGAGTGGATGGACAAATGAACTACAAAGATGAGGCAGGAGCCCTGTGAGGTACTCTAGAGAAAGAATCCTGACCACAGAAAGGTGGATGTACATGCTGACAATATATGCTGGTACACAAATTTACACGGAACACAGAAAGACACCCAGAGAAACAATTCGTTTATGTATGTGAGTGTACTTGCATGTGTGAGTGATTTGTGATTTCTGCATTAGGAGCAAAAAGAAAAAAAACCCCACTGAACAAAAGTTGCCCACAGCACCAGCTGCCAGAGGAAATACTATCATGAGGGTTTTGGTTTCCATCTTCTGGTTATGGAAGTTGTGTTGGAAAGTTGAAAAGTGTTCATCTCATATAACTTCATATTACATAGAGGAATAACCTTTAAGTAACTACATACACACATTCATATATTCAAGTCTTTAAAGAACACCTCTGCCATTGGGTTTGGGGTAAACATGGGTGGTGGACACGAGGAGGACACTTCTTTTAAAAAGTGTAGAATAACACGCTATAACTCATCTACAGGGCTGGACAGGGGCAAAGCCCACAGTTGTGTGATAGCACAATTCCTGCAGCTGTTGAACATCCAGCATTATTTATTAGAATTGAAGTAAGATGGGGAGGTATGGGAGCATGGGGTGGAGGAAGACACAGAAAGGAAAACAGAACACGACTTCTCTTCAAGTTAAAGTAGTAATGCCAATAATCCTTTTATTAACAAGTATATTTGAACTTTTAGAAATGGAAGTTTTTTAATCAATTTTGATATGTAATCATAGACTGTAGGCTCAAACCTAGGTAAATAAAGGTTGAAATTTAGTAAGCATAAGGCACTAAAGCAGCCTTTATATTTTCTCTTGGAGACCTAGTTATCAGGAAGAACAAATTTGTTCTTAAGCTGGTTTCAGCCCATTAGGTACAAGATTACTATTGTACCAATGCCTATTTTTGAACGCATGTGCATATATGTGCATTTTAGTGCATAAGTGTGCCTGTCACCAGGGCCTAACGATGAAAAGTCTTGGGAAAGCCAAAGCCACTGTCCTTTGTATGATACCTCCATGAGGGTGTGAAGGCCTGTCCTTCCTTTCTTGGGCCATAAATGATTCTACATTTTTCAAATTACAGGGCTTTTAGAATTGTTCATAATATTATCACTAAATATCTGAAAATGTTAAAATCTAGATTAATTGTTTCATTTGTTTTATATATATATACATATATATGTACATTACACACATTTAAAAAAATCCCACCACCAAAGCCATTTTTCTGTAAACTAATCTCTTAGCCCCGACCAGCTTTAGTCTCCCTGGATTTGTGTGTTCTGTTACCAACTAGTAGAACAAATTAAATAACTAAATATTAAAATACTGTAATTATATTCATAGCAAAAACAAAAAAATAGACATTGATACAGTATAAATCTCACTGTTTTCAGGTAGATGGCATTAAATGGTAACGGTTAATTATAAGCAGTTCTGACACAATCCAGTTTTACAACAAGGTTTATATGTTAATTCTGTACACTTTTTTCTTCTTTTACCCTTTTTTGAAAATAAGCTATAGTAGAACTTTTAGTGTCACCAAAGACACATACTTACTATGTTCTATGCAAGAGAAGCTAATTTGGGTTACATGCAATTATATTTCCGTTAGTTGAGGCAGGGCCGTTTCCTGCATTGCTTCTATCTCCTGACCACCGCTCTGCAATGCTAAGAACGTATGCTATGACCAAATGGCAGTCCAAAGAAGTTTACAAGGGGTCTTATGACATAAGAACAACACTGAGGTGGTTGCGTAGCCAGGTGCAAGATCCCCAAATATTTCCAGGGTATCTTACGGCCAGACTCTTTTTCTCCCACACTGTTTCCTAAAGAAGGTTCACATTATTTTGGTTACTAGCCTAGTTTAAGTGGAGATTCTGTGGGCAACTTAAAAGAAAAAAACATTGGGCACACAGGCTGGGTTTGAAAGAGAGGAAAAAAGAGACCACAGATGATGTCTTTGAGGATTCAAAAAAACACATTTATAATTAATTGGTGAGAGATGTCAGACAAACCATAAGTAGTTCATTGAGTTAGTGGTTTAGTTTGAAGTCTCATGTTACAGGCGGTTAAGTCCTTATTTAGAAAAAAGGCCTTTATACCTATTTACAATATACACAGTTACTTGCAAAGAAGTCAGATTTACAACCATTTTCTAAAAGCCTTTGTTTGTTGTTGGTTTTTCCAAATAAGGATAAGTAGCTTTACAAAAATGAGACACAAAAAAAGACAGTTAATAAGTGAGGATTTTCTCTTGGAGACAGCTATTGTTAACAGGGAGAAGCAGGTATTGGAAATGTTGCTCCTAGGAGCCACCTCATGTTCTTCTTGTGCTGTTCAACTGAATATTGTCTGCCCCTTTACTGTACTCTACACCCGTTTATTCAGTGATCCCTTTGAAGTCAATACTCCAAACACGTGGTATGAAGAGCTGTGTAAACGGAGACTGTTCCGATGCCTTCGGAGCTGTGAACTGTAACAGGGAACCAGGAAGGGGGTCTACAGACCATGATCTCCAATCAGCTTGTCGAATCTTCAACAATTTCGAGGCCCATCTTCTGAACCCCTCTCATGCTGTAAGTTGTAATAACAGTTCTGACAAACACGCACCGGGGATGAGATTTTCAAGCGTTTGATTTCTGATTGAAACCGACTGCACCTAAAGGCAAGTCAAAATCAAGTCATTATACATCCTCCCCATGTTTGATCACTGGGCTGAGAAACACTCATTTAAAAATCAAAGGGAGAACTTGCTTTATAATGCCAAAGACCATACTGGTTTATGTCATGTGGCTGACCAAGGAACAAAAGGAATGCCATATTACTTGTTTCAGTCTACGAAGAAAAGTAATATTAAACCAAGGTAAGCTATTAATTTTCTGAAGAGAATTAAAAAAAAAAAACACATTAAGGTTCACCTACAGGATTGAGTTGAGGGGTCTGGACAGCTGTGCAGCCACTCTTCCCATGAAGGACTGACTGCTTCTCATGCCCTAGAACTCAGGAATTAGGCCAATATCTTTACTTGGAGCTTGACTTTTTTCTCTTGGCAGGAGACTTACTGCCCATTTTAAAAGACACTTTAGTCACTATCAAGTTCCTCTGGGCTTTTAAATGCTTTGTTTAGTCCATGTTTTAGTCATTTCTTAAATGGGTAGTTTGGCTTTTCTGTCTGGTCCAAGTATTGCCATTTTCTGTTTATAGTGATAGAATTCCTTGAAGCAGACTATACGTAAAAGATGTTCAAACTCTTTAAAAAGTATTTCTATTCCTGGAATAAAGCAGGATGTGACCTTGGATGTGGCACTTAATCACTTGAAGCTTGGCTTTCCACAAGACTGCAATAGAGAATTATATTTCTTCCATTAATCTACCAGTAAAAGTGTCTAGAGAATAAATGCGCTACCAGCGTAAGGGGTTTAAAGGACCATTACTGGACTTTCAGGAGAACATCACGAGTGCCAAGCAGCTTTCTCAGCACCTGAAGGACACAAAGATCAAGGGCAGGGCTACGGCCTCCTGGACAGCTCTGTCCTGTGTGCCAGCTCCGTCCTAAGCAATCACTGTTTGTTCACTTTTTCAAATAAAGTCTCCATCCAACATTAGACAGCAATAAGTAATTTAAAGAATTACATAGATTGAAACAGCATTTTGCAAATTAACCACTACAAAGAACAGATGCATGCCAGTGTACACAAGGGGCTGTTGACTATCAGAAATTATTAGATTACTAGGTTTTATAGAGTGGGCTTTATAAAGCTCAGAACCACAAGACAGAATCCTCTGCCAGCCTCACACAAACTCCTACTAGGAATGGCTGGCAGCAACATTCTGGCTACCTCGCTCATCAGACTTCCCAGGAGAGGTTTAAGACGTGAATCTGAAAAAATTTAAAATTTATAATAACACCTTTTATTAAACATCGGTATTACCAGACTCTGCAATTGGCACTTTACAAAACTCACACATGTGATTTCATTTAATTCTCTCAACACCTCTATGAGAAGTACAACTGTTCACATTTCACAGATGACGAAACTGAAGCTCAGAGAGAGGTAACTTGCCTGAGATGACACAATGGCCAGTAGCCCAGGGAGCATTTGGTTTGTGTAACCCAAAGACGATGCCCTTTCCAATAAGCCAACGTCCACAAAAGCCTCAATAACTGGCTCAAAAATAATTATATAACTTGTGTTTTTTGTGAAAGCATCTCTATAGTAAGGCAATATAAGCATCAGAGAGTATACTGCCCATAGACCTTTCCTGTTGTCTGCCATGAAAAGGAGTGTAACTGCATATATGGGACCCAACCGTACAAAAGAGATGGCATTCAAATTAATAGTGATGAGTCAACTGACTTTTCATACAGGGAGAATAAAGAAGATTCCCATCCCATGTCATACCCTCATATAAATTTTAAATAGATTTGGATCCAAAGACCTAAACATGAGAAACAAAACTTTGAAAATGTTAAGATAAAATAAACAAGGCTATCTTTATGGTCTCAGGACAGGAGAAGATTTCTTAAGACACAAAAAAGCAAAAATCATAAAAAGTACTAAATGTGACTACATCAAAATTAAAAACTTATATGAGAAAATTAACATATATAAAGTTAAAACTGAAGCCACAGATTGGTAGAAGATATCTGCAAGATGTGTAAAAGACAAAAGATTACAGCCCAGAATATATAAAGAACTCCTCACGTAGGGAAAAAAAAGACAAGCAAACCTAAAAGGAAAATGGGCCAAGGTACCCAGGGGGAAACTCATAGCCAATCAGCATAAGAAGAGATGTTGAACCTCACAAGCATTGCAAATTAAAACAACAGTTTGACTATTACACTGGCAAAAGTGAAAAAGTTTGGCAACACCAAGGATTAATAAGAACTGGGAGAACTTGCATGTCTTGCTGGATGTAATATAAACTAGTCCTCCTGTTTTGGAGAGCAATTTGGCAATATCTAGTTAAACTCCAGAGTACACCTATGAAGTGTCAATTCCATTCCGAGATATCTTCTCTAGAGAAACTCCCGTTCATATTAAGAGAGCATTTATAAGAATGTGCACTGCAGCACTGTTTATAGTATTGATAAAATGAGAACAATCCCGTAAGAGTCCATCAAAAGGAAAGTAGATCAATTCTGATATTTGTACAAAAAATGTGACAGCAGTTAAAATGAAAATATTTGAATAATAGCTATTTATGTGACTAGATATCAGTAAAGAAAGCAAGTTGCAGAAGGTGCAGACAGTATGCTATATTTACGTGAAACTGATAACAAGCAATAATTAATATAGTATTGTTTTGGAGACAACACGTGCACTCAAAGTATAAAAACATGGAGAAGAAGAGGGTCTGACTGGTGAGGGTGAAAAGAGGACTTAAAATGAATCTGAGTTTTATATGCAAATATGATGAAATATTAGCACCTTCCCCTTCTCAGTCATGGGTGACCAGGTGTTTGTGATGATTATTTGTGTACTCTTCAATATGACAGGAATAGTTCACAATTGTAACAAAGAAGAGCAAAGAGCAAGTGAAGAGTGGTCTAGGCTGACAACAGCACACTGTGTGGTGACCCCGGAGCAAATCAGAACCTATCTGCTGGGCATAATTATCGTCCTTCAGAGTTTAACCCACAGGAACTGAAGAAGTTTGTATCTCATCTTACTTTTGGCAGAAGAGTTGACCACAATTCCTGCAGTGGTGCCGTCTTTCTGTGAGAGAAAACCGCACTGAGCAGCCCGAACAGCTGTCACCTCCTTCATCCTTCACCCAGTGGTCAGCAGCAGAACGGCCCGGCTGGTCACTCACAGACCAGCTGAAAACTCGGCCTCGACTGTCCCCAACGAGGATCCTGCTGTGATCCCTGCAGGAAACGCGATACAGAGCCTCTTCAGGGAAGGCCTCGGCACAGCCCCACGCTGGAGCCTCTTCCTGTCACTTGTGAGGCTCTCAGTTTTCCGTGGGTGCGTGTCGGGGTGAGGGTCGTGTGTATGAAGAGACAAAAGTGGAACTGAACCTGAGTTCACACTTCTATCTCAACTCACTTTGGATCAAACCTCGCTGTAACTGCCTCTGACTGATTTGTTTGAGCCACATAGGAAAATGCAAATAAGAACAGGCCGGGAGAGTGTGGGCCCAGGCTAAGCAGATGATTCAGGTGGGAAGAGGAGCTGGAAAAGGTCTGCCACTCACTTGGAGACGCCCAGGGCGGTGATCTCGGCCGGGTGCGCGTTGTCCTTCCGATCGAAGGCTGTGTGCATAGTGAGCTTGCTCCTGAACACCAGCTGCCGTTCCCACCGGTACCCTGGTGGGGAAAAGCCAAGACACGACGTGCTCACGTGAGGGAAGCCAATGTGTGGTACATGGACCCTATGTGATGCTCTCAAAAGTCAGGGCGCTGCAACATACAGTTACAGCAGCTTCTGTCAGGCTTTCGGCAGCTGCTGCCTCGGTGGCAGATAAAGCAATCTAGTTTAACACTGACCGTGGGCTAGGTCAGAGAACATCTCATTTCCAAAGAGAAATATAGAGAAGGGAAGATCTTCCATGTAAGGAGACATTATTTCTCCACTCGAGGACCTTGCCTCTATCTCTATCAAAGGCAAAGTTACCTGTGAATACAGTTTAATTTATTTACCTGTAATTAATAAATTGCCTATTTTCAAGTTTTCATGATTTGTGAATGAATAAAGTTTTTATTTTAAGGCCTTTTTCTTTAAAAAAAATGCCCATCATATTGCAAACACCATTGTGGGACAGACTCTAAGTCCACCTTACACAAGAAAAAATTTCAGAGGTCTTCTCTGTGGGTGGCCCAGGTCCCAAGGATGGGGCACAGGGAAAGCAGAAGGCCACTGCCTCATCCACCAAGCCTAGTATCACCCACAAAGAGCCAGAAATAGACACTAGATTTCAAGTTACCAGGCTTCAATCTGCTGTAATTCCGCACTTCAATTGGGTTGGGGTGGGGATGGTTAAGGGGACCCTGCAGATGGGCTCTGGTCTGGCCCTCTGAATAGTTCACAAAGATGAAGCCATCTTTCTCATCTAGACTGAGCTGGTCGGACCAGCGCCTGGAGTCATCGGAGCCGCTGTCAGTACACCAGGTGGCCGTTGCTCGGCAGGAGGCGGCTCGGGGCCGGTGGCTGGTGCTGCTGGGCTGGCTGGGTGTGTCCTTGGGATCTTGGTGGAGGCTCTGCTCATCCACTTCCGAGTCGCTGCTGTCCTCATCCTGGGCTTCCTGCCCTGAGTCACGCATTGGGAGAAACAGAAAACAGATGTACATTATAGTTAGACTCAGCTTTGTCTCACTGGTTTGTTTCTTCTACCAGTGAAGACACAATAGACAAAGTATCTTAAAATAAGCATAACAAAAAAGAAAAAATCGCACAACTTTTAGCTAGAAAATACCAAAAAAAAAGAAAAAAAAAAGGGTAGAATTTCTGAGTTCATCTTTCACAATAAACCAAAACCTGCCTTTGTAAATTTCTCGCTACCTGACTCACACTCCCTACCACAGTTCAGCTAGACGTGCCAACGCTTCTCTATGCAGCCTGCATCCTCCTTAGAGCTAATTCTGCACATGCCGTTGGTCCTACCTAGAGCCATCTTCTCAATTTCTGTGTGTTCCAATGTTAGTTATCTTTCAAGGTATAGTGTAAACATTTCTTTCTCTAAAACCTTATGTGGTTCCTGCAGCAGAAAGTAAATTGTCTCTCATGGACTCCTTTAACAAAATTGTATGCCTCTGGTGTATTTGTAATTCTCACCAAACTATTACAGTTGGACAGTCTTTCTATACGACAGTGGTCAGCCCGAGAAGAAAGGCCCCGAACACAGTGCTTCTCATATAGCAGTCAATATAAATGACAACACAGATGAATTACTGATGAAAGCTTTAATTTAGGATTTGGGTTTTTCCCCCCTTTTCATTGTTACTTTGCATTTCCTTACCTCAACTCCCTATTCTCTTGCAATAAAGTCTACTGGAGAGAAAATTTTTTATTAGAAATAAAAATATATAATTGGAAAAAAGGACAGAGAACAAGAACAAGTATGCAAGCACCAGCCCACTACACACGCAGATTTCTTAGTAAGACAAATACTTCATTTGCCTCCCTTCGAATTGCAACACCAGCAGTCTAGTTGGCTAATTTGAGTGGATTTTTTTTCACTCCAATGGCTTATGATCATGAGCTTTAAAGTCTTCAAACAAGCAGTCTTGGAAACAACTTTGATTTCCAGGGAAGCCCTTTCGCCCAGGCAAGTGCCCTCAAGTTCCACCTTCTCCACTGTTCAAGGTCAATCCTTCCGGTAGGTGGTTCTTCCCTCTTTGCCATGTCTCCCCAACAGTATGAATACAAAAGGAGGGAGAAGACCTACAAATGTCTCTTCACCCTGAATTTGACCCTTCCTTCTACCTCATTTATTCATCTCATCTTCCACTGTTATTCACTTAAAAGCTCTGTCAAAGGAAGGGAAAGTGACCCACTTCTCATTGGACTTAATCCAATGTCTGACACACAACTGAATTTTTACGTCCCCAAACACCCAGATGACCTTTTTAGTGGAGCTGCAGTCGACTATGTAGAAATTTACATGCATTAAAGTAATACAAGCATTAAAATGCCCTGTCCATTGGATTATTTCTGTTTTCTGGCAAAGAGAGTAAAAACTGCATTCAGCCTATCAAGAGAAGTGATTTGTGTCTTCTGATAATAACCCTTTTCCCTTAGTAACTCCTTCACGTCGTCCAACTCACACTGAATTCCCAGTGTACAAAAATTAACCACAGAGAAACAATCTAAAGGTCAAATTTAAAACCCTTTACGGGAAGACTCTTGCAAAAATGATTCTGAATCAAAGGGGGGTAACTTCTCTGGAGATTAGCAACCCAAAGCGTATCTCAGCCTGGTTTTATGGCCAATCATTTCCAGACAATCATTCTGTATAGAAATCATCTACCCCTATAGTTCTCTAGAAAAATGCAGTGCTTCACAAGTAACAGATAATAAGAGAGATTACTAGGCTTCAGTGTGAATGAATGCCCTTTGGGAGCAGACCCAGGGTGAGGACTCGGTCTGCCTCTGTGACTACTTTACAAACACCATGTCACCCTGTCACCCATACTGAGCTTGACAAGTGATGGATGGAACAGACATGGGATTGAGGTGCGGGCCATCTGACTTGTCCAACACAGCGCCCTCCAGATCGTGCTTTGTAGTTTTAGGATGGAAAGCCCAAGCTAGTAACTTGGTACTTACTATGGGACGTGGAAGCCCACTACAAGACGCTGACCACACTGAGCACTGCTCAGGGATCTAGAGAATGCTCTGCATGCCTGCCCAGCTACTTCATACACAGCTGGCTACCATGCTTTTGACAGTAACGCCTAACCTCAGGCTCTTGTTTATGTTGTTTGATATAAGCTTACCCATAATGACTTAAAAAAAAAGAGAAATATCGAAACTCTTGAATAACATTTTAGGAAGTACTAAATACCTATTTGTGCTCCTGGACAGTCTTCCTGCATTTCCAGGGCTTCAACAGGCTCGGGAGCTGGTGTTTCTGGAACTTGCAGAAATTCCATTCTCCAAAACTGAATTTAAACAATTTACATGTTAGTGGATAAAGAAGGGTTCTCAGTGTTAAACAGACAACTAAATTTCTATTATTGTGTATAATTAAATTTCTTTGTATCTTGAGAAATGTGGCAAGGGATTAACTACACGTGAACAGTGCTTTCCAAACTGTGTTCAATGAAATGTTAATGGGTGTTTCATGGTAGAGGGAAAAGGATTGTGGTCAAGAGAGTTTGAAAAACATGGTTCAACGAAGTACATTCCCCCCCACCCCCCACAAAAACATCTGACAGACTTATACTAATAGTCTGTGTCTCTAAGAACGCATGCAGTAAGCAGGATCCCCACATGTGTTTGGTGATGGAGCTTTTCGTAATGCCTCACAGATGAATACTCTGAAATGCTGTTCTGGAGACAGCTGGCTCTGGGGGTGTGCCTGTTGTCAGAGGCCAGTGTTCATGGGACTGGCTGACAGCCTCACTGACACTCAGCATGTGACAGTGACTACGAAGGCAGCAATCAGTTGCTTCTGCTTTCCCAAGGTGTAATTAAAGAAAAAAGGCACAATGAAGAATCTCCTGAGAGAAAAATGCCCAAGTATCAGAGCAGACTATAAAGGTAAACACTCTGTGGATTCCATTTCCT
Organism: Rhinolophus hipposideros; assembly: GCF_964194185.1. Taxonomy (NCBI): domain Eukaryota; kingdom Metazoa; phylum Chordata; class Mammalia; order Chiroptera; family Rhinolophidae; genus Rhinolophus; species Rhinolophus hipposideros. The sequence continues at coordinate 62,042,380 of NC_138047.1, forward strand.
GTAGAGGCCCAACACAGAAAATCAAGAGAAAACTATTTTGGATTTGGGGATCAGCTAGGATTCTAGACCCGAAATGAATGAATGACCTCGAGACTCTGGAAGCATTTTCTGGCTTTGTGATTCTCTGTAGAGAAGAGACAGTCACTGTGTTCCCTAAGAAACCATTTGACAGGACAAAAAGCCAACACTTACACAATTTACATGTTTAGCAATCCCAAGGTGACATGGAAATCAGGTGTAAGTGACCTTCTTGTGTCAAACTGTCAAGTGGTTAGTAGCACTAACAGATCTGCTTAATGGGAAGAGGCTGAGCCATTTATATGCCGCATGTCTGATAACACAGTGGCCCAGGTGTGTTTGAATCAGAGTGAGAGTCTGCTGAACAATACTACAACCTGTTCAGGTATCCTTCAATGGTGGACAGCTTTACGAGTTTCAGGTGAACGAGGGCAGCAGCTATCCTAATGTGTTTTGTTCCCAGCGACTTACCCGAACAACGCCATCTGAGTGTCCTGTTACTATGACGTTCTGTGTGTCCCACTCGTTCATCTCTGACACGCAGCAGCAGACAATCTGCTGGCTCCTACCTGTGAATGTGTTTACACTCACGATAGGGTTTCCATTGATACTCCACACGTGGATATACGTGCCAGCGCAGGACACAATGTCCCCCTAAGAAGGTAAAGAAAAACCCTTTACTCACTTCATATTACTTTCCAGTTTCCGAGGCAAATTGAATCCTTGGCCTGGACTCAGAAAAACTTTCAGTCCTTCAACGAGGGACTGGGTAAGTTCTGAGGTAGCCTGGAATTTAGTGCTGCTGACTTAAAAAAAAATGCTCTAAACAGAAGCTTCTTTAAGAATTCAAGGTTGAGCGGATGGTGCTGCCAAGGTGATGTCACACGGAGACAAAGGCAGGGGCCCTCTACGCTGTTTATGTTCCCAGCGCAGTGCTGAGTAATGTTTTATTCCTTGTCAAAGCTATCTGAAATCTGAGGAGGTGGGGAACTACTCTTCTTCCTCCCACTGTTTCCAAAATCTATTTAAACCTTTCATTTAGAGGCAGGAATCCACCTCCACTTAATTTTACAAAATGAGTCCAATCACGAAAACCATAGGGTAGAAGAGAAATCTTTCAGTCCAGATACAGTTATCTCTTCAATACAGGAAGAGATAAAATCTCGGAACATTGTAACAACCTATTTTAAAATTTGTACTCACAGTAAGGGTGGGAGGATGGGAAAACAAAACAAAACAAAACAAAAAACAACAACTGGTATATAAATCATTTCTTGGGGAACTGAATAAACCCTAAGACTCCCTGAGCTGACAACTCAGGTTTTCATGAGTTCCAAGGACAGAAAAGAACAAGCTTTTCCCTTTAACTCTACCAGGCTGAGCTCTACCCAACCTGGTGGGAATACAACCCACCACTGTGAAGAAAATTAAGATGCTTCAGGAAGGATCTACTGTGACAGTTACCATGGTAGACAATTTAGACATTCCATTTTGGCCTTGGGAGGTTAGCTATTACTAGCCCTGCTTTAGAGAGGATGAAAGTAAAGTGCAAAAAGCTCAAGTAACTTGCCTAATATCATGGAGTGAAGATGTGAACCCAGTTCTTTCTGGCCCCAAAGCGTATCCACCGTACCACGCTGCCTCTCTTATCCATCATGACAGCATGGCTGTGAATTGCACTACAGCCAGCAGGCACAGGAGAACCCACAGAAATTGGAAGATGCTCATCAAAAGCAGAGGGAAACCATAAGCACCAATGCAAGAAAGAAGGTAAGGGGGAGGCGGGACTGCCATGAGAAGGAGGCCTGTGGCTTTTCCAAACCGCTGTCTACGCTGGTCTTGCTACCGTTCTCTCCCTCCTTCCTTTTCTCCTGCTCTCCTTCTAGCAAGACGGCAAGAACCAAAGTAAAACCCAAACAGAAATAACACTTAGCAAAGCATTGCTGTGTCCACCTCTGACAATGAGTGTCAGCAGCTGAGCTCGAATTAATGGTGTTGGTCTCTGCAAGAGAAGAGAGGCAGCCTCTCCATGCTGAACCAAGCGAGGCTTGCTTCAATTACCCCAGGGTGCCTCAATTAGAGTGCATTAGAGCATATCCTGTGGTTATGAGGGCTGAGCAGTAAGAGGAGGAATTCAAGGGCAGCTGCAGGGTAGCTTAGGCCCCAAATGTGGACTTTAGGCAAGCAGACTTGATATTGGCTGCAAAAGTATAACACGACTAGAAATCTCTTCATGAGTTATTAAGAGATTACAAAAGCATCGTGAAAGAAAAAAAATGAAACCCTTCGGTAGTGCTTGCAGCAATGATTGCAATCCAATGGGAGTATACCTGCTCAAATAACAACGGGCTATAAATAAAATCCTCAGTATTTAAGTTAAGAACAACCCCAAAACAAATTGCTTGAAATAGTGCAATTAAGAAATCGACTCAGAGCAACACTGCTGGATCAGAGTGGTTCTGTTGTTCTGACATTTTCGTAAAGTTCTTAGGTACAGACGTTTGCAGGGCCAGCCCAAAATGCTGTTCTAAAAATATCTTATGCCTGTCAAATACATCAAAAAAAAGAGTCTGATTCTTTTATGCTCCACTCACTGCTAACTTTGATTACTCTTACTATTATCAGACCCTTTAAGCCCATTCACTATTGAATTTGTTTCTTTTTCCTTTTTCTTTGAGTGACTCCAAGTTATTTGTCTAAAAGCACTGTACTTAGTATCTTCCAGTAGAAATCAGAGATGTAGCATCCCTCAAAAGGAAAGCTGTCTGCGGTGGGTGATGGTATGATGTGGCTAGAACTACTCTGTGTCATGCAGGATGATCCCCGGCCCAGGCTAAAAGGTCACAGGTATAGCTAAGAAGTGATGGGGCTGGGGGAGTTCTGGTTCGTTTGTAAGATTGATTTGCCTAGGGTGGCAATATCCACATAGGGATAACTTATCCCTTGGATGCAGAGACCTCAATCTTCGTAAACCTAGCCTCAGCTTCCCCTGCTTATTAACATACCTTAGCAATGACTATCCTCGCTTTGCCCCCACCTCAAGTGGGCCTGGTCCGCCTGGGGGGCTCCTAGGCCAGTGCATTTATTTTATCCTGACTAGTTTTATTTATCTGTATACAAAAATATTAATTTTTGAGAAGACATAAATCTTTTGATAACTTTGGCATCTGTTTTCAAAATAGTTCTACAACAATTTTTCTCTTGTTTGGGTACCCAAATGCTACTTTTTTCACTTTACATAACAAAGAAACAATTTGAGTATGTTTCATAAAAATTTCAATACATTTTTAACATCCTTCACGAATCCTAAAATATCCATGTTTTTTAAAAAGCGTATTCTAAAATGTTTTGTTTTGAACCAAATCTTGGTCTTTAAGCTATGCAACAGTGAATGAATTTTAAGACAAAATCACTCTCGGGGTTGCAAAGGTTAACACCCATTTGCTTCTGCAAATCACACATAAATCAATGAAAATGTAGTAGCTTTTATAAAATGAGTCGGTATCAACTTAAACACTTAAGAGTCATGTATTTTTTTCATTAAATTCACTGCAGTGACATTGGTTAATAAAATTGTATAGGTTTGAAGTGTACAAGTCTCTACTACATCATCTATATATTGCATTGTGTGTTCACCACCCAAAGTTAAATCTCCTTCCCATGCCATATATTGTTAGTCATTTTTTATTTGCAGTGGTTAAAACTACTTCTTTCCCTAAACAGAAACCAAGGGGACAATTACTACTTACTGTTAATTCATTGATACAAAGAGCAGAAACTGGGGCTCGATGGCCTCGGAGTTGGGTTAGAAATGACAGTTTGTTCAGATCCCAAATGATGCAGGTTCGGTCCCGGGACCCGCTGACGATTATGTGATAGGCTAGTGACGCTGTGGCACAGGTGACAGTGTCAGTGTGGCCAAGTAAAGCCTGCAAAGGAGAACAGAAAAACCAGGCTGAGCACGGTGACAGTGCTCCTGACGGGATTCCAGAAGATTCGGGACGTGTTGGGAAATGCCCGGTGTGTGCTGGGAGTGAGAGCCCGAGCAGCAGGATCTGGAGTCTTCATTCTCTCCTTGCCTACTGTCCCTGCCTCATCCCGCCAGGGGAAGGGGCAGCCTGGAGGAAATCTGGAGGCTCTCGTCTCCATGTTTATGCTCCCTCTTTCCTGGGCTTGGACCAGTATCTTAGAATGAAGGGAGAATGAAACCTGCAAACCAGCTGGGGCTTCTTCCTTCCATTTCCATGCGAGATGTATCAATTATGGCCCCCACAATACAGAGTTTAAACTCTGAATCTATTCTTTTATGCCATCGACTCCTGTTAAGTGCATTCTAAGGAACTACAAATGGATGGATTTAACAAAAATGTAAAAACGGTGAGAATTGCACAGTTGTGGCACATGGTCCTAGAAAGACAAAGGGAAAATGTGGTCCTGATGTCTGTTGAGCTCCTGTTACTGAACTGGAGACACCTGGACATCTTCTGTGCCTGAGAGGGACATCTTTACACTAGAGTAAGAACTTTTCACTTTTCCTGGCATATGAAGAGAAATAGGACCCAAGGAAATGGCAATATGGGAAAGTAAGTATTCTGAAGGGAAAGATTCAGATTACCGTTAGGAAATCCTAATAGTAATTTCCTATTTAAATGAGGTGGCTTAAGATTTTGGTCCTACAGACATCTTCATTGCATGCTTGGCAAACTCCAGGGGGCTGTTTTAAATAAGAAGTGTTTTCTATTGAGAGGTTGCTGGCACACTAGTTTCAAAGCCCATTTTCTACATCGAAAATATTGTAAGCAGGGGTTTGGATCAGCAAACTACACTGTCAACCTTGCATCTGCTGATGTCGAGACGGTACCTCTCTGTAGAGACCGTATCTCTTTCCGTGGCTTACCTTGAGAAGTTTCTGGCGCATATAGATGGTTGTTGGTGTAAGTACAAGGGGTTTAATTCTTTCCATAGATATTTAAGACACCGTTTGTTTGAGCCTGGCTTTAAAATAGCTTTGGAGTCACACAGAGCTGAAATTACATCCTGGCTTTATCACCAAGTGTGACTTGGGCATTTGTCTTAACCGCTCTAAGCCGTGGTTTTTTTTTCAGGTGTAAATAGGGCTAATAACTACCTTGTAGAATTGTAAGGACTAGAGTTTTACATTTTTAAAACACACAGCACAGAGCCCTGAACATAGTATGTGCTCAATAAATGAGAAATATTATTGTCTCACAAAAAACACTAGATGTACACTCCATTAAAAAAACCATATGATAAATTCACTCACAAACCAAATAGTAAAAGACGATGGCTTAATTATAAAAGGAGTCTTGCTTTAAGTAAAAATGTACAATAGAGGTAATACATTAGAAATGATCAAAATGCTTGTTAATAAAATCATCAATGGTTCTACCGAATACATTCATGAGTTTGTCATGCCCTTAAGGATAAATGAGGAAAAACAAAAGAATCAAAGATTTAATGGTCCAGGTACATGAAAATTGCCCAGAAAGGAAATTAATATGAATCAATAGCAAATATAATTTAGTTTGCAAAAATTCAGTTTACATATAACTTCTGAGAAACATTTACGTTACTTAAGTATATTTAAAAATATATTACTTAAAGACAGATTGCTTCATATTTTAAAAAAGGACCAGCTTGTATCATTTTTAGAAGCAGTATCTTCTGATTTCATTTCCTTTATTTTTTAGACCCATTTCTAGCAACAGAACATGTTTTTGGTTTGTCCATTGTGACTGAAGCCCCTTGGAATTAAGGAAATTTTTTAGTTTCTCTAGAGCAGGGGTGTCAAAACTGTGGTGCGCGGGCCAACTGCGGTCCGTAATCCATTGTTAATAGGCCCGCAGCAAATTCCAAAAATATATTTAGTTTGCTTAAATAAACCAGGTGAGGCAATACGTACTTCACCTCGAGTGAGTGGCCCGGCTGTTTGTGTATTTTACCGCATATGGCCCTTGATGAAAAACGTTGAAAAAAGTTTGGACACCCCTGCTCTAGAGTGTAGGCAGCTGAGATGGAATATGTCCACCTTCCGCCTAATGTGTTACCTGCTTGAGAGTGAGGGTCTTAGCCTTTTCTTTCGAGGTGCCCATCTCCCACACACACACAACTGTGCTCGTTCCGCCCGTGATGACCAGCTTGGGGTTGGGGCAGATTGCACAGAGAATCTGGCCCCACTCAGACAGACATTCATAAACAGTCACTGCCTGTAAAATAAAACAGATGAGACACACGTGCCATCAACTACAGATGTCTGAAACACAACGAGCATATTAAGTGAAGGAAAAGGACATCTACGCAGGCACCTCATAGGCAAGTACCTGTGTGCATTCTGGGCTGGTTTCGATTTAGCAACTTTTCCACTGAAGCTCTACTCTGACCTCCCCGCTACAACCTCCTAACTATAAGTGCTGTGAAAACCCATGATGGGACCTCCAGTTTCTCCAGTGCAGGATTTTTCTGAACCCTGTGTGATGCTGTATGAGATTCACGGGGACAATCTGGTAAAAGGATGTGTTCGCTGTAGCCAGTTAAAATGTAAAAAGAACGCATGAGTGCTGTTTACTGAGAATGTTAGTTAACTAAACAGAACTGCATTACAGTGCAACAGACAGACTTACACAGACTATATCCCTCTTACATTCAGGAAGGGTCAACACAGGGCACTAAAGGATCACTACACACCGTCTTTCCTAAGAGATATTTATGGGGGTTTTCTGTCAGCCACTGAAGAGAACTGAAGTGGTAAATGAGCCAGATGGTGACTCACCAAAAGGAGGCTCTCTGGTTGGCAGAAATGCTGACTACCTGGCTGGCTAGTACCTACTGGAGGAATTCTTTGAGTAGGAGGGAAACTGGCCCCTAGTACACAACTTTCCCAAAGAGCCTTCTTCCGCAGAAAACATGGCTTGTTCACTAGCCTCTTTATCTTGATCTGATGCAATGAAGTTCTCCCTTCCTCTGGGCCTTGGAGGAACAGCTGACAAGCGCTTGGCCTTGCTCTCCTATCCCCATTAAACAGGATATCCAGACCATGAAAGAGTGAGATGAAATGAGAGAGCAAGAAATGATGCAAACCTTGTCTGACTCATAGGTTCCCAGCCGGCAGCTAAGGTCAGCATAGCCCCAAGCGAAAGTTTTGTTCCAGGTTGGTGGGATAAGCACCTTATTCTGTTCTACTGCAAGAATACCTTTGTCTGTACACACTATTTGTCCCACAGGCTCTTTGAGTTCTATAAAAAACAAATCAACACATTAGGATAGGGACGGGAAAACCCGAACTTCATTATCCCATAAGGGGGTGGTAAAGTCATCTCAAATATTCGTACGAGTCAAGAACACTGACACCCACATTGAGACGAAATGACCTTAGAGGCAGAGCTTGGCTTTTCAGTGTCCCATAGCGCTGCTGGCTGAACCCTGACTGGTGTCCTGCAGGGCTTCTCTCCAGCTTCCTATCCCCGGGCACTCTGGGTGGGCCTGCCTTCTTGATCTCTAGAGCTGCAAGGGATTTGGGATGCTCCCTTTGGTACCACATGCAGACCTTCATACAATCTAGGCCTTCAGCACCTCCCATGTGGTAGCCAGCTCTTAGCCTTCCCATAGGAAGGCCATGACATCCCGAGACACTTGGACTCCCTGCTCTGTCCTAGAACACTGCCAGCCACACCAGTGCTCCAGAACCACCAGTGGGAAGTAACCGGAGCTGGTACAGGGCGGAGTAATGAGGCAAAATGGCCCAGAGCTGCGGCCAATCCAATTAGCCAGACTTCCACATTCCAATATTTGTATTTCTTTAAGTGACAACTTCAAGACATTGCAAAACATTTTTTTTTCATTCTAAGGGGAAAAAAAATCCACTTGAAAAAGTACTTTTACTTATTTATTTATTGAAAAACTACTTTTAGATAACGCATAATATTAATTAAAAGATGAATGCTTTCAGTTGACATATTAAAAACGCAGTTTTCTTACTGCTCTTTCTAAGTTGGCAGGACATGTATAAATGAAGATGACAGAAGTTTTTCTACATATGTAAAGTTGAGCTACACGATTTGGTATTTTAGAGTTTTCACTGTATTAGTGGGGGAAAGAAGAGGTTTGGTTCTTTTTGATGCAAAATCCAACAGGCCAAAAAAAGAAAACAGAAAAGGAAGAGGGGAAAAATCTAATGAATAGTTGGTGAAAATCTAATAACGAAAATTATGGCACTTATTACAAATTACACTATTGTCGAAAAACAAATTTGTTATTGCTCAACTAGGATTATTACATAATCCCACAGAATCATGAATCCAAAGTTTACTGCCCATCGTCTTACCTTTCACAGGTGTTAGAGAAGGCCTCAAGTTATCCAGGTGATGGAAAAAGATCTTGTCACTTGTAGAACCTGGTGGGACAGAGACCCCTGCACTGTCTCCGTTGAGTCGACTCCGCACTCGCTTTGGTGGATGAGGTTTTTTAAATAACTGGTAGGAGAGAAGATGGCACATTTTATACCAAAGCTAACACTTGTCAAGCCCTTTTATATGACAGGTATTACGTTTTCATTTCATTTAAGCTTCATGACAACCACTAGGTACTGTATTAGTGCATTTTACATTTGAGGAAAGAAATTGAAAGAGGCACAGATTACCAGAGAGACCTCAGACCTTGGTAAGTTTGGAACAGAGCTATGATACACAAAGAGAGCTATGATACAAACTGATTTCATGATAACTTTTTCAAGTCAATCTACACAAACTATAGTAGATTGACAATTATTTTCCAATAATGTTTAAAAATTAATCAATTCTTTATAGTTCAATACCCTTCCATGCCCCTGAGGGCAGGCAGACATTCTGTGTAATTGGGAGATTTCTGGCTTCCACATGATCTTTCTCTGGGCAACATCATTTTGGTCTCTTTCAGGTGCTACCAATTTGCTGAAAGTGTGAACATGGCTGTGTGCCTTTTTTTCACTTTGCAATGTTGTAAAGGAAAAAAGAAAATCTTTGGCATCTCTGTTCAGTATTTCTGCATGATTAAAAAGTATTACTGTATACTTAAGATTACAATTTTTCAAATACTATTCATCTTCAAAAGAGGCATTGAGTTATTTGTCAAAAAACTGATGTTTGAGGAAAATATTTGAAACACCTTAGATGAAACGAAATTTAAGATAAATACAATACCATCACACTTTGTGAATTTGACATTCTGGATTTCCAGGAGAAAAACCAGAAAAAATGCTCTATACAGAGGAAGATATACATTTTAGGCCCCCCAGTATTTATACATATTGTTCCTATTTTATTTTATACGGTGCGTAGTATCAGAGTTCTGTTGTTTTCCATAAAAGTTAATAAGGACACAAGATTCTGAAGTTGTATTAAAAGACCCACACACTGTGAAGCATGCTCATGAACGAATATTTACTGAAGAACTTTTATATGAAGACCTAAGAACAGAGCACAGTGCCAGCTGAGGGTATATAAAAAGGTACTGATATGTTGACCATGAAACTTAGATCTTCCGAGGATTGCTGTACTTGGCAGTATTCTCTATTAGTCATTGGAATGTCCTAGAAATACATTATTATTCAGACTCTATCTCCCATATGGCTTGCCCCCTATACCCAAAAGGGTAACAAAAAGCCTGTAACAGCACATGTGTCTTGATTTTTTTGTTCAGAATATTTTTCCCAGAGGGTATGAAACATGACTTCTGCACTTTTAACCCTCAGAAAAAAGGAAAGGTTAACTAAGGTTCTTCAACTGTGATTAGTGATTATTAACAAGCATTTCAGTTTAAAACTACACGATTCCTTCATTAGGGGATCAGACAGCGCTGTGGTCAGTGTAGTTACAAGCTGTCCCGCTGTCTATCACAGTTTTTCATGTACAAAGATTTGCCATTGTTCTGTGCGTTCCTAGCTGTCAACCCTGAAACCTCAAAGTTGGTTAACCTACAAAAATGGAGTCCAGGAGAGAGATCTGAAGCAGGAGCAGAGGACAGCCAGGCCAAAGTGCAGAGGCCGGGCACTTGGGAAAAACGGGTGTTACGAATGGCTCAGCAAAGCCTTCTCCACAGTACTGGTTACCCTTGGTGCATCCTGCCTTCCAGGCGTGCCCTAGCCGCTGGGGATAAAAGGGATGGAGTCTCTTAATGGAGGTTTGCTCATTATTGAAGGTGATTAGAGCAGTTGGTGCAGGGCTGGTTCCACCAGGCATTCCGAAGGCAGATAGTCTCCCATCACAGCTCTTATCATACCTCTCTACTCCAAACCACCACTAACTGCTCCCTGAACTATTTAGGACAAGAGCTTCCCAGGTGGTCTTCTGCTCCTAATTTGGTTCCCCTGCAGAGTGAGTGTGAGTGTGTGTTTGAGTGTGCGCGCGCATGCCCATTTCCCTTAGTGAAGTCAGCACTGGCTTCCTATTGGCCTCGGGACGAAACCCCGCTTGCGTGCTCTGTGGCCCCCAGGCAGTCTGCTTCCCTGACTGCTCTTCCCATCCTCCTTCCAGGTCCTGTGCAGGTGTAGGAAAGTGCACCCTTACAGTAGTCTAGGAGGGAAAATCCTCCTTGAACAACAAAATTTCTACTTATCTGGATGTAAAAGGGAAGAGAAAGCAATAATCTAGGGACCTGATGGGTGGTATTTATGGTTCTTTATTGAACACTTAGTCTAAACTTAATTATTGTATGGTCATCAATCATCGAAAGAAATATTACAGAGCTTAAAAAACGAAACAGAGAACATCGATGATAAGAACATCCATACCTGTTTAGGGATCTGACCAAAGTTGTTAATGAACCCAATGGTGGCTGTCTCCTTTAGTGGGTCATTTATGTTGTAGATATCCACCTGACCCTCATAAAACAGATGATGGAAGACATTTACAGCTTCTACTGCAGCGGGGCCTTGCTGTTTATAGCCAAAGATTAAGTCAATCCACTCATGCAGATGGGCACTCACATAATCACATTCCAAAGCCTGTAATTTTAAAACACAGGTTCAGTCTCTGGCTGACACTTACTACTTACTCAGAAAATCAAAGAACTGGTCATTGGTCAACGGGAACTAAAAATAACTAAAAATCATAAAAACAATATGATCAAATGGGTGATCACATTGCTCCAGGACTTCTCTTTCTATTGTGGTCAATGACCCAATGAAATTCAAGTTCAGCTGTGAAGTGTGCGCCCATTACCTCTCGGTGGACTCGAATGAATTCACGAGGGTCCCCTTTTGCCCAGGGTGGAAGGATCACATCTCCAAGCTTGGTGCCATTTTGTTTACAGCCTGTGCCGTTGGGAACATTAAAAACAAAACGAGAGAATGTGATCAATAGTCACCTTCATTTTAAAGTTACAGAGAAATAGTGGGTTGAGATTCCTTACCAGAACCATGGAATTTTACCACCAGAAAGGACCCTCAGGGATCACCTACTCTGGTATTTCCCTAACACTGCTCCTTAGTGCACTTCCTCGGAGAGATTTATTAAGTGTGAGCAAAACTGTGGGGCCCTCATGGTCACATGACCTCAGGAAATGCTGAGTTATGCAAAGTTAAACACGTTTCTTTCCTGCAAAACTCCTCTGAAGCACTGCTCTTCTCTAGGAAGGCTATTAGACGCAACATTTCTGAAATTTAATTGACTACAGGGCTCCTTAACGAAAAATTTTATGGGGCTACTATTTTGAATTTGGAAAAACCCCTCAAATTCAATCTCCTTAGGACAGCTCATTTGGAAGACCATTAACAATTTCTTTAAACTCTTATTTTTTCAGGCTTTTGCAGAATGTTTAAAGCTTTGCGAGTTATTAGCAGTTAACCAGTATTGAAATTCTTGTCTTAATGTTTTGACAAAATTTTGCTATTCACATAGAGGAAGCTATTGAAAGAATATCTAACTCCTCAGTCATTTTCAGTTTGAATGCTCTCTTCACTTAAGAGGAAATGAAAGTACCACCGTCTCCTAGACATATTTGGAATACATGTGGTTTCTCATATTTCTGATTCTTAAAATCTTCAGAGAGCTTTGTAGAACTGACATATTTTGCTGTAAGGATTTTCGTTAAAAAAAAAATCTGAAACATAATGTTTTGCTGTTAGTGTATCATTTACCAGAAAAAACATTTAGAAAGACTATGGGGCTACCTGGCAGGAACAAAAACATCAAGTTCTGATAATGCATGTCAAATGATATTTATTCCATGTGTTTTTGTTACTTTAATGTATTGTTAAAATAACGTATTCTGTTATTTTAAGTCATAGCCAGCTAATCTCTAAAGAAATGGTTTAAAGAAACCATTTGTTATGAAATCTATCCACAACAAAACACATTAAATGGCACTGGCATCTAAGGAAATAGGTTCTTTTTCTTCTTTTTGAAACAACACCAAAAAGTTAACTTTAGCTTACAGTGTTTGCCTAGGTACAAATCAGATGATCATTGTGAAAAATCGTTCTATAAACAATAATGTTGGCTCACCAGCTTAACAGTAGTTGGTTAGATAAATAGTTGTATTAGAAATTCTCATAGAGCAGTGCAATTGTTCAAATTTTAAAACACAAAGGCAGTTCCAAGTAAGGGCCAATAAAAATATTTCTCTTAGAAACAATCTTGTTTTCATCATTGTTATTTGATGGCTTATTTATAATATGACGTAAAGCGAGAGATCCAAAAATCATTCTATTGTATAAAGGTATGTCTTGACTTGGTTGGAAAAATTGCCATATGACTTAAGAAAAAATAAAACAATCAAGTTACTACCACCCATTCCCACTCTCTTCATTCCCTCATTCCAGTTCCCTTGAAATGCCCTCTAACTTTTTGATGCTAAGAAGCAAGTAATAATTCCCAGGCTATTTGAGATACAATCTACTTTTCAAAATTTTGCTCATAATCCCTAAATAATTATGTGATATAATTGTATTTGATCAGCACTATCTGCAAATTGAAAATGTTTTTTAAAGGAAACACAGAATACAGACACTCTTGGTCTATCTAATTCTGCCACTCTGCAGCTCCCCTTCATGTATGCCCAAGGATGTGAGGAAAAGAAGAATAGGGATGGGTGTTAGTAGTTACTCATTCTAGAAGTAGGGGAAAAAACCACACACTTTTTCTTTTAAACCATTTACTGTGTCTTCTTTGGGTGGAGAGGCAGACAGTGTTCTATTGTTTTCTTTCCTTTTTATTGAGATAAAAGTCATATAACATAAAATTAACTCTTTTAAAGTGAACAATTTGGTGGCATTTAGTATATTCACAATGTTGTGCAACCATTATTTCTCTCTAGTCCCAGAACATTTTATCACCCCTAAAAGAAATCTAGTGTCCGTTAAGCAGTTGCTCCCCATCCTTCTTACCTCACTGTCCCTGGCAGCTGCCTATTCTGGAAATTCCATATAAATGGAGTCTCACATTATGTGACCTTCTGAGTCTGGCTTCTTCGCTTAGCATGATGTATTTGAGGCACATCCATGTTGCAGCATTTATTAGAACGTCAGACTTTAAGGATAAATATTCCATTATACGTATATTTTACAATTTGATTACCATTGACAGATACGTGGGCTGTTTCTACCATTTGGTTATTGTAAACTGTGCTGTTATGAACATGTGGGTACATATCTGATTCTGTTTTCAGTTGTTTTGGGCATATACCTAGGAGTGGAATTGCTGGGTCACATGGTAATTCCATGTTTAATTTTTTGAGGAAGCACTAAACTGCTTCCCACAGCAGCTGAACTATTTCACATACTCATCAGCACTGTATAAGGGTTCTAATTTCTCCATATCCTTGCCATCCTTGTTATTTTGTTTGTGTGGGTTTTTTCCCCATTGTAAGCCATACTTAGATATAAAGGGCACCTCACTGTGGTTTTGATTTTCATTTCCCTAATGACTACTGATGTTGAGCATCTTTCATATACTTATTGGCCATTTGTATAATTCCTTTGGAGACATGTCTATTTAGGTCCTTTGCCCATTTTTAAATTGAGTTGTTGATCTTTCCATCATTGAGTGGTAAGAGTTCTTTATATTCTGGACACTAGACACTTTTAAGACATATTGTTTGCAAATATTTTCTCCCATTCTGAAGGTTTTCTTTCCACTTTCTGCATAATGCCATTGTATGCAGAAGTTTTAAATCTTGATTAATTCCAATTTATCTTTTTTTGTTGTTGTTGGTTGTGCTTTTGCTATGCTGAGAACCCATTGCCAAATACAAAAATCATAAAGATTTAACCATATGTTTTCTTCTAAGGGTTTTATGGCTGAAGCTCTTATATTCCAAATAGTGTTTTTTAAATTGTGTGATTTCATGGAGGAAAGGTGATTTGTTATGAAGGTGAGCATGACAAAGATCCATGACCCTACTTTTGTTTACTCATTTAAGAGTGAAACATTTGGTTGGGTTTATAAGTAGTCTGGCTAGAACATTTCTGCAACATAGATTGTTATAACAGATGCAGTGTTTCTGGAAGATTGAGGGTATCTCTTTCTTTCTGTGCCTCTCCATTTGCGTCTCTGAAAGTGGTGTCCCTAGGAAAGAGAGTACATCCTCCAAAGGTGAACTGTAAATGAAAATAACACTAATGTGCATCCATATTCAAATACTGTATATACATTTGTTGTTTTTCCTTGTTTACCAAGTATTCTATTCCTTTCAGGAACCATCTCTCCCTCCAACTCTAAGTCCTAGAACTTGGCGTCTTTAGCTGCTCAAGGGGGAGCTCCAGGCCCAATCAGAGGTAATGAGACTCCAATTTAGGACTGTTGGTTATTGAGAGTCATGTCTTTCCCATTGGACCTGGAGCTACAATTTCACAAGGTTAGGACTGCTGATTCATAATTAAGTAAAAATTATTTTTAAAAAATTTAAAAAGAAAAACAACTCAAATGTATAAGATATGAAGAGTTCCCTGAATTCTCTGTTAATGAAATGTTTTGAGGTAGTATAGTAATGATTTGAATGTTGAACTCTTAAATACAGTATAAAATATGGGGTATGAAAACCGATGAAACAGAACAATATCTGGCAGGAATATCCTACAGTGGAAACAATGGCATTTTGATATGTTTTAAAAGAAATTCCAGAAATATAGATCAGCAAACTGTGTTCCAAGAAACTGTAACCAAAGTCAAATCAACTTCCTGTAACTGTTAGACAACATACAGGGAACAGAGTACAGATGAAAGTTTTCTCCTTTTTATAAATATTGATTTGATCCTGTTTTTCTAGAAAATAGTTCCCTAACATGATAAAGAAAAGAAATTTACTTAAAATTATTCTGAAATTCTAGTTTTAAAACATATTAGCATATAAACTGAGAATGCCTCAAGCAATACAGATTAAAACAATACATGAAAAATTTGGATACATCACTCTTGGCTATTGATGGGTTTTGCACTTATAATAATTTTCAAATAAATTTTTACCTCAGCTTTGTTTTCACTGAAATAACAGTATTCTGATCATTCGATGTAACCTGTTTCAATTTTTAAATGTTTCCCAGACACTAGGTTTAAAACAGCTTTTTTTCTTTTTAGATGTAATTGCACACACCCAGTTATAATAACAGCAACAGCTGAAACTACAATGACATCTTGTCAATGGGTACTGCAGACAATCTTCAGAAAAGTGACTTATTTCTATCAGTCTCTTCCTGGTCAGCATTTCTAAGACAGTGCGATAGCGCTACGTACCTAGATCGAAGTTGTTGGAATTAAACAGAAATTCTGGTAAGTAAAAAAATTCTGGGATCAGTTCTTTTACGTCTGCCATGTTGTGCTTCGATGCGGAATACCAGGCCTCACGAACGCTGTGAAACATCCGGTCAGCCAGGTCAAAGTGGCCTCCCTGTGGGCAGAAAGAGAAGGCCCCTCTCTGTTAGAGAACCATTCCTACCTCACAGCTTCTGTCAAGCTCAAGGGCTTGAAAACCCCAAATAAATACGTTTAGTGACACTTCCATTCCCCATCACCATATGTCAGATACACATTTTAAATGATCACAAAAAGAAAACTAATCTGATTTTCTTTGGGGTACTCCTTACAAAGGGTGCTCAATGTATTTGCTTTGTAATCAAAGTGAAATCCAAATATAAAGACTTTAATAATTCATTTAAAAAATATTAGTTTCTAGAAAGAGGCAAGACTATAAGGAATGTGAGTTCTTCCACGGTTTGATGATATTCGAAAAAGATTCTAATGGAGTCACCTGCAGCTGGAGACAGTCAGGTTCCATGTGTCTGACTGGTTTTGGAAATGAACATGACATTCAAATTCTCATACCAACGCGAATTAAATGGAGAACTAGGAAGGTGATCAGAAAGACATAGATTGACAAAACAAATTCAAACAGAAATGGGATTTCTTTTGCTCATACAGCCTCACAGATATACCACCACTCCTTCCTCAAACTCCCTATGCTGTTTTAAGTGAACACAGAGTATTGTTTTTATGATGAAGTTCGCTACAGGAAAATGTCTACATCCATATAATGGCTCTCAAGGCCTGCTGTTGGCCCGTTACCTCTCCGACCTCATCCTCTACGACTTCCCCCACACTTACTCTGCTCCAGACACACTGGCTTTCTTGCTGTTCCTCAAATATCTTAGGCACACACACGTAACTTAGGACCCTCGCAGGGGCTGTTCCCTCTTCCTGGAACACACTTTCTTCAGATACTGGCATGAGTAACTCCCTCACCTCCTTCAAGTTCTTGTTCAGATGTCACCTTTTCAAAGAGACCTACTCTGACTACTCTTGACAACTGCACTGTACCTCCCCCACGTCCCATTCCTGTACTTCCCATCCCCTTCCCTGATCCATATTTTCTGACAGCATTTATCACATTCTAAAACACTTGACAATATATTTATTTTGTTTATCTGTCTCCCTCAACCACAACATATAAGCTCTATAAGGCAGGGCTTTTGTCTTTATTCACTGATGTCCTCCAAGCACCTAGAACAGTGTCTGAATAAATGAAAGCGAATGTGGAGAAAAGCAATTATACTAAAGAAGACAGCAAATGTGTTAGGTTCTGTTATTCTCTTTTTAATGTTTGTTGAATACAACCAGTTAAGGCTGAATTCCATACACCTGGCAAGCATGTACTTGTTTATTTGACTGAAGGACCCCGGCAATTGTTTTTACAAATGAATTTTAGGTTATTCATCAACTTTGGTCCAGCGAAATTTCACGTTAATCATATTTGACAACTTTTGTGACTGAAACCTCTCAGGTCTTCTTGTAAGTCAAGGTAACATTTTTTTTTTTTAAATAGCAACAATTTTAAATAGAAAGAAAGCTTGTATAAAAATGGGAAATTTTTAAATTTATAGTTTTACCTGCAGCCTTAAGAATATTTGGGTGAAAGGCTCCATTCTTACTAGGTATGAAGCCACAATCATTGCAGATGAATAGTGGGTCCCGTAATGGTAGGCTGGAGTTTCTCCTGTTCAAGAAAATTAGAGTCCAGATAGGAAATACTGTTAGGTGTAGGTTTTCTTTTTTTCCTTAGTTTGTTTTGCTTGTTTGTGGGGGACATATGATAAACATTAAACATAATAAATAATAAGTAAACTGGATAGTATTTCAGAAGGTAGTCAAATTTTTTTTTTTTAATGCAAAAGAGTTCCAAAAAGTACCTCAATAAAATTAAAAGAGAGTCAATAAGTGAAAATGTAGTTCCTGGCCTAAACATGATTCAAAATAAAGGCACATTATGATGGGAAATTTCTGCCCTACACAAAGCAGACATACTTAGTTTTCTGCCAGTAATTGACAGGCCACCTGAAAAAATCCCTTCTAAACATGGCTGTCAGTTGGCATGCAAAGCCTGATTTTCTGCTCTGATTGTTGTATAGATGTGTGCATATGTAACATATATAGATGTAATAATATATAACCAATTTGGGGACAGATGCAAGGATGACCCCTTATGTCCCCCATTATTTATGTAAGTCCACTAAATAATGGCTTACGTTTGTAACTAGGTACAAAATCTAATGACAAGAAAAGTTACTTACCGTTAGGATCTTCCCAGTCTTTATACCGCTTCTTATATTGAGCTAATCGTTCATCTGTCTGTGCTCCCATCGGCTTAGCCAGGTTTCTAAATGTCTTGGGATTAGTAAGATCTACCTCCTAAAATACATAACAAAACCCAATTCCACATTACTATACACTGTCTATTCTCACCAACATAGATATGGTGGCTACAGCAGACAATGGTGATTCATTTGTGAATGTGTTAGTATCTGTAGGCTCACAGTGGCAGAACTGGACTCCGAAAGAATGCTATGTCTGGTTATTCACATTTTACAGATAGGCACATGGCAGTTTGTTAATTGATTCAGTTTGAAGACAACTGCTTTGGAAACAGTGTTCACAGAGGAAGGCATGTGTGGAGATGAGAAGTGAGAGGGAAAAGCCTTCCCAGTTTTGGCAAGGACACAGCAGGAGACTGTGGACACAAAAGCTCCAATTCATCTTTATCTTCCCTCACCCACATAACTGGAGGATCAAATCTCCTTTCTGTTCTCTTTCCCTCCTCCCCTGTTTCACTCCAACTTCACTTCTGAGCATTTCCTTCTTAGAGATGGTTGAGAAGTGAAATAAAGTAGACGCACTTAGTAATTCGTTCATCTCTAAAAGGCAACATCAAACCCCATCAAGTGACTTCCAACTGACATGGAATCTTTCAGTCTACCAGAGATTATTTTAAAAGCTCATCTCTAGCTGACCTAAGTCCTGTATTTAAAAGGAAACCAAAAGTTACCTCCTGAGGGTTTTAAATGTAGAAATTTGAAATATGTAGCCATGGGATATTTAATTTGCGTCCTTTTTATAGGGCATCACGACCCACCCATTTTGCCATACTTGTATTTGGGCAGGAGAAACTGATTCACATTTATGAATGTAAGTCAAGTTAGTACATCTGTCCCTTCAAAATCTGTATGCAAAATAACCTCATTAATACTTCTTTGGTTTGTTCAACAAATGTTACAGTGTATACTAAGTACCAGGCATTGTTCTAGAGGTTGGAAACTGAGAGATACTTTGTGCTCAAGGACCTCCAGTCCAGTAGGTTCAGACACAAATCATGATTAAACACGCTGTAAAAGAAAGTACTACCATCCAGCTTCAAGGCAGTGTGTGAACGGAAGGAGGGAAAAGAACGACAGGACAGACGACGTCCCAGAGGTGACAAGACACCTGAGCGTGTCTTGCAGGTGAAGTGGAGCTAGTCAGGTGATCTATAAATGGGAGCGGGGATCTGCACAGGCCCTGAGAGAATTCCACGCGGGAGGGCAGAGTGACTGAGAGATGTAACAGGGAAATGAATAGGGTAGCCCAGAACAGCAGCCCTGGGGAGTACATGAGGGAGAGATACGTAGGAGTGACTTAGTAAAGGGCGCGTTACTAAGGTTTCTAAATTTTCTCCAAATTGTGATGATGATTCACTGAATAATTTTAAACAGAGGGATGACTCAATTAGATTTGTGTTTCTGAAATTGGCTGCAATGTAGAGAACAGCGACATTCTCCAGTGGCTACAAATTAATTAGCACTTAAGGAAACCAAATAGATATTATGAATCAATACCCATGAAATTGATCAATTATCCATACTTTGTACAAATTCAAGCTAATACTCTTCTTATCTTCTTGGAAACGGTGTCTGCTGAGAACTTTAAAATATAAAGCAAATAAAACAGTTGAGCAATGGCAGTATTTTTTAATTACTTTTGAAAATGTGTTCCACTTACACAAAATGATTTTAGATTTACCTCTGAGTCGTAATCTGCAAGGATCCAAGGAAACACAGGATACTGCATGAGATCATTGTATGATCTGCCAGCCAAAGTGTTTAAGTGCATCAAATACTGGAAGTTACTGATTTCACCTCTCTTGGGAAAGATAAACAAAGATTCATTTCAGAGCAATCAACTATCTCGACTGTTCACTTTTAAAAATTTTATGTGCAAAACGAGGTAAAGAACCGTTTGCTTCTTACAGATTTCAGAACAACATCAACACTTTTTTTCTAAAAATAACAAGAAAACATTTTTTCTATGGCAGATATTCTATGGATTATGAAAGTGCCTTTAACTGTATGACTTGTACCATCATCACACCATAAATTACAAAGGAAGCTTAACGTTTTCATTAAGCTTACCTCCCACCTCTGAGTCACAGACTTCTCTCCAACCAAAGTGCTAAGCAACCCAGATCTGAAACCAAGAAATAATTAAATAAATTGTAGGCAATATAATTTTAAATCTGAGTAATTATAAAATTGAAAATTTTAAGTCACCTGGTCCAGGAACTTTTTAAACTATGGAGGGCCTATTGCATCATAAAATCAGTTTAGTAGATAGTGATCAGCATTTTGAAATAGGAAATAACATGGAATCAAACTGAAGAAAACAGAACATTGGAAGGCACCACAAAGAGTAAGGGGAAGTATACCAACTTTTGATTTAGTGCTTGTATCTCAGTTTGTGTCCTGGGATGTGATGTAGTATGTATTTTTTACTATGGATTATGGCAAGAGTTTGAAAAACATCGATCTAGTCCAACCTTTTACAATAATCCCCAAATAATCAATTTAAAGACATTAAATTGGAGTAACTGAAATAGTATATTTGTACATAGTACATGCACAGCATGTTTCCTAAAAGGTGTTGAAAAGTGAAAGAAAATAGGAATGTTTTATGATAGGAAAGTCATTGCTGTTCAGGACATTTAAAATTATGGACTGTTTGGGACAGCAGGCTTTCCTAGAATGATATAAAACCCTTCTTAAGGTTTAACAGCTTCATAACTTTGATAATTAATATTTGAAAGACTGTGAACTGGTTACTGAACCAGAAAGAAAGCACTTAACTATACGTTTTATTATCTGAAAGGAAACGAATAGATTTGTACACCTTAGTTACAAAGATATCCAGCTCAATAGTACAGACACCACTTCCTACTTCTAGATAAATTCATCAGGCAAATTGAATGTACAGGATACTCTTCCTGGAAAAGGAGCTATGATCACTCCTTAACTTTATAAGAAAGGAAATAATTGAAAAGAAGATTAAAGTTTGAAATGAATTTCTGCTTCTTGCCTTTGAGTTTTTAAAAGTTCTTTAAGAAATGCCAACTCAGCACAGAAAGTAGCAAGAACAATGAAATAGCAAGTTGGAGATTATTTAGGCAGGTAAAAGTATTAGCAATTTGATTACAAGTAGAAAAAAGGCTCAATGTGCTCTATGGAAGCTTTTCACTTCCTGTATTCATCTTAACAACACAAATGATTAGGAACAGAACATGTTTCTGAGGTTAACTAAAGTCTATATTTAGCATCTCTATTAGCTAAATCTCAGCTACAGAAAGAGAAAAAGCAACAACCTAAAGAGAAATGCATGCATTTCACATATTTAGATGTCCACAGAACGGAATCAAATTTTATTTTCAAATGACAGAACCCCAGTAAAGTTTTAAGTCATTTTCTTGCATGTTGTAATTATTAGTTTGTAGCCCCAAAAGCACTGCTTCTTTTCCTGTGGATTATAAAGGGCTACTAGTTAGTGAGGGACTACAGATGGAGCCGGATATACGAATTCTTAAAATGGCCCTATCACCCAGAAGGACTTTCTAAGATTAAAAGCAGCTGAAAGGAGCACAAAGAAACCACTGATAGGTTTGAACATATAAAAGCAGTTCAAATTTAAATGTCAAAAAATAAAAATTAAGAACAAAACTAGGCAATGTGCAACAAATATGACAAACATAGGAGTAATACATTATTATAGAAAAATCCCATACAAATTGATAATAAGAACTCAGAGGATAGGTCGACTATTTAACTATTGTGATGGTCATCTTATAATATATACAGAGGATGCCAAAAAAAAGTATACACATTTTAAGAAAGAAAAACTATTAAAATTGTCATATTCAATATATACCAATAACAAAAGATGAATACAAGAAATGTTTGACTTCTGCAATTACAAGAGGTGCTCAAAATGGTTATCATCAGCATCCAGACACTTCTGATTATGGTGAACTACTGCTTGAGCAACGTTGATCAAAGTGTCTACCTGTATACATTTTTTTGGCACCCCGGTGTGTGTGTGTGTGTGTGTGTACATACACACGTATACACGTGCTCACACACATATAAAATCACTATACTGTACACCTGAAACTAATGTAATGTTGTATGTTAATTACATCTCAATTAAAAGAAAAAAAATCAAACCACCACCAACAATAACAAAAAGGAACTCAGGAAACAAAATGGAAAGTTATGGATAATTCACAAATGAGGATTTAAAATGGCTAACAAACATATACAGAGCTCAAGATTATTATTACTAAAAAATGCACGTTTAAAAACTGAGAATGCATTTTACAAAATCAGTAAAAAATTAAAAAATATGAAAAGTTGACAAGCATCTTATGTAGATAAGCAAACTTATCCACTAAGGGTGGAATATAAACATGTATAATTTTTATGTAAATTGAGTAGTTTTTGTGTGTCGAAGTGTTCAAATTCATACCCTCTATTTTACTAAGGAGATTTTACGCTGAAAAAGTAATCAGGAATCACACTTGCAATATTATAATAGGGAAATCTGATAAAGATGAAATATGCAAAAATAAAAGAATTTTCTATATATATGATGAACAGGTAGCAAATGAAAAGTAATGTTTCAGAAGAATTTTTTTTTTAAAGCAGGGAGTAATATTTACCCTATATTCACATATAACACTGAATGGGGGGCAATTGGATGGCTCAGTTGGTTAGAGCACAAGCTCTCAACAACAAGGTTGCCGGTTCAATTCCCACATGGGATGGTGGGCTGCACCCCCTGCAACTAAATGTTGAAAATGGCGACTGGACTTGGAGCTGAGCTGCGCCCTCCACAACTAGATTGAAGGACAATGACTTGGAGCTGATGGGCCCTGGAGAAACCCGCTCTTCCCCAATAAAACAAAAATAAATAAATAAAAACAAAACCAAAACCAAACAAAATAAAAATCCCAAAACACTGAATGGAAGAATAGAAACCTGTATTTATAGTATGAACTCAATTATGTACATAGAATATAAGCATGCTTAAAAAAACTTCAAGGAAACTGATGAAAATCTGAGCACTGGTTTGACATAAGTGGTCATGCATTCATTCTTTTTCCCTTTCAGCTTTCAGTATTTAAAATTTTGTACAACCACCAGGAGGGGAGAACATTCATCAAAAATATTAAATAATACTATCCAGATACAAACCATCCTAATTTTACACTTAGAGTATAATGCAAGAAGCAAGCAACTTACCCCTGCTCCACACTTGTGTTTGGTCGTTGCCCAGACACAGACTCTGAACTGTCAGTTAGAGATGGTACTACAGCCAAAAACCTGGAAAATTTAAGATTAGCATAAGATTGGAAATGAAGTCTCAGTCAGCATCTAATGGGAGCTTAAGCAAGGATGGGTGATTCATTTAGATCTTAATTGTTGCATTTACTCCTCCATTACCCAGTAAATGGCAGGCAAAGGGAAGGCACAATAATTAGAATATTCTGTTACAAAAAAGGGAAAGATAGTGGCTTTTACAAACACAAAGGTCCACAGCAAAATCTATCATTTTGGATTTTTACACATTTTGCCATATTACTGGAAGAAAAGGCCTTGCAACACTGATTCACAGAAACTGAGTCAACTTACGGAAGTCCTAAGAGGGATTAACAGCTAAATATGCACATGGCAGCAAGTAGTGATGACAGCTACACAAATAATAGAACAGAGACATCACTAAACAAGCAATGATACACACAAGATAAGGACCTTTATGTGACACTGTCATAAATTTTTTTCAGTTGCTCACAATGACAACATGAATTTTTTAAAGGCAAAGAGAGAATTATGTGGAAATAGATGAGGACCATGAACTTGGTATATACACAGAAATTGCTGAAAGAAAAACTCATCTCCTTGTAATGGTATCTAGTTATGAACAACAGTTTCCTAGCATTGAAAACAGTACTACCTTTAGAGATTCATGAGATAGATAACTAAAATTTCAGTCACTTTACTTAGTTCTTCCTATATTCACATAGGCATTCTGGATTACCAATCAATGGGCACAGGCACTTTATTTGAAGGACCACCCTCACTCCCATGTGCTCACAGGTAATATGACTGTACTGCAATGATAAGCAATGTTGCTTAGTATTAGCTATTCCTCATGGAAATAAACTGAAATATAAAACTTCCCTTACAGGATCTATACTACCCTTTAAAGAACAATAGAAGGTCTCTCAGACTTATGATCAGTTCATACAAGCCTTATTATTCATACATCCAACAGAAATATCTTTGAGCACCATGGATATGTACTATTTTTCTTTTACAAGGTAAATTTTAATATAGTTTACCAAAAATAAAATATGGTTAGAGTAGGTTAACTGCTTTACTTGGCTATGCGACTTTTTCAAGGATGAAGGTATCCAAACTTCCCTTCCAAGGACAGATGGGGAAAGTCTCATATGAATGTAACTTCTAAGGGAACTCAGTCTCAATAGCAAATGGCATTGTCTCCTTTTCGGTAAATATGAAGAAAGCCTATTTTGAATTTGAACTATTTTTGAAGGTACAGTTTCATCATCCTTTTACATTTAGAGACACAGGACTTAGTGATAAAAGTAGCTTTTGATGACATCTTGTATAAGTTACCAGAAGGAAAATAGCATTTCACAATAAAATAGCATCATTTTAAAAGCTAGTTAGAAGAATCATGTTTCAAGAGCCTGGCAAAAATGAAACAAACATTTGCTTCAAAGAAGTTAATTCACTGATCTAAAGTCTAGATTTTTAAGAACTAGTTGAACTGGTACTAGTTTTTCTTTCATCACTTCCCATGATAGCATTAAAAAGTATTCCTAATAAACAATACCTTTGATATACTTTATTTCTAATTCCTTTCTGAAAAGCAAGGAGGTAATTCCGTCCATCTCCAGAGAAAACTTCCACAGCAATAGGCTGAAATGATCAGAGAGAAAAACATTAAGAAAAACACAAATAAGGTTACATATTAACTTTTCCACTATGAATTTCTAGTGTTGAAGAAGTTAACTTGTTGGCTGAGGAACATTTTTACAGTTATGAATTCCCAGCAGACTAAAGTATAAAATAAAGGGAACCAATTTATTCTGAATTTATTCAGTTCAATTTGTTTCTAAAATCTTTAATAATAGAATGATGGTAAAAATAAAGTAATTATAAAATTATAATTTTGGAAAATTACAGTGAGGATGTAATTTTTATATTACAAGACAATTATTGATTTGGATAACTATAGGGAAAGATGGATGACAAAGATATCACTCAAGTTTTAGGTTGTGTTTAAAAAAAAAAGAGACATATTATACAGAGTTATGCACCCATGTGACATGAGTCTGTCTATCATACAATCAAATCTAGGGACAGTTCTCAGGTCCCATAGAGAATTTTCATGACATGTATCAGCTGTAAAATAATACATCCTCTGAATAAAGGAACATTACAAAACATTTAGTACTACTAAATCAACCTACCTGCAGGAGATACCTCCTTTTATGTACCTCCTTGATATCTTCATATGCAAAAATGCTGCAGGTCCTCTTGAGCTGACTGGGGCCTTGCCTCGCTCCTCTAGGGATAATTGGCTCGTGCATACTGTAGGTAGCCAAGAGAAAGGAGATAAACAAAAACACAGTGAGATATAAGTTCACTGTTCAACAAAGGCTGTTAATTTCAACATACTCATATGAATAGGAGCGGGGAACAATATATCAGAATACTCAGTTCAAAAAATATGTTTAAGAGAATAATTTGTCAGCTACTCAGCACACAAGTAACCACCTTTGATGAAATTAATTTTAAAATCCCATTATTGCTATCAGGGCCAACTTACCTATCAGGCATAGTACTTAGGCCTAAATACCTTTAGGGGCCCAAGAAAATGTTTTAATTTCTTTTAAAATCAGGAAAAAAAATGAAACTTTTAGGCAGAAGAAAATGTTTTAATATATAATGTGAATATATTAATCTTTAAACCAACAGTCATCAAATATAATTTTTAATATATTTATATGGAGGAAGGGCCCACGAAAGTCCTGATGTGGCCCTGACTATTGCTGAAAGTAATTATCTGAAATATCTCTTAGGAATGAACTTCAGAGACTAAGTCTACATTCGACTGTGTTAGGTGTTCAAAATGTTAAAAGCAGAGAAGAGCATGTTGATTTTCTAAGCCTTAAGCTTTTTATCTTCTTTCTAGTTTTGTCTATCTCCTGGGTTTTCCATTACCCACTATCTTCCATCATAGGACTGGCAAAAGAAAAGGAAGATGGATAAAACCCAGTGAGTTAATTCCTGCCTGTGCTTCAATCACACTGCTTCTGGGGCACTCAGAAGACATGGATGCTTTTTCATCTATGAGAGTATTGTGCAGCTAACTGCATTTTCTCCACACTGTGTTTGTATTGAAATTAAAAACAAAGAACAATTTGCAAATTCAGTTTATAAATAAATAAATTATTATGTAAGGAATTTGTTTCTAATGCTATTAATGCATAGCTATAAATTTTATTTAGCTTTCATTTTGATAAATAAGGGAAATATTTTCTTTATTACCTTTAAATAACTATTGCTATTATCCTCGTGAATATTTAATGATGGATACACACAAACTGAAAGATAACATTGTTTAAAATACAATTTTTGGATTAAATAAAACTATGTAAACATATTGTTTTCTAAAGATAGTAGTACTTTGCGTCTCTTCATTCATTTACTTACTTTGGAGGTAAGGTTTCAATGTCTCTTATTTCCCTGGTTGCTGTCATTGTAAATCCATCAATCACATAAAAATGCTCTTTACCAAAAAGAAGTAGCCCCTCACTAGTATCCAGGCCCTGGACTCGAGCACAGCGGTACATGTGTTGGATCTATAAAGAAAATCATAAACATTCATTAACATAGATTTTTTTTAATTGAGGTAATTTCGTTTTTGATATAACTGAAGCAAAATGTTTTTAAACATGGATTTAATGGGCAAGTAGGATTTTACTGAGATGTCACTGTTAGCGTATCTCCTGAGTTAAGCATATTCAATCTGAGTTTAAGCATATTAAAAAGAATCTGCTAAAGCTGCAGTCTGATTTGCAGTTCACATTGGTAAAAGGAAACAAACTTACTCGTATCTATCCACCCATTCATTTATCTCAATAGTCACTGGGTACGCATTATGTGCCAGGTACAAATGTACTATGTTCTACAAGTGATGAACAAGTTGGATAATGAAGGTGACAGACCAACAAAGTTGGCAGGAAACGGAATTGAGGCATATACGTCAAGAAATTAGGATGGTGCCCTTTGTGAGGCAAGATGACACAGAATAAAAAAGGTCGCAGAGCCTGACAATCCTCTGTCACTTAGCGTAGCCAAGTTTCCTACTTTCTCTGGGCCTCTGTGTCTTCCTTTGTAAATTTCAAATATACACTGGTCTGTTCTGTTACAAGAGTTAGTGAGAGAATGTACATAATCATGTCTGCAATTGTTGGCTGTCCTCTCTTCCACACAGATCACTTTCCTCTTTTTCCATAACAACTCCTGGAACTGGAACTGGGGAATTTGTCCCTATTTGCTCCCACCTGGATCCTGCCTGCCAGGCAGACTGTTTGTTGTGCCATTATAAAAAAAGCCAAACTTGGCAGAAGCTGTATTTTCCTCATAGGAGGAGGGAGTCGCTAAATCTCTCAATGTAAGTATTGTTTTCTTTCCAACGAATAGGATCTGTTCTTAGTAAAAATTCTTTCTTTAAACTCAGTTCAACATGAGTCAAGGAAAAAATATCAACACCTAAATCAGAAGCAAACAAATGTCAAATAAATGTCAGTTTGAATACACTTCCTACACTACTGAAACTTAAAAGCAATTAGAGCAAAAACTGTAGTCATGAGATTAAAAATTTTTAAATGACAGCATTAGAAAATAGATTTTCTAAAATATGCAAATGTAACTCAATTTTCATCACCACATTTGAACTATTCAATAATAAAAATGTAGAATGTTACAGGAAAAACACATATACTTCCTAAATAACTTCATTGTAGTATAACATATATAGAGAAAAATGTTTATTTTATAAATGCAGAGTTTGAATTTTCAAATGCTAACAATGATGCAACCAGCACCCAGATCAAGAAACAGAATGTACGCAGGATCCCAGAAGCCTCTCTTGGGCTTCCTTCAGACCTTCTGTAGTTTTACAGTTACATGAGTTTTAAAAACATTTTCATTCTAGATTGAGGCTATATATTTAAACAGAATTTTAAAAATCATGTCTTAATTTCTGGTTACTTCTGGTTCTTAGTAACCAGAAATAGATAAGCTTTCAAGGGTTATACCATGATCTAATATAATAGGCAAAAACCCCCATCTTTTAAAAAGGTGATACTCACTACATATTAATTCATTTATTCCTTCATTCATTTATCCTTTTATTTACTCTACAAAGCACTCCTTCATTCAAAAGTTTACTGGGTGTCTACTAGGTGACTGGAACTGTGTACATAATGGGATAGGAATAAAAAGCAGTGCCTGCCTATCAGGAGCTCCCTTTCTAGGGGAAGAGACAGACACAGAAACACATAATCATGACAGGATAAAATACAGTGCCATATATATGGCAATATAAAAACACACAGAAAGGATATCTAACTAAGCCTGAGCTGGCAAGACACTCAAGGAAAGCTTCCTACATTTGAGTATTAAAGACATCCATACAAATGAGGCTGTACCAAGTGGGAGTTAGAGCCACAGAAATTATGCAAATGATGGAGAGAGGGGCATTTTGGCAGAGAAGACAATGAGTTAAGCACAGAATAAAGAAATGAAATCACAGAGGTAGTGAATGACACAGCATAAATGCTGCAGGGGGCTCAGGCTGCAGGGCAGAGTTAGTAATGTGAGTCTAGAGAGATGGGCATGGTGGAATAGGTTGGGAGAGAAAAAGGACGGCAAGGTAGTCTTCTGTGAGTGCAGGAGAGCAGGGATTAAATACAAGTCTGGGGGATGGTAAGACTGGCTGAAGGTTTCTACGGGTGGTTATTGGAATATCTAGGAGTACAGAAAGTACAAGGCCAGAATGGGTTGTGTACATGGGTTTGTAATAGAGAATTATGGCAAGAACTGCAGTCTAATAAAGGGGATAGAGGAAGATAGTGAGCTAGGTGTCAACTGTTAATACTGTATCTGTTGAAACTTTACGCTCTTTAGTGTGTTCACATACATCAGAAAATCCCGAAGATGAGAGAAGTAGAGTACTGATCTTAAAAGGCTGGTTAATAATGTATTTTATTACAGAGGCTAAAATATTTATCTTCTGCCACCAGATAAATACCCTGTCAACTGGTCTTGTAAAATGGAAACACATGATTTAAATGCGATCCTTCCTTTTTAGACGCACAGTACCTTTTCTCCTTCCTCTAACAGGCGCAGTAGGGTGGCATTGTCCGTTTTCTCCTCATCTTCTATAGAGCTGCCCTCGGCAATCTGGTCTTGCAGCTGCTCCTGGTTCTCCTCATCTCCTCCATCAGGGGCAGATCGAGACCGTTTCAGAGGAGGCTTGACCAGACCTACGAATGAGAACCAAGAGGGCCGTGTGACCTTGCAGGGACCATCTGGGGAGCGGTTTAGTCTCATGCCATCCCTCCCATACATTTCCAATTTGAGATAATCTAGAAGGTATCAGGGAGGTAGCACAGTGGGTACACACAGACTCTAGAGTTAAACAATTATGGAGAATCATTTGCTCTCTCTGAACCTCAATTTTCTTATCTATAAAACTGGGAGAAGAATGCTGTCTATTTTAGAGGATTGTTGGAGGACAAAATGAGGTAATTCATGTGAAAATACTTGGTATTATGGTTACTAAATAGCAAATTCCAAATAAGTATCAGATGATGATGATAAACAGAGTTTAGCATAATTAATGGTAAGGATGGTGTTATACACGGACAAATGCCATGGAGGGGATACTGTGAATAAATGAACAATTACAATCAGGAACAAAAATAAAGAAAGCAAATTATAAACATGATTACAGGAGATCCCACCTGTGTGAGGGCCTCTGAGGACTATTTCAACATTCACATCATAAGCGGCACTACCAAAACTGAATGAATTTGATCAAATCACCAAGGTCACAAAGAGTAATAACAGAATTCTTTATAATACAGGCACAAATAATTTAATTTGCACATTAAAGAAACATTTTATTGTCTACATCTGATAACTTTATTAACAATCACAGTAGGTGATATTAAAATCAGTTGATAAGGTCCCAAAGTACGAGAAACATGCAAAATATACTCTAAATCCAACATTTAATTAAATTAATAGTTGTGTACTAACAAAAGTCATGTTACACCTACAAATGATAGTTGCTCTAAGATTTTGGAAAAGCATAGGTCAGCCTGTTAAAATCTTATACTTTGAACATGAATTATCAGAGGTTCTGTTTTGCCTTGGGAAGGGCCTTCTTTGCACCTATGAAAGAGTATATAGTAAGCAGGCAAGGGCGATGAAGTTCTGCTGAGAACACCCACAAGGAGGAAAAGCTTACAGCTCCAACATGTTTAGTTTGATGAATCAAAACGTCCCACTTGATGTCTAACGCAATACCCTGCATATTACAATATTTGTGGTTTTAGCTCAATTAGAGATTAGGAAAATAAGGCCAAAAGAAGCTAACTTTCAACAACCCAAACATGAGTCATCTGACTAACTGTAAGTTATACCTTGGCTTATACCCAGTAAATATAGTTTTGGACCTATGTCAGTAACTTTTCTGGTGCAATGTCAAGAAAATTAGAAGATTGTAAACACTGTTCAACTACCACAAGCTTCAAGGATTCTATGAAAATGTTAGCTCCATTATGAAATGTTTAGTAAGTCAGATCATCATGAGAGATAATAGATATATCAGTATAATAACAGGAGAAACGGATCAGTTATCCATGGTGCTTTTGTTAACATGGTCATACACTATTTGTCTTTTAAACAATGAGATGTGAAACTAATTTTTAATTTCCAGTGCTTAATTTACATTCCGGGGCTTTATTTATAAAATATGCTAAGACTTTTGAATTTATGGTGAATCAGAGGCTTAAAAAATTTAAAACGGTGGATTACTTTACTTATTCAATATTGACTGAATCCCCACTTTGTGCTAGGCATGTGCCAAAAGCTATAAAGAAGAAAAATAATCTCTGCCTCTGAAAACTTCTAATTTAGAAAAAAATATAAAGCAGTAAAAAATCACTGACGTTGCTATAAGAGATCTAAAAGCAAAGTGCTTTCGGGGGCCAGGGGAGTTGGAAAGGCTTCAGAGAAGGAAGATTTGCTTTCTGACCAATGTCTTTGAGACTGGGGAGGGTTTGTTAAGGTCCAGATCAAGGAAGGAGGCAGAGGGCACACACATGT
This sequence comes from Rhinolophus hipposideros, assembly GCF_964194185.1. Taxonomy (NCBI): domain Eukaryota; kingdom Metazoa; phylum Chordata; class Mammalia; order Chiroptera; family Rhinolophidae; genus Rhinolophus; species Rhinolophus hipposideros. The sequence continues at coordinate 62,073,950 of NC_138047.1, forward strand.
AAAAGTACAGAATCAAAAAGTACATGGCCATTTTAGTCCAATTCATCATAGTATGTATGGTTCACTACGCTCATAAAGTACATTTGGAATAATCCGTCTTGGCTCACGAGAAGAAAGACCAGTATTGCTTACTAATGGCTAACATGCACAAAAGCACATTCAGTAGTGGCTTTCATTTTATAAATATTTATTTATCTATCAGGGCCTTAATTTCAAAGTATCAGGTACCACTGATAATTCTGCCAAACACAATAAAAAAAAAATATCCAGCCAATGGGTATATTATATTTGTCTGCAGGAAATAAAGGGCCAGTCCCTTTAGTTCTGCAGAAATCAATCCTTAAGAAGGCTGAGATGCTAAAAACATTTATATGCATATACCCTTAAGGCTGGCCCCACTGATCACAATTGCTCACAGTTTTATATAAATTCAAATACAGGAAGACTCCCAAAGGATTTTAAATTAAAATCCCAGAGAAAGGCTGACCTTTGACTTTGGCAATAGTGTCTTCACCATGCTCTGGTTCTTGCTGAGTAGCTTCACCTTCTGAACTCTCTACAATGGCATCTTGGACAATGGCTGGATTGCCAGAGGCCAGTCTCATGTAGTATTCTTTACTGTCATAACTTACGGCTCTTCTGTATCGAGCAGGTTTCTAAGAAATAACAAAAGAGAAAGACTTAGATAATCATCTTCAAGAATTAAAATATAAGGTACCTGAGGGAAGGTATGATGTTAAGACTTCTTTATATTTTACCGTTTGGTATGGATTTTTAATAGACTGTATTTATACACAGTAAACCCATAGATTTTTGGGTTAAGTTTCTCTATTTTTAAATTCCATTGATTTTTAAGACACCTATAAAACAACAATATTAGTAGTCTTGTTCTTCCTGAAATAGAAGTAAATCATCTCAAGTCAAATAACGTTTTCACGTTAGTACAGTATGGCCTCAGTGATGTATCAGAAAACTTCCCCATATAATAGAGTGAAGAGAAAGCTCCGTGTTGGAGAGCATCAAGTTCCAAGGGGGATGTCTATTCTGTGAGGAGCCCAGAACTTTGCTTCCACCCCAAGTAAAGTAAGTAGGTCAGGCCAGAGGGGCTGGCCAGCATTCAGCTGGACTCATCTGTGTGAGTGTTTACTTCAGATACTTGGAGGTAGAGACTCAGAACTGCCCTGTTCTTTTCCATGTTTCCATATTCTCACTGGAACTCTGGAAATGGCCCAAACCTCCAGAGAGTCCTAACCCAACATGGAATCAACTAGCTTCAGCCCAGATGGCACTTTCTGGTTGGCCTGCCACTCCAAGCTGGTATCGCCAACTTGTTAAAACATCTTCATTGTTTGTTGTGTAGAAGAATATGATCCATAAACTTACTAACTAAATGAATAGATCAAGAACATATATAAGTTCGTTTTGAAGAAGAAATTAATTACCTAGAAACATTAGAAAAGACTTACTTTTTGGCATGACACAAAAGCATTTCTTTTGAAAAATAATATTTATCCTAAAAACAGCTTCTCCAATTGACCTAAACCTTTTTTCCCCTGTAAAACCATAATACAATGAAAAAAATTAAGGCCTAAAATTTCCTGCAAAAAATGTAAAACCAGAGGGAAAAGTTTATGTGTATAAAGATTTGTCAATTAGAATTAGACCCAGACTTTGGATTAACAATTAAGAAAAAGATGGGAGTTGAAACATACTTTAAAATGTTCCTTTTCTAAGTATTATTTTGCTTCTCCTTTCCTATGAATAAGAGTTATCTAATGAATAACATTCTACTCTTCAAACTCAAGTAGTCAATAGGTATTGTCTACAAAAACGCTTATTTCAAGCAAGACCTTTTTTAAAAAATGATTTCCAACTGAAGTGGAAAACAAGTGTCCAATTGGTTGGAATATTTACGCTAAAATACTGAATCAATTTTGAGATAAAAAGACACCTAACTGAAGCCACATCGCCCTTTTTTTAACTTCAGGTACAGAGTCATGGAATAAAGAGAGCTGCAAGCTAACTGAGGAATGATATGCAGCAAATGGAAACTGAAATATAGTACTTAATATAGGAAAGTATAAAAATGATGTAAAATAGTATTACCATTATGGAAGGATCAATCTGATGAGCAAACTTAAGAATATTACAATATTTTTGAAATGAGAGAAAGGTAGCAATTTTTGTATTACAACAATTCTTCTACATGAGGTATAACAAAAATCTTCAACTCAAAATTGTTCATTTTTAAAAAGATGAAAGCAGAGTTAGTGATGGGCAAGACAATGCATTAATACATGTGGGACAACTTCTGCAGATTTAAACTTGGAAACATAAGCATCTTTCCCTCAATATTTTGAGGTATATTTCTGTGTTCGAAAGAACTACATTTTTTACTGAATTATGTACAGAATCTTTCTGGAAAAAGAAAACGATTAAATTTCTTTTTTAACAAATCAAAATAAATTTAAATTGTATTTTAAAAAGCGATCATACACTTAGTTTCCATTAGTTCCTTGTTTGAAGACCTAATTTTAAAAGAGGGCACCCTTGCATTCTCAAAATACATAGTTTAGTATCTAGAAAAATTAACCGAGTAATTGAAAAACAAAGTTGAAGGTGTCAGACTGCCCATTACTAACATGCGTCAGAATCTGTTAGTTTCTGAATGAAGCCATACCCATTTTATGGTGAGAGCAGTGAAGACTCTGCCTGTTAGTGAGCAGCATACAGACCCTAGAAAGCTAATCAGAGCAAAGCCGAGAAAGGCTACAACAGTTCTCAGCATGAATGAAACTAGCTTTTCAACTCTAAGAAACTTAACAGAAAGAGCAAATTGAAAGTCAATCTTTTAAGTTAGTCTAGTCTACCATGCACTAAAAAAACCCCCAAAAACCCCAAACCAAAAAACAAAACTGCAAGTATTTTGCATTCTTTCATGGTAATTTGTGTTTTACCTTTTGAGGAATGATATCATCGGGTGTCTCAGGCTGTTTACTTGGGATCTCAGACTGAAAACAGGGTATTAAGTACAAACACATCAGAAAAAAAACCACAAAGAACAACACAAAAATAAAATTTTCTTGAGGACTGTATGGAATACGGACAATGTACTCAAAGAAAATCAACATGATATCCTAAGTTGCTTGAAATAATCACTCGGTATCTTGTGATTATTTTCTCAATTATCAAAAGCAGTTTTAAAGTAAAACTTAAATACACTAAAATGCTCAAGGCTACTGAACAGGGCAAACTTAAAAATCACACAGACACAACTATAGCACAGGCTGCCACTGTCGTGGATGATTTATAGGCAACTCTTTATATGGCTTCAAAAGAAAAAAAACTGGGTAATAGAACTGAATGCTAACTATTATCTTCCGCCTATCATTCACTGTGTTTATCCCGCAGGTCTGTTTTATATTAATAACAGGAGCAACTGGTTTAACAATTATCTACAATACCCCATACCTCAGAAATAATTACTGCATTTCCCCGAAAAAAAGACAGGGTCTCACATTAATTTTTGCTCCAAAAGATGCATTAGGGCTTATGTTCAGGGGATGTCATCCTGAAAAATCATGCTAGGGCTTCTTTTCCGGTTAGGTCTTATTTTCGGGGAAACACGGTAAGTGCTTGTTAGTTAAAACAAATCCTTAAAAGTCAAAGGCCCCACTTCCTTCTCTCTCTTTTCACAGCTATAACCCCAGAAAAGCTGAAAGCAGAAGGTGCAATGGATCATCAGCCTCCAAACCAAAAGTTTTCGTAAAGAGCACTTTTTAAAGAATTAGGTGGTTGCTTTATATTTTATTCTCAGAATAAAATCCTGATAAACAAGAAGGAAATTTCTGTTGAACTGTAGTGTGTGGCTTATGCAGGTAAACACACAGATAGCTACAGACAGACAATAATGCACCCAAGAACTACTTCCAATTTTCCTTCCTTTTCACGGTATATGTCTGGAGATGACTTCTAGTATCGTTCCCTACCGTAAACATGAGCAAGAAAAATGCTTTCACTGATGTGTGCTTCCTTAGGCAAAACAAACACAGAACTACTGGGAATACTTTCTAATACTTCACATGGTTTTAGTAAACCATTCTTTTTCAAAGTACACTTTCAAAAGCGCACCTCATATTGAAGAATAATCTTTAAAATATACATGCATGTTCTCTATCTTGATAAGAGCTTGGGTTACACGAGCATATATGACACATTTGTTAAAACTCACTGAATGGTACACTTAAGACTTGTGTGTTTCAATGTCAATATAAAAAAATTATAAACAAATACTGAAATGTAATTATTGATATGCATGTATAAGTGTTTAGGGGTGAAGGGTACTGATTCTACAACTTACTTGGAAATCCATAAAAAAAAACAAGATAGAAAGATGGATAGACACGTGGTAAATCCAATATAGCAAAATGGACGAATTACTATTGTCAAACCCAACTCTGACGTCCACTATACATTCCCACTCAGATTGTGGGCAGGGTCTAACTTGTGCACTCATTCATTTTCTCTGCAGTATATAGGATAGTGCTGCTGGTTTAACACACATTTGCTTGAAAAGACAGAGCATTCAATAGTTAAGATATATGTTATACCAATAATTTTAGTCTTACCACAGATCTCTTTTATTTAAAATTTTTTTTTATAAATTTTTGTTTTAATTATGTTTACATAGAAATCTGTTTTCAAAGTCGAAACTTCTAGAAAATAGTTGTTTTAGTTTCTTTACTTCCAATTTTTCTATAGTGCTAGTGGCAAAAGAATTTCCCAAATGAACTGCTTACTTTCTGAGTCCTGTGACATCTATACATTATATAAAAATATATGTGGAGGCAGCCACAAGAGACTCGTTAAAAGGAACCTTCCTGTAAGTTTATCCTTTTGCCTCAAGCAGCCCAACATTAATAGGTAGACACCGAGGTTTTTACCCCAATGATATTTACAAAGAATTTACAATGATGTTTGAGATTATTACTCTGTGAAAACAAAGGGGTTACAGAATTGAAACCTAGTTTTGGTATTTAAATATATATTTTTTAAATGGCAAAATGTGTAATCTTATTTTCCTTCCAGAGGATTCAGAATAATGAGACAACAGCTTAAAAACAACCAGATTTTGGGGCGGCTAGCTGGCTCAGTTGGTTACAGCGAGAGCTCTGAATGACAGGGTTGCTGGTTCAATTCCCACGTGGGCCAGTGAGCTGCGCCCTTCACAACTAGATTAAAGACAACGAGCTGCTGCTGAGTTTCTGGAGGGGTGTCCGGATGGCTCAGTTGGTTAGAGCGTGAGCTTTCAACAACAAGGTTGCTGGTTCAATTCCTGCATGGGATGGTGGGCTGTGCCCCCGGCAACGCAAGATTGAAAACGGTCACTGGACTTGGAGCTGAGCTAAGCCCTCCACAACTAGATGGAAGGACAACGACTTGGAGCTGATGGGCCCTGAAAAAACATGCTGTTCCACAATAAAATAAAAAAAAAAAAAATTCTCTGACTGGATCTTAAAAAACAAAGCATAACCAGATTTTCTATTTTCATCATACCCTAGGCTCACATCTTAACCCTATCTGTAATTCATATTACCACTTAAAATATAGAATTACAGAGCAATTTAGATTAGCAGTTTCAGTTATGAAAATTACCACCCAAGGAAAGTCACTGTGCAAAAGATAAATTATTTTCATGTGAGAACACAGAATTTTCTGCATGTATCAAATTTTCTCAGGACATAATTATTATTACTGTTGCTTTTATTGAAATAATTTTAGTTGAGAAACTTTCAAAGCTTTTAAGTCTGTGGCAAACAAAACACTAAAATATGTTCTATCTTCTATAAACAAACGTCAAATTAAAAATCAAGAAATAAAGTTCAAAACAGAATAATAGGCAAGTTGTTTTTTATACATATGCAATATTATCAAGGTTTGAGAAATAAAATTTTAACAACTAAGAAAAATCACTTGATTCATTTCTAACACATCAAAGATTCAGCTTAAGCAACACGATTATTTAAGTAATGTTACTTAAGACACAATAATTATTCTTAATAAGGCAGACAATCAAACCATTGGCTCTTGGTTTAGGTAAAGCCTGCTTACCTATCGTGAGGCTTCAAAAAGCAATATTTAGGTTGGCACATACCCGATGTATCGCAAAAAGTACCGACTATATTCTGTAAACATGAATGCAAGGAGAGCAACACGTTTATGGGAAATGAAAGAGAAGAAGTGATTGAGCTCCACCTCTGGGAGGCAAAATTTAATTTGTTCAGGACAGAGGTGGATTTGCTTAAAATTCAAGAGGGCTCTCTTTCCATGGAATCCTTTCGAAATCCTGTAAGAGGGGCCTAGTAATTTTGTACTCATAATTGTTTACGCTTTTTCTTATAGAGCCCTTCCCCAAGTTGTGTAAACTTCAGGTCCAATTAAATCTGGGTCTACCCCTTTTTAGTGAAAAAATTTCAGAATAAGGAAAATTCTATAGAATTCTATGGCAATGGATAAAATCTAGGACTTAGGAAGAGAGAAGGCTGGTAGCCCATTCACTCAACATTTATTCAATTCTAGGTGCTCTGTTAGCATTAGCAAGACAAAACCTCACATAGGGTTTCTGGAAGAAATTGACTGTCTGTGGATGTCACAAAACCACCAAGCATCAGAATCTTTTCTATTCCAAAAATAATTCAACTTCAGAAGCACTGTCAACCTATACCCATTATGTATCACTCCACTGCTTAGGAGCTGTGACCTAGGAGGGGCTCTGTAACTTTTCTAGGTTTCTATTCCTCATCTGTAACTTTGGGATAATACAATGGACTATATACCTCAGAGGGCAATAATGAGATGTAAAGGAAACTGCAGTAAACTCTGCAGAGCACTGAGCTCACTGTGCTTTTTAAGTATTAACTCTCCTTTTTTGATTTCATGATAGAAGTCAGTGAGATAGCAGCTGCTTCTAGTTTTTGGAATTTCTTTGCTGTCAACATGGCCAGATTGCATATTCCATAAAGCAAAAGTGGATATTTAATAATGGCATTTCAACTTTACAAAAAATTTTGGACTAGCAAAACCCAAATAATTATTCATTCAGAAAAGTTCATCATAGCGTATGAACCTTGACTTGTGCATGAACTAAGCAGCATGAATTCCACATTCTATAACCATCTCCCCATCCAGTCACTCTTTTCTATTTTGTAAACATATCTCCAGCGTTTCCTGACTGCCCTATATTTCCCAATAAGTAACCCATTTGCTTAAAAATTAAGTTCCAGATGGTATATGCTTATTAGGTTGGTGCAAAAGTAACTGTAGTTTAAAAGGTTAAAAAAATTGCAAAAACTGCAATTACTTTTGCACCAACCTAATATTTCTGAGCGGGGCTGTTCAGACTTCACAGGCTGGTGAATTCCTTTGCTGAGGTAAAATGTTAATGATGCGAAGGTTGTAAGTGTGACCTCTCTACAGGTTATTTTGTTTTTATTTAGAAATTTAAATATACTTCTGTAAAACAAACGACACTGTTATAAAGGAGGAAAGAAGTAAATAAGATACAAATATTATGGGTATGTAACTCAAAAAGTATATGCCTCAGTTAAACAAAAACAATGAGTTTGTCACACATTTAGGAGAGCATATTTATCTAATGTTTTAGTATTCTTGAATGAATTCAAATTAAATGAGTGTTGACTCAAGAAGAAATATTTTATCAAACCACTACAGGCTTACATTCTTAGTCGGTTATTATTTTAGAGAAACAGATTAAGAAGTAGAGATTGTGTTGCTGGTTTGCTCTGACAAAAGTAGATGCTAATAAAAGGCTACCAAAATATGGGTGGATTAATTTTCTTATGTAATGTGCAAGTAATAGAAATTACAGTATTTTAAGGTACAGCTGTACCAACTATGGCATTGTTGACAAAATTTAGAACGGACTTTAGGGAGCTATCTTGAACAATCTTAGATAATTATATATTAGCAGGTCTACAATCTGCATTCCAGGACAGAGGTGGAATCAATGAATACTAGAAAATGGAGCCAGGGTTTGGACGGAGAAAGAAAAAGAGGAACTGGAACCATGCAGGTCGGCCCACATTGCATGATCTGAACTACTCATTAGAAGACCCATATTCCAAGTCTCCTTTATAAATCTTAGCGTCTTCAGTTGTTGAGAGAATCAAATACAAAATTAAGAATGTGAAAGTACTTAAATCACGAAGAGTTTTGAAATTAAATTTTAAATAAAATATAACGAAACCTCTACACTGGGCGAGTGGTTGGACTTTATGACGTCTTAGATTCTAAAGTCCCATTAACCAAATTAGTCAAGAAGAACAAACCTAGTATGTTCTTCAGTGGATGATCCTTTGCAGCGATATGACTTTCTAATTGGGGATAAGAGTTACATTAGATTCATTTTAGAGGCAGCTAAAAAGCAGGGTGAAACAAAATATGGAACACATCCCTTTGAGAGATAGCAATCGTTCTGTTCAGGGATCAGTTAAACATTGGGCAGTGAGATCCTTGAGGAGGGAGACAATCTTACAATATAGTTGTCTATGTTATCTTTTTAAAAAGTCATTCTGTTTTTTGAAAATTTAAATGACATTAAAGGAGGGCATGAGAACTTTATGTTTATCACAAAGGGTATACGTTTTTTAAAAATATCATGAAACACTAGTCTAACAGTCCAGGGTTCTCCAGAGCTGGCCCGCTCATTACAATAGCCACTATCTATATGTGGCTACTGAGCACGGGAAATGCGGCTAATCTGAATGAGAGGTGCTGTAAGTATAAAATACACACCGCGTTGTGAAGACACGGTACAAATAAAGTAAAATGCTTCACAAATAATATTTTTATAATTGAGTTCACATTGAAATGATAGTATTTGGAGGCTGGATAAGATTATCTGTGAAATTTCCTTCCAATTCCGAGAGCTGTGATTCCATGACAAAAGTGAGTATCTAAAGAGAAAAACATTCTTCATTTTGGAGGCAAAGGATTATTTCTGGACTCTGAAGTGTTGAATTATTATTTAGGAATTCTATGAAGATTTTCAGAATTGAATTCAGTGGATGTTATACTCCTCTGTTTTCTCTTCTTAAATTTGTAGTGACTTTATTGGAAAAGACTATTTTCCTAGACTTAAACACACACGATTCCTGGACCATTATCAACTTAGAAAAAAAGACAGTTTTTTGGTCTTATTCAAAATCCTGAATGAAGGCTTTGGGAAGGGTAACTTGTCTGAACGAAAAGGAACTTAAGGGCAAATGTTTATTTTGAGCCCATGGAGTTGGTGATGAACTTTCCTAACATAAATGGAAAGATCTATATGTTAAGGCTACTGTTCTTTATATTTCTTCAAAGAATATTGTTTAGTGCCAATATTCATTTTATTGACTTAACACTCATGTAGTGTTTATTTTGTCAGACACTATTCTAAGTACTTTACTAATTTTAACTAACTCAATCCTCCTAACACCTTTTAGAACGGACTTTAGGGAGCTATCCACCTTTTGAGGTGGAAGCAGGATTTTCTCCATTTTAGGCAAAAGGAAACAGAAACCTAAAGAGGTCTGATGACCTGTACTAGATCAGCCAGCTAGAATAGTGGCAGAGGCAGGTTTTAATCCAGGTTGTCTGGCTCTAGAGTCTGCAATCTAACCCACTTCGCTATGATGTCTCCCTGTGCCACTGTTGCTTCTTTTCATTCCCCTGCTACCACCCTCACATTAATTTAATATAGTACATTACATTTTCAAAATTTTAGGTAATTGACCTAATAAGGAAAAATGCTTACAAAAAGGATGAAAACTTCAAAGAGCCATTACAAATATTTAATTCTGCATACTCACCGCCACATTTGTCTCTTGTTCTGTTTCTGGCACATAAGGGTAATGGTTATAAAACATGTCATTTCGCACCATTTTCTTTCTCATTCTGCAGGGCCCTTCTGTCATTTCCAACATCCATTTGTCTAGATGGGAACCGATGGGGGGACCCCACAATCCTCGCTCCCGCAACAGTTCATACTCGATTTGGCACCATTCTTCTGTCACGTACTTCAAGGCATTCTGCTGACGCTAGTGGTAGAGTCCAGGTTGGGTTTTCAAACAAAAGCAGGAGTAACAATTAAAAGTCTACGAAGAACTTAAAACCAAGTTAATATCTGAAAACAGAATCCTTATTATTTCAGTCAATATTATAAAAGTAAAATTACACTTATTTATGGTTAAAGTAAGGTACCAGCTTTGTGAAAAAGTAGCGATTTTGTGGTGGTGCAAGGTGATTAATTTACCACCAAGTAAATGACAGGCATTTATAGGGTAAAGTGTGCAGTACAGTTGAAGAGAGTTGAAGGAACTGAGTTACTAGTGCACAACAAAGACGGTAATATTACTTTTGGAAATACTTGTATATTGAAATGGTTAGTCCAGTGTGAATCGATAAATAAACATAGCAATTTAAGTATGAATTGCCCTCTCATCCCAAAACTGTAAAACAGCTACCAGAACATAAGAGAAAATATAGGAAATCAGATCAAAAAATACTGCCAACACACTAGATTACTGGCAATCTTTGTAACTTTTCTAAAGATTTTAGGTAAAGAATATAAACATGCAGCTCTGATAGGGAACTTGACATTTGTATATAAATTTTTAACAGTAGATGATTAGAACTAAGTTCTCTAACAATTTATGGAATATAAGTACACAACTTAAGTCTAAGAATAAACATTGCTTTATGTAACTAATAGTAAAGATTACTGAATGAATAATCATGAAATTACAGGACATAATAGTAGTACTTATGTGTTCTTGGGGGTGGGGAGCAGAGGAATTCACTGTAATAACTAACCTACTGTTATGCCCATAAATTATTAGACGTTTATCATTCAGAAATTATCAATAGACTTTAAATGGTTATTTTGGAAACAGAATATTTAGGATAAGTTGTTGAATAACAACAAATTCACAAAAAAGCTTTCACTGAATTTATTTTTTAATCACCAAGCACCAGCAATGACATAATCACCAAGAACCGGTAATTAAAAAAACTTTTAGTTTTTTACTGTTTTAGAATTTTAAGAGACTTCTCAGAGACTTTGAGGCATATGTTCACAATTTCCTTAATAAGTCTGAAAGACAGCGATCTGTATTATATTTTAATGTTTATTAGGAACAAAAACTGAAGTAGGTCAGTACTTCAGCGTTAGCAGGATTCAGCCATGCTAATTTCTAATTTGTTGCTTTTTAAACGTTTGCCTATAAGAAAGTCAAATTTTTCTATCATAAAACTAGTGGTCAAAGTAGCTGTTGGCAGGGAATAATTAAAATTATCATCTAATGATGAATGTGGTCCAGCAACTTACCTTTAAAATGGGTAGGAAGGTATCAGGAGAAACAGAATCCTATCCTACTCAAGGAACGCAAAACACACCATTACTGTGATTATGAATTCTTACCTCCTGATGTTCCTTATATTGTGTGTCTACTAAGTCACGAACAACAGCAATATGTGTAAACATCCACTGAGAAATCTCCTAAGAATGGATGGAAAAAGAGGCTTAATATTTCTTGGATCACCTGGAAAAAATAAGTTAACTAGTCTTGAAATTAATGCTGCACAATTAGTTAAAATTCTGTTAAAAACGCCATTACAAAGAAACACCAAAAACACTGAAGATTAATTTTATGATGAAATTAATGGAGGCTTGTGTACTGGACACAGAAACTCTCCCCCTTCACTCCCCTACCCCAATGGCCCTTCAAGGAAGGGCTTGCTGTCCAGGCTCTGGGGATGCCGTCAGCACCCGCAGGGACCACTTCAGCTGCAGAGAGCTATCGGGGCATCCCATGTCCAGTGACTGGCTGATTTGGGGTAAGTAGGCTCAGCCATTACAGCTCAGTACGGGTCAACTGTGACAGGCCATTTTGTAGGCTGAGTCTGTCGTGGACCTGCACTGTAGCCTGATATTTCTCTGTGACCAACGCTGCTTCCTTCTTCCACAGGTACTGACCACAAGTGCACCGCTAATAAACATCCTGCACACTAAACTCCATCTCATAGTATGCTTCCTGGAGAACCCAACCTGACACATGGAATGACTGACACATTGTTTTTTTCAGACCCTTTTCCCAGCTGCCACTAAGATTCTGGGATGGCAAAGGAAGTATGATGAGGAAGAAATTAATACCGGAGGCAGACAAATTAAAAAAAAAAAAAATCAATCGCAGGTATATACAATAAAATTATTTTTTTTAAAAAGTCATTTTCTGCTATTGCTTTAGAATTTATAAAATTCTCAATAACAAAATTATTGAAAGTTTGGAATAATTATATGTCAAGATCTGAATCTCACCTTATGTGTAGTTATGAAATGAATGTAAATACGAAACATTCGATGCAATTTTTGCATAATAAAATGGGAGAAGTTCCCATAATCTGGGTTATATCTCTTTTCTAAAGCAAAAATGCAGAAAAGGTTCCATTTCAAATCATATGCTTATCACAGTAAGTGTATTATATAAAACACTACAACTAACCCCTGAAATATAAATTTATAATAATATCACCAATGAAACTAAATAATGTACCTGGGTAGAAAGACTGTGTTTATTAAGACCACTTTCCTTTCGATTCCTTCTCGATCCTGTTAACTTGGAAAGACCAAAGCCACTGCTGACGCGGGACAGCTTGGATTGAGTGGTGGGCACTAACGCTTCTCCTCGGCTTATGCATTTCTTTTCATGGGCTATGAAATTAAAATCAGATTACTTAACAATTAATTTCTCCATGTGTTTATTAGTCTTACTTTTAATACTTTTTCATCATGGTGACAAACCACAATTCTGTAGTTATCAAAAGCAGATTACGCTACAGACATTCTGTAATACATATTTACTTATTGGTGACCTTGTATAAAGACAGCCACTTAACAATTATTATACTGGTTTTAATTATATGTGGTTGAAATGTCACAGCTCTGCAGTAATATGCAAATTAACAAAATCCATTTCTTTGTTAATTCACAATCCCCTATCTGAAATCTTTGGTGCTGGGTATGCTTTGGAATTTAGAATGTTTTGAATTTTAAAAAGGCAATATGGTGCATAGAGTACATATTACACAATACTGCCATAATGTTTACTGTGATAACCATACTTCAACACATTAATATTTCTGTAGCAAAATGTGTGAATATTCATACCAAGTAGGAAAAACGTAGGTTAGGTTTTGCTACAAGTGAGTTTGTGGACCAAATTAATTTAAAAACCTTAGGTTTTCAGGGCTTTCTGAACTTTAGAATTATAGACAGGGCATTGTGGACTCAAAGCCAGGACGGTGACCATACTAAAGCTGTGAGTGATGCATTATCTTCCAATCTCATAGATGCCTAATGTATAACACATCTTTGATATAAAAAAGAGAGAGGGAGAGAGAAAGAGAGAGACGAAAAGCTAAATCTTAGCATAATCATTCTATATTGGGTTACACGCTACTGATTTTTTATTTATACTGCTGTCATAGTACCCTTCAGGGAAAGTTTTAATTACATATCTAAGGCGTACCCATATACAATAGCCATGTGCAAATCTCTTGGTGACACTATCTCTGTAAACTTCCTTACCCAAATGATTCTGCCAGCACTTCAAACCAGCTTCTTCAATGAGTGGCCTTGCTATAGCTATGTCTACGTGGCCCCTTTCATTCACAGGTAGAGTGACTTTGAAAAGCTCTTCCAGCGCTTGTTTCTTACTGTGCATCAATTCAGTCCAAACTCTGTTGACAGCTTTTATGAGAAGCTGACGCCCTGGGAAATGAAAAACAGCAACTGATCAAAAAACACGATACAAAGTTAGCATTTTTCTTCATGCTTTATATCTTAAGAATTTCAACTACAGTACTTAATTGTCAAAAAAATGCTTCACATCATTTCTAGATCAGTAAAAAGGATTATTCAGATAACCAAAAATGTGGTTGGCTACTTGGAAAACTTAAAAGAAACTTTATATTCATGCAAAAAGACTGCATTTTTATTTATAAAATTGGAAACCACATACATGTTTCATTGTTTAGCTTCTTCTCTATAAAGGAACATATCCCTATTTCAACATTTTTAGGTTTCAATATTTAAAGTAAGTTCAAAATTAAATTGTTCTTGAAAGAAATAATAAACAAAATATTTTTAAAAAGTTTTTATTATTAAATTCCTCTTACTTTGGATTCCTTGCTATTAATAATTTGTCTAATTCTGGCTCTAAAGCTGTCAACTTTAGCAAGCATCAGAATCACCTGGAGGTCTGCTGACTGCTGGTCTCCACAGTCAGAGTTTCAGTAATCTGAGTGGGGCCAGAGAATCTGCTTCTCTAACAAGTTCCCAAATGATGCTGATGTTGCTAGTCTGAGAGCCTTGCTTTGAGAACCAAAGTTCTAAACCGTCAGCTCCTTGTGGGACGTGGGGCTGGGGGCTGGGAGGGTGGGGGTGGCCAAAGGGGAGGGGGTGAAAACAATCACTGTGTCCTCATCCTCAGTGTCTGGGGTTCAAGAACTTTTGGTGAAAGAAGAAAGCGTAAGTTAATGTGCAGATGACTAAAAGAATGAATGATGGACTTCCAAAGGATAAAATCATATGCAAAACTACCACACTGTATTGTTGGGGAGACAAATACTACCATAACTACCTAACCTTTTTTACCAAAAAATGTGGAAATAAGAAATCAATCCACTCAGACTTTCATGCATAAAACATAAAATCAGTGGGAAAACTAAATTAAAAAAAGAGAAAAAATAAAAATGGTAGTACTTATAACCTGATTCAAGCAATGTTTGCCTCTAATATGGTATGCCTAATGCTACCAATAGACAGCTCTCTTTATGGTAAGTACCAAGTTTGTATTTGCAGTACTACCTGTAAATGTAAACATCATCAAGTTGCCTGATGTTACTACGAAATGGACAGGTCTAGCAATATCAGTGGTTAGTGGTTTTCCCATCTTAGCATCTAAGAATATGGATAGCTGGCATACTGGTATATGTCAGTGTGCATAGCAGTGTATGTACAGGTGTGCCCTACTGGGAAATTGGTTGTTAACGTTGGAAGTTAATGAGTGAGCAGGAAAGGGGAAAAAACTGAGGTAATTACCTTCACTAATATCTTGGCTGTAACCACCATCCGGTTCAATGTCAGAGGGGATCATAATGTGCCATGTAGTCATGCGGGCTTCTGCCTCCAGTCCAAATCCATCCACGTTGCTGGAAAATTAAAGTCAGTTTAAACTACATAAAGGAAATGATTGTGGCTAAAAACTATAATAACAAAGTATTACTCTGCAGACACAAGTAAAATGCTGGCTCTATTACAAAGTTCCATAATTAGCAGACATAATTGTACAAAATAGAACATCTAGTTTATCATGAACATGCCATTTTTAAGGGGTAACCTCACACATCCACTTGACTACATGTAATTAAACTAAACTACAGCATAAAGATGAGCATCTTAATATTTAAGATGCTTTTTGATCACTATTAACATTTTTACCTAAAAATTATAAAAAAGTTCACTTAAGAACATTCTCCTCATATGCCTGTGCCCCTGGCCCCTCTCCATCTCTTATCTCACCACTCTTTGCTCAGTAGCAGTGAAATACTTGCGTTTCCCAAATGTGTCATATGCTTTCTTCCCTCCGAGCAATCACATAGATGTCTCTTTCTTCCTACATCACTCCTCCCCATCCTCTTTGGAGAGTTAACCACCTCCTCAACCAGGTTCAAGATGCAACTCAGCAGGAGTTTCTTCCAGGTTAGGAAGCACCTTGCTTCTGGCAGAGCACTCAGCACACCTGACTGGTGGTCTTGCTTAGTTATCTGTCCTCTCTCCTAGATTATGTGCTCCGTGACCCTGCCACAGGCCTTTCCTGCTCACATTCCAGTTTCCAATTTAATGCCTGGCCCCCAGCAGACACTAAAAAAATAACAACTGTCAAAGCAGTCAATGGGAAAATATTAATTTCGCCCATTTTACATATACTGTTGTATTTATTTATTGCATTCTTTTCTTTTTATCCCTCTTAACCTCTAACAATGTGCATTCTATTCAATTTAAGAAATTATGTGTGGGACATATGGTGATTAATGAAAAATTTAAAGATACAGAATTTAAGGAAAAATACTCATTCTTTCACTGCAAAAATGCAACACTTGTCATTGACTTTTTGCATGAAGCTTTAAATAAATCTGAGATGAAAGGAAAAAGAAATGCTGCTATCAAAAACTCAGAACAAAGAGTCCGGTGGAATAACATCAAAAACAAATTCAAGGTAGCAAACAGAACCTAAAGGAGTTACCTTCCAACATGCAGATTAATAAGGCAGTGAGCCAGACAGCTAATGAATTCTTGGTCATGGTTCCCCGGTCCCAGGATCAAGTTCCTGTTTACAGTCAGGACCCTGAGCGAATCAAGGAGAGCTACTTGCTGTGGAACTGTTTTGTGTGCCCGTGAGAACTGGTACAAGATGGTCCTATTGAGGCAGTGATAAACCGCATCCAGTGACAACCCCTGTGATCTTCTTTTTGACTAAAGATATGAAAGATATTTTATTTAGTAAAATGGACAAAAAAAAAAAGATCTGCTTATCATTCACACATGAACATTTATTAAGTTTATTATGTACCAGATGGCAAGCTAAGTAGTGCTAAGCTAAGGGTGCTAAGGTAAAAAAGACAAAGCTCCAACACTGTGGGGCAGAGCAGCCTCCCCGAGAACATGAGGAAGTGCCATCTGGGGAGTCTCCTAACACACAGGCTTTGTCAGGCTGAATGACCTCTACTCAAAAATACTGAAAAAAAATCACCTAACTGTTAGTAAAAACCTCTTGTGACATTTTAGTTTCATCCCCTCACTTCAGAACTTTTTGGCTTAGATAGAAATTCATCTCTTAAAAAATTCTGAGGTGATCTGAAAGACCCTATGCACCCTAAACTAACAAAACAGGATAATAGTATTTCCTACTTTCTACATTATGTATTGAGTCATACTAATCACTTGTGCCAAATTGGGCCAATATTCCTTAGTCAAAGGTATGACCCACACACATGAAAATGACATCTTCAAAGGAACAAGCAGTACAATGGGCCTTGTGAAGATTCAATTACAGGAAGAGACTATTCCTTTAATACCAACTCTTCATGCTCGGTTAGTCTTGACACACTGATGTACTGTAAAAACCTATCGAATCATATTAACTTAAATTATTTATAGCCAAAGGAGGCTATCTAGATAGCAAAAAGCGACACCAATGGGCGGATCAGTGATAGCCCACAGCTTGAGGGAATAGGCACCTTCACAAAGGACGCAGGCGCCGTGGGCAAGGGAGAAAGGGTTACAACTCGACATGTTTTCTTCCCTTTTAAACATGCTGCGCTTTACACGAATGTTCACATTCATTATCTTATTACTTACACTTATTTCCAACAATTCTGACATCTTAGGCAAAGTTTTTCAATGAGAAAACACGTACTCTACAACAACAGTGACAATGGATTACCTGTGCAATTAGTTGAATTATAAAATCTATAAGAAGTTTAGATTCTTTGTTGAACATGCCTTGCCAAAGCTTGTCCACCACACGTTGTGTGAAATAAAACACATTGTTCACCAATACCTGGTAGCTTCCTCCACTGGTAATAGGTAGAGAGGCATCTTCCCCTAAATTCCAGCAGGAAAAAGATGTCTAAGAAAATTGGTAACTACCAGCACAGGACCAGATCTTCACACATATCAGGCAAACTGAGCACATCTACGATATTCAGAAACAACATCACTACTCTTATTTACCGTAAGAAAATGAGAAAATGATATTAACGGCTAAAAATCATGATAAATGTCGGAATAACTTCTTCAGGATAAAAATGTTATAGACTGAGATTGTGAAATCTTTCTGCCTTAAGACAGCCTGTGATAAGAAAACAGTTCTTCCGCTGCAACTGTCAGTGACAGGTGAGCTCCATTTGAGAGAAAGCTTAAATCAGTTTATTAGCTGCAAACTGATCCTGTGTAACTAATAAACGGTAAAACAAACCATCAAACAAAACTCTTGATTTTGCAGTAAATCTTTAATAGTGATAAAGCAATACAGGCAGAAGAGAGGTTCAGAATTGTGAAAAATAAAGCATAATCAGTGTGGTGGTGCCAAGGGGCTGCCTTTCACCCCCTTGGCACTGTCTCTCATTAAAAAGCTACCCCAATGTCTTCAGGGTCCTTGTTCTGTACCGTGAACACTAATCGCCCTAGCTCTTCTCCTCACCAGAGTGCCGCCTCTTAAGCTCCTCTTTTCTAGATATTCTGGAGCTAACTGTGATTATTGCAGTAATCATATTGCAGTAATCAACTTATAACCTAACTCTAAATTACTCCATCACGCAGAACTCTTCCTTTTGTGTCTTTATGGTAGTAAGGTGATACTACATAAGCAGTATCTCAAGTGATAAAAACAAATACATAAGTTTGACCTAACACCATGCTCTGAGAGTTGCATGTTTAGACAACACTAAAGATTTCCTGGCAAATTTACTTTGCAAAAAGAAAAGATAATTTAATAGTACGGATGTTTTATGATTAATATTATTATCAATAACTCAAGTAGCGAATATACTAAATGATGACATTTCCTTCTTCTTTAAAGTCTATCATTGTTTGACTTATAAATGTTAGCTCCACTGTAAATATATACAAATTTTGTATTTTTACTCTAACTAGATATATACAGAAAAAACATTTTTATGTGTTTTGAGTTAATGTCCTGGAAGCCATGTAAAAGAATAACATACATACCCCTGAAATTCCACTCATAGGTATAAACTCAAAAGATTATGTCTCATCATTGTACATGCATGTGATCCAGACGAACAAGAACGTTTACACCAGTGTTATTTTTGTCTCAAACTGGAAACTACTAAATGTCTATTGCTAGCAAAATGGATAAATTTAGATCTTCAGATGATGGAATACTACATAGTGATGAAAATAAATGAACTGCTATATGCAACATGGATAAATCTCACAAATAGAATGTTGAGGATAAGAAGCTAGACTAAAAAAGATGACATGCTGTATGATTCCATTTACAAAAAGTTCAAAAGCAGGCAAAACAAATCTGTTGTTTTAGAAGTTGGGACAAGATGTAGTGCATCCTAACTGGGTCAGGGTAGGAGGGGAGTTTCTGGGGGTGCTGGTTATGCATTTCTGAGTGGTTTTATACAAGCATGTTGAGTGGGTGAAAATTCATGCAGCTCTACATTTACAATTTGTAACTATATTACAAATGAAAAGGTTAATTAAAAGAAGTATTATACTCATAAACATATGACAGTTCATGTAATATTTTGTCTCTTTCCTTGCCCTTTTCCTGCCACCCTAGAGTGCACAGATGTGGACAAGCACCTAAGTACTTCTGTTGTTGACCTTTATCCCAGATTCAAAGGTAACAGCGAGGTGGGCCTTTTCCTCATTATAGAAAAATACCAACAAGAGGGAAAATGCACAGTAAAGAGGGAAAGAGATGAACTTATTAAAAAGAAGATATACTTGGGGTTTAGAGAAGGAGAGTGATTACAGATATTTTTAAAGTGAAAATAAAACAGTATTACCCAATAATACATCAGCTGCAAGCAAATGGTCCATCACACTATCCAAAATATAAGTCTGAAACTCTTTTTGCTGAGTTCTTGTAGATCTTTCAGGGGAAGCCTAATCAATAAAATTTAGAATTAGAAACAGAACCAACTAAAAGATAAGGGCTCAACCATAATTACATTACTAAATATATGAAAAGGATTAAAAAATAACTCACTGGTAAATAAAATATAACGCTAGAGACGATATATATTCTTAAACTCTTATATTTCTGACCACAGAATTAAAAACAATGTGAAGCAAAAATAAAACATCTTTTGAATCGATTTCTCCAAATATAGTATTCTAAACATTATAAGTATTTAATAAATATTTGATAATCTATTATTCTACCTCACTTTCAAAAGAGATCTGGCAGTTTATGAGATACAGATAAAATAAATCATAAAGCTCATTCGCGATCGTAACTCAAGGTGTTTAACAGGATAAATAATAATAAATAGGTTTTATCAAAGCTTAACTAGACAAAATTTTAAAGTTGAGAAACAGAGAGAACACAGAACATAGAGAAGTAGCTTGATCAGTCAACACTATTCTGTAAGGATTTAAAGCTGGTCCAGTCACCATAGGCATTTAATCCTCTGATTCCTCTCCCTGAATTGTTACACCAGTGATCCTGACCCAGAATTTACAGTTGTTTTTGGCTCTTACTGCAGAGTTCAAATGTTTTTTGCAAAGATTTATCACAGTATAACTTTTAAAGGACTTAAGATATTATGAATGTGCGCATAGTTGTCTCAAAAGCACTCGGTTTTTAAAAAATGTTTATTGGATGACTATTATATACTAAACACAGTGCTTACATGTACCTTCTCTCAGTCTGAAATATCTCTTGGAAGAAGACACCATCAGCCCATTTTAGAGATAAGGTAACTGAGGCTTAGAGAGGTTATGTCATTTAGTCAAGTCATAACTAGGGTTCAAAACTCAACTTCTTCGAGGCCAAAGTTCGTGGCCTTGCCTACTAGACCATATTCTTCCAGCCGTACTAAAAATCTCCATTTTAAAGTTAACAAATGTATAACAAGTTCAATTCTGCTATAATCTCCTCATCATTCTTTCTGATAAACCTGGTCGGCCCACCAGACAACCAGGATGAGTTCGGGGCAGGATGAAGATAGGGGAAGTAAGCACTGTGACCTGCTCTGGTCTCTGGCTGTCAGATACATCTTCCCCAGGAAAACAGCGAAGCCACTCAACAACAAAGTCTTAGAGAATCAAAAGCTCCTTTTTGAGGCTCGGGGATACATGCAGAACCTTCATGTGCACAGGCCACACAGCCCTGGGGAGAGCATGGGGGCTCTGGCAGAAACGGCCTTTGGTATTTCAAGGTGTCTGTAATGGGCTGGAGCCTTAAAGGGGAGGGTTCTGAGCTGCTGTACTCCTCTGGGTGCTGCTTCTCTCGGTTATTTTATATAGTGCTTTCTCTGCCCACTTTTGCCACTTTCTTTTGGTTTGTTTACTGCCCTGCAGTCACCCAGGGTAGGTTTCACTCTGATGTGAATGGGGAAGTCTTTTAGAAGATGGCTGGGATAGAGTAGTCAACTCCTCAGACGACAGAAAATTGTTTAGGGTATCAGACAGGCACACACTCCGACTGAGCCCCCTGAGTTTCTTTATCTTTCCTTTAGGTGATATACAAATGCTTCGTGATATGTTCTCATGCACTTTCCTCCTGCTGCCAAGGTAGTATTCATGTGCAGCCTATGCACTTGGCCCTCCATAAGGTTCTTAGTGGTGACAGGAGAGGACACCGGTGAATGGGAGCTCGGGGAAGACTGACTACACCCTTGTAGAAGCTGACACAGGCCACTTAATTGTTTGAGTAAGTCTTACATGCCAGGTCCTGTGTCACGCATCTTAAATGTATGATTATCTTATTTACTTCTCACAAGAGACGGGTTCTATTTTTATACTATTTAAAACATGGGCAAACTGTAAGGGGTAAAGAGAACTGAGCTTGGCCAAGGTCACAAAGCTATAACCAGCACACATCCAATTTCTCAAAATGTTTTTTGCTGGATGACTGACATATATTTAACTCTCACAATAATCATGAAGGAGAGACAAAATATAATATCAGTCCCCAAAGAATTAATTTAGCTCAGTGAGATTAAAATGCTTATGGAATAAACAACAGGGCCAGAATTCAAACCTGGTATTTCCTACTTAAAAACCCATACTCCTTCTATTGCACCACACTGCCTCTCTTGTATATGGCTTGTGTCACACTCAAGCCAGTCTATACGAATGGGAATCACTTATTTTTATAGAGTGCTAATAGAGTTAATTTCACACATTCTTTTGCAGATATAATCAAGTAAGTAGGTACTCTTATGATGAGATTCCAACAATTCTACGACCGAAGATGGCCTGGCTTGGGTGTATCAGACTGGAAATCAGTTGTCTCAAACCCCTTCCCACATGTACATAGGTAAATGGTAAATATATAGGACAATTCTCTTCTTCAGAGATAAAGACTTCATAATCATAACATCCAAAACCATATGCTTCTAATTTATTTTTTTATACCATATGAAGACATGGAGTGCAATAGTATTTTCACTCAATATTTTTTGTATGTGTATTCTATATGTGTGTATTAGATTTGAAGTTCCTCAAAGTATTAAGTTAATTTTTTAAAAGCAAATTTTGTATCTTTTTTTATTAGATGGTATCACATCTTCGGGAACTGCCAGGGACGTACTTATAGTTAAATCATTCAAAAATACTTAAAGAACTCACCATGGCACTGTGTTAATTTTGTGAGAGATGAAAGAACACATGAAAGTTGGTCCCTGACTTAAGGGGTTTATACTCTATCTGGGAGTTTCCATCTTGACACTCTGCTTCTCCCTGAAATATAACCCCATTACCCTGACTCCCTACTACAATCAGACATAATTCCACTGTGGGGTAAATTAAGTGTCCACAACAATGAGAAGGTTGCCTCAAGGTTAATACATGTTATATCAAACTTTCCCTACTGAACAATACAGAAAACCTAAATAAAAGACAACTACATCATTTGCCTATGGTTAACTAATTGGCTATTAGCTTTCCTACAAGACTCAAAATGTTATATACACTCACCTCATAACTTCCATATATGTGTAGTTTGTTTTCTGACTCTGTTAAGCTTTTTTACACACATCTCTTCTGAACTTTATTCTGTTATTTTCTGATTACCATTTCATTTTGCATAGAACACTTCAAATTCTTACCTAATGCACTAAGATACTGGCCATCTTTTCTCTTATTTTTAAAGTTTCCAAGGAGGACAAGCTCTACCAGGCATGTTTATAAATTCTACTATGTGGATTATGGTTGAAACTGACTATTTTTCTGCCAGTATTAAACATTGTGGTCCTAGTTAAAATGCTTAACATGACTGGAACCTACATTACATTAGTGATTTCTTTTTATTGACCAAACATTTTCCCATGAATAAAAAAGACATCTGCTGTGGTCTTAAGGTTTCAAATAAAAAGTTAACTGTATTAGCCACTAGAGGGTGCAGAGGAAGTGCAGGTGTAGTGTCAAAACTGCTACGAGTACATAGGAAGTTCCTCAGAGGGAAAAGAAGTTAGTCTCTGCACGGATTGAATCTTTCATAAAATGTGTTATTTTCAGTGAGCCCTGGCACACTTAGCCTGTGGGCCAAATCCAGCCTATGTCTGTTTTTGGAGATAAAGTTTTACTGGCACACAGCCATGTTGATTCGTTTATATACTGTCTATGGCTGCTTTCTAGCTACAATGGCAGAGTTGAATAGCTGTGACAAAGACCATATAATCTGCAAAGCTTAAAATATTTACTATGTGGCCCTTTCAAGTTTGTCGATTTATGGTCTTGGGAAAGGGTGCTGAAGGATTGAATTAGGGACATGCTTTCAGGAAAGGAAAGAGAAACAAATTGATAGGGTATAAAGCACATTGGCGATAAAAAATTCTCATGGTCCATGATATGTTCTACCTATACAACCCAGAAGAATTAAAAATCTGAAAGGTATCTGGCATAAAACTGGCTTGGTTATTAAAGTTCTAATTATAAAAATAATGCAAAACAGGTGTACACGAGTTTCTCTGTTTTTACCTCCAACAAAAGATCAATCAGTGGAGTCTGCTTGCTGGCAGGGGTAAGACAGAGGTTGTCTATTATTAAGACCCGCATGAAGTCAAAAACGAACTTTTTAGCTGGGTGATTGGTCAGGTATGTCTTGACGCCCACGTTGCAGTACTCAGACTGGCTTCTGTTCATCCCTGTGTCTGCTGCAAAGGCTTTAAATTCTTCTGCTGGAGATCCAACTTCATCATCCAGATCTGTCACCTAGTAAAATTAAGTGGAAATCCATGCTAGTCACGCTCAATTGCATGTGGTGTTTTCACTTCCAAGTTTCCTAAAAACCAAATTGTAGCCGCCATAGTATTTTCCTTCAACACTGACCTCCTATTGAGCTATTCAACACATTATTTCACTTTGCTTTCTTTGGTCCCTCCTCTCAAGGTAGTAATTGGGTACTGTAGTCAGGGTTACTCAACACATGCTCTTTCTAATACTAAAGTGCTGACTTGCCACTAACCATTTATCTGTTTTATGCTGAATTTTATCTCTATTGTGGATAATTGCACTTAAAATAAATGAAATAATAAAATGAGAAAAATATATTTGCATATTTGAAACATACCTACTGAGAAGTCAAATGGCATAGAGTTTCAGATAAAGCCCTGGCATAAGGGTAGCACCTAACGGCTGAGCCATGTTTGCAGGTAAAAACAAAACAAAACAAAACAAAATCAAAAAACAAAACAAAACAAAAAGCACACAAAAAACTAAACAAACAAAACAAAAATAAAACCAGTGCCAAATTTCAGCCAACATAAAAAGAAAGAGGGAGTAGAAGACATTAAAAAAAAACAAAACTGAAGTATTACTTAAGGTCTATATTACCAAAAATGAGGATTTTAAAATTATAAACAAGCCAGGGTGTTAAGGTCATGTGTTATACTTGTCTTTCTCCTAAAAAGTCCCACAATTTTCGAATGACTATTTCACCTTTATACATGAAGAAAAATTAGTATGAAGAAGGTAGTTTATTCCAGGCCCTAGAGTAAGTGGTGGAACTAAGAGGAAACACATCATGAAATTCTGAATTACTATGGAGAAATAACTGGCTTTTGTGCTTGTTTTAAAGGACAAAAGAAGTATGTATACTATACATGACTACAGTCTAATAATTTTCAATTAAATTAGTGCAAAATATGAATGATAAAAGTTGATCAAAAGAAGAAAAAGCTGAACAAAAAGACATATGTATATTACATTTTTTATAAAGACAACCAATCCTATATTGATTTGTAAAGACTAAATTCAGGAAATGCCTAATTCTTGAGATAAATAAACTAGAGCTACACTTGGTTGGACTACTCTTGTAACCTGGAAAGAACATTTCACAACTACATAGCTGTCATCACATAAAATAAGAAATGGATCCACAGCTACTTGGGGAGGGAAATCACTAACATGGAACTTACAAGACTATGGTAAATAAGAACAGGAAGTTGAGTTCACTGTTATTTTAGGGGAAAGCAGAAGGAGAGTGTGGGGAGCTAGACACCAGATTTTCATGTAAGTGGTGAAGTAGAAAGTTATGAAACTATAAAGTGGTAAAAAGCTTAAAAGATTGGCAAAAAAAATAAAAATAAAAATAAAAAGTCTGCTAACCATTGGAGCAGACTAATTGCAGTTTGACATTTTCCTCCCCCTTTCCTACCATCTCTGAGTAAGGGCGAATGTTGAAGGGGAAGACGGTGGCTGCTAATGCACACAGGAAATCAGGGCTCATCCACATGGAGGCCAGGTCTGGAACGTTGTGATATAAGTATCGAAAGAACTGCATCAGGGTCACAGGATATTCTCGGAGCCAAGATCCCTCTTCTTCTGATTGCCAAGGCTATCACAGGAACAAGAAAAGAAAAAACATGTTAGAAAAACTGACACTGCTACAAATTATTTAAAAATAATTTTACATTCATTTATACCTGTTTTGCATACTCACTACTCTTCTAAGACTGGATATACTGATGGTCCTGATCACCCATGACAACAAATTGAGAAATAAGCTAAAACAAAAACAATGTCCCCTAGTACCCGACAGGATTCTTGTCTCTTCAGTGGAGTACTCACAGCTCAGAAACTGGAATCAGTGGTTTTAATTATTCATCATTATCAAAACATTTGAGTATAGCTGGTGCCAATGGTGGCTGAATTACCAACAAAGTTGCCCCATCGTCCCTCAAGCCAGACTTAGGAGTAAGATAGAAGATGGGAAAGTTACTTCACCTTTCTGAGCCTCACACTGTCATGTAAAATGACAAACACAATGCTCTAAACCATTATGCAATTGTGATACTGTGATTTGTAATAAGAAATATATATTTGGTCTTCATTGTTTTCTTGGCACAGAGCTCCTAAAACCCTTGGACTGTTCTAAGTTGGAAGAGCCATAAAGGTGTCTTGTTAATCATAACAAGCCCCTTTCAAGCACACCTGAGTTTATGTTAATGAGGTGACTTTTGGAAAGACCCTAATGATGGAGGCTTGCAGGGCAACAAACCACATGACTAAAGGGTTAAAAATTTCAGCCCTAAAGCTCCCAATTCCCCAAACTCCAAGGAGGGGAGAGTGGCTAGAGCTTGAGCACAATCACCAATGGCCAACAACTTAATCAATTACTATTGTAATGGTTGCTATGTAATGAAGCGTCCATAAAAACTCAAAGGGACGAAGTCTGGAGAGCCTCTGGGTTGGTGAACATACAGAGGTGCTGGGAAAATGTCAGGATGGAGAGGACATGGAAGGCCTATGCCCCTTCCCACATACCTCGCCCTATATATTTCTTCCATCTGGCTGTTCCTGAATTATATCCTTTTATAATACACTGGTAATCTCACAAGTAAACTGTTTTCCTCAGTTTTGGGAACCTCTGATTTATAGCTAGTAGGTCAGAGGCACAGGTAACAACTTGGATTTGCGATTGGTGTCTGAAGTAGAGAGGCCGTCTTGTGGGACTGAACCCTTAACCTGTGGGGTCCGATGCTATCTACAGGAAGATATGTCAGAACTGAAGTGAACTGAATTGAACAACCAGATAGTGTGGCAAAATCCCCCACATATTTGGTGACCAGTGTGTCAGAATTGAAGTAGTGTTATTGTAGAATATTCAGAATAGAGGAGACACACAAAAGTGTGTTTTTTCTTAATAGCAATACAACAATAACAATGATTAAATAAAGCAACAAGGATGGAATATATCTGAACAATGCCTATCTTTTAATACTTGTCCAGAGTGGCTTTTTAAAAAAATAACTCAGATGTTTATATTTATTTATGAATAGGAATCCAAACAAAAATCCTAAAACATTCTAAATTAACACATGTAATGGTAATGTTCTTTTCTAAGATGGCATAAGAATAGTTTTGAATAAAATAATATTTCTCATAATTTGTAATCCAAACAGTTTAGTTACTAACTCCTCTTACAATGTGATCCTAAATTATGTAAACAAATTAAGTCCTTATTCACAGTATTCCTGTAACACAGTTAGGAACTTATACATTTTGTCATTAACTCTTTCAATTCTTCATATATCTGTGTTAGAAATAATTAGAAAAAACAAAACTTGCACTGACAATATTTTTAATCTCTAAATAAGTGATTTTAAAAGTTCAATAATAATAATAATGTCATTACATTATTGTAATGACATATACTACAATATATATCATCCTATACATGTTTACATTGTAATATGTATTTTCTAACAATAATAATATCAGTTAACACTTATGAAGCACTTAATATATCAGGCACTTTTATAAGTGCTTTGTGCATATTAACTCATTACACACTCACAACCACCCTAAGAGATAAATTCTATTATCACCAGTATTCCATACACAAGGAAACTGAAGCACATAGAGGTTAGGATGACTTAGGTATCACAGATGGGATTGGAACTCAGCAGGGCTCCAGACTCAATGGTCTTAATAGCTGCAAGGTTCATCCTTGCCTTAGAGGTAACAAAACAGAGAGGCTGAGGTTATAGAAACCATGCAGTAAACACAGAGTTACGTTACCAAAAGATTCCTCTATTTAAAAAAAAAAAAGCCACAAGCAGGAAGGACACCCAACAGGTGTGAATGCCTTGGGGAGCTTACTGAGTTCAGCATGCTGCGGAGCATTCCCAGTAACAGAAAAGCAGCTTCTGTGCACACGTTATGGATAGAAGAGACCACAGTTCCACTGGAGGCAGGAACTCCAAAGATAAACGTCCAAATGGAATCCAAATCAAACTGCGGAGGTGAAAGTGAATAAAGGTAAGCCATTGGCAATTTTTTTCAGTAGCAACTCTCCTAACTTCTAATATTCTAAAATTTCTTTGAAACTAGTTATTTTTCAAAGTGAGCAATGATGAAGAGACACAGACCTAGCACCACTCCTTCCTAAATTTTAAAACTCATTTTTACATTTATAAGGAAAAAGTGAATGCTATGTATCATCCTGTCTTAGGTAACTAAGGTGAAAACATTGTTTTCCATGTTTTTCTTTCAAGAAAACAAACAAAAATAATATATATACATGCTAATTAACTGGGAGATGAAATTTTAGAACTGGTGATTTTAAGCAGGATCTTTTTAAAAAGCACGTTGAACTTATTTCCCCCCCTCCACTCTCAGCAATGTTCTAATTCACGTTTGGATTACATACAGATAAAATTTGACAAAATAAAAACCAGCTTGAGGAGATTTATTCATAGCAGTTTTATGTAACACTTTTTGACCATGGTGTCATGCTTATTTTGAAAAATTACATAACCAACCAAACACTGCTAAGCATAAATCATTATCTTGATTTAATGTAAGGGAACAGACTCACTGGTTTCATTTAAAAGGTTTTGTCAATTACTAGAATTGATTTGAATAGTATTTGGCATTATGATGGACATATAGTTGAGTTTAGAACTAAATTTTTACCTAAGTCTTTGCAGTGCACATTAATAAGCTATATATAGGTAACTCCAATGCTCTTCATTAGAAATCAAGCAAAGCCTTACTGTTTTCCTAACATAGATGTTATTTCCCATTAAGAAATCAAAACCATTTTTCTCATCAAAACTTACACTAAGAATCCTGTCATGCCCACCTAATTAATTTATGGTACACATACCACTCCCTTCATTTTTAATTCTACAGAAATGAAATTATATTTCTTCATAAAAATTACATAACTCAAGAGAATTCTTTAAATCACCATTAACATATCATCCAAAGCCTTTATGTATATATAATTATATAGACTAAACATAAAGAAAAAAGAACAAATAGGGATAAAGCACTTCTTTTTGGGAAAATCTCCTATGGTATTTTCAGATTTTTCTGTCCCAAATCACACCCTAAATGTGAGAAAGGGACGGCATCAGTGGTTTTATTATTATTAACCCATTACCCTAAGGTGATTCGGGGGCATACGTAATTACGCTTACACCTTACTAGATAATTCCTACCTGGCAACCCTGCTTACATCGGCTGCTGATGACAGGCACACTGACCTGCAGGTTCTCAGGCAGCTCACTAACTGGCTGCTGCAGAAACAATGCCATGAGCAGGAAATAGAGGGCAGGTACATTAGTGTGTTTAGGAAGGAACGACTGAAGAACTGGAAAACCAGGAAAATGGCAGGCATCCCGGTTAATCTCCCTGACCGTGGATCTCCCACCAGCACTCCTGCCCACATTGAATCCTAAGAGGAAATATAACAAGCACAAAATAAATAATCAATTATCATACTTCATTAACAAAGGAGTAATTCAGTATATGTGACATTTCCATCCAGAACATTCATATTAATACAGACAATTGACAATTCAATTGTTGGATTAATCTTTCAGTCAAAAGTTTTACTTTACTATCTCTCTGACTTCAGCAAACCTGCCTATTAAGACACAGGTCATGAAACATAGCTAATTAGATACCAGAGGTAATATAAATTCTGCTCGTTAAAAGAATGACTTCAAAAGAGCTCCAACATTTCCCTAAGAAGAAAGTAAAATCTAAAATATGGAATATTTGGGATGCTACAAAAATATAACTTAAAAATATAATTACTGTAATATAGCTAATATATTTTATTTGTCCTGAAAATCATCATAAACTAGTTAACCTTAAATTACCTACAGATTTAGAGACAAGACAAAACGAATAAGCAATATAAACCTTCCTCACAACATGATCGGTCATTCTACTGGAAAGTTGCCCAGCAGTGGGACAGCAAACCTGAGCTTGCTATGACTGCAGCTCTTTGAACATCCAGACTCCCTTCTAGAAACAGCCCTATCAGGAAATGGTCACTGATTAGTCAAGTGGCTAACAGAGTCAGTCTTCCTATCAATCCCGTTTCCTGTTACATAACTGATTTCAGGACACAACTCACGTAGTTCAAACCTAGTACAGTGCTCAGCACAGCATGAATATTAGCCAGAGTTTCAGTGCAAAACTTTTATGAATGGTAACCAAGAAACGAAGGACTGACGTTTATTCTTAATCAATTTTTATTTAAAAGAGTATCATTTTCCCCCCAGCGTTTTTCAGGATGAAGTAAGCATGTACCTGCTACTATTTAAAATAAAAGAGAAATGTGTATCTAGATGGCTTCTTAAATATTTCATCCCAACCAATTGTTCAGTGTGATACGAATTAATTTTCCAAAGCATGCTTTTCTAATTAACAAAAAATTGTATAGCAATTTACCAACCCCTTTAAAATATCTCATTTCTCAAACACAATGAACATGTGAGTGAGTATCTGCTATCATCCTAGTGTCTATCACATAGAACACAGTCATCAAGATCATGAGTGGTGGCACTGGGACTTGGAGCCTGATGTCTCCTTGGAGCCTGTGTAGTTATGCTGGGTCTCCTGCCCTTCTTAACGCCATTGTCATTTCTGAAAGACTGGCTGCATGAGGACGCTGAGTGATTTTTGTTTTTAGTGAATTCTAAATGAAGTTTTGAGTATAAAAAATTCTTGAGCATTAAGAAATCAAGAGACAAAGTGGTATTTTATACATTGAATAGGAAAAAAATTTTGATTCAACTACAGATCCTAAATGAAAACCAATACTAGCATTCATTTTCCTTTCTAAATTCCCACACCCCGTTTTCCCCTATAATTAATCTTAAAAAATACTTAATGTATTATTAATAATTCAGCATTAACTTAGATTCAAGTTACAGCTACATGGAAGGTATATTCATAAAGAAAAACTTGATATAAATTAATAAATGTGAATAAAACATTCAAAAGCATTAGGTCGCTCATCAAAAAGAAATAGAATCAAATGAGACGCTATACCTATATATCCATATCTATACATTCACATATACACGTATCAGATACACATTCAGAGAAAATTAAATTGAATCAAATTTAAATTAAACATAAATTAAATACCTAGATTTCTCTTTTAAAACCAGAGCAGCATACATAAACTGTTAAGTAGTTACCAATGAAGGATGTACAAATTCTAAGGCATGAAGCCAGGTAGGTCAGATACAGGAGTGTAACCACCTTGTTCTGATATTACCGAAGTGATAGAGGACAGAAAAGAGGACGAACTAACATTTAGAGGACACACGTAGACCCCATTACTGTGTGACTCAGGAACCTTATGCATCTAACAGTCTTACTTTCCTAATTAGAGAAATTAATCCTTATTAAGTTTACTTCCTATAAAATATAACTTATGTATCATAAAATATGTACCTATCTCCAGAATCATGAAGCCCAAATGAGATGATATATGTTAAAGAATTTTGCAAATCACAATGTGCTATATGAATCTCAGGTGTTATTACTACTTTAGTTTTTGGCCTTTAGTGAGAACTAGTGATGTCAATTAGTATTTAAAACTCTCACTTCCAATTGTGCCTTGCATTAGTTATTCTCTTAGTAGCTATTATTAAGGTCAATAAGCTACATTTCTTGCTACCAAACTGTTCTTAATAACATTTGTAGGCATACTCCTCCCCCAGAGTCAGTGCAAAATAGTGATTCTTTTTCAGATCATAAAAGTATCTATAATGATAACTTAAAATTTATATTTTAAAGCAATTTTCTCGAGAAATCATTTTACTGTGAATTTCTTCATCACACGTAAGGTTTCTTCAGACATTTTCCACATGTAAAATGACAATAAAATAATTCTATGTTGAAAGCTGTCTTCTTATCATTTGCTTTAGTATTTAAGAAAGTAGTAGAGGCAGCACCTAGCTATTGATACTTTCACATATTTTTTTTTTAAGGGTTTATTTTTTTAAATATTTTTTTTACATTTGTTTTTGCCTTTTTGTGTGTGTGTGTGTGTGTGTGTGTATGTGTGTGTTGAGAGCCCACTGGCCCGTGTGGGAATCGAACCGGCAGCCTTCGGAGTTAGGAGCATGGAGCTCCAACCACCTGAGCCACCGGGCCGGCCAGATACTTTCACATATTTTTAAACAGACAAATGCCGTATTAAATTCTGATCCCTAATTTTCCCATCTCATAAGTGTAAATAGGTACTTTGATGCTTGTTGCAGAATACAATCACATATGATCTGAACATGTAATGTTATAAAGACAAATATATTTTTAAAATACTTTAAAAATACAATGATTGTAATTTCCAATGAAGACATTATCTTAAAAACATTTTCCTAAACAAGGTCATTAACACGAACAGAAATATACCTTTCTATATCTTAACAGAAAACTGTAATTTTTTAATATTATTTAAATGCTCAATTCCATGTTGAAAACAG
This sequence comes from Rhinolophus hipposideros, assembly GCF_964194185.1. NCBI lineage: Eukaryota > Metazoa > Chordata > Mammalia > Chiroptera > Rhinolophidae > Rhinolophus > Rhinolophus hipposideros. Next base: position 62,106,518 of record NC_138047.1, read on the forward strand.
CACATAGCTGGTCAGCAAAGAATAAGACGCTTTGGCTGAAACTTTGAGCTTAAATCCTGGAATGGCAATATAACATAACTGTTAAAAACATGGGCTGTGGGGTTGACTGACCTGGATTCAAATTTTGACACTTCCTAGCTGACAAGTGACTTTAACCCTATGCCTTGGCTTTCTCATCTGCAAAATGGGTATGACAGTATTTATACCTCACAGAGTTATCTTGAGAATAAAAGTGTTTAGTAACTAGCACAGAATAAGCACTCAAAATTATTGTTATTATTAATTCAGTTCTGATAATTTGCTATTTACTTATAGATCAGAAAGAGAACAATGCTATGAAAATATCGTAAAGGATTCCCTTGACTTTTCACATTTAATATCCTGTCTCTGACTTCAATTGCTTTTGCAATTAAAAAAGCCAAATATGAAACTTTCGAAGCTTTTATTGTATCATTAATTAAAATTCATGACTCTTAATGGTTGTCAGAAAACTGAAGAGTACAACTTTACATAAGATTTAAAAACAAAACACAATCGCTTATTTTAAAGCAGCTGACTGTAAAAGTCCCATACCTAATACAGTTCCAATCTTGTTAGTTAAGACAGAATCTGTCTGTTCCAGCCATCCTCCACCACTGAGTCCTTCTTTAAACTTGATGAGAATAGATTGATTACTCAGTAGGACAACAAGGATTCTCATGGCTGCTGTAACTGTGGTGGAATGCAAGTGTTCTTCCATAAACATCATAATCCAGTCAAAACCCAGTGTCTTGACCAGTTCTTCACAAGCTCTATTCAAAGATGGATGGATTAAAACAAAACATTAGTTTGAAGGATTAGAATTTCAAATTTAAAAAAAAGTTCTTGAGACACTATAAATTTCAGGGTTTAACTAGTAATAAACACTGGTACCATCAATTCTAAAAATATTTTACTTACTGCAAATTAATGCTTGTCTTTTCTTTAGATGTGTAAACTAGTTTTAGCAAGATATCTAGAAGTCTGTTCCTCAAAAGTATAAGATTAGCAGATACAAGACCTCCAAACTCTTCTTCAGTTCCTATAATGAAAATAAATACATTAAATTGCCCTAGCAGATAAACCAGGATAAAATACCCCAATCTATTATAGGAAATCTCATTGAAAAATATATCTTTTAGAATACTTTTTCTCTAGTACTTTCCATTAAAGTGGGTAAGAAAAAGGGTCCATTACATCATTTCTCTTTAGAATCCTGAAAATTGTTTATTACATTTGACATTATCTAAACAAGTGATAATAAAGGCTGTGAACCCCTTTTTACATTAATATTTTCCTCCTCTACCAACAAGGAACTTCCAGTTTCATTTTTAAGGATATAAATAGTTAAATTTACCTGACTTAAAAACTGAAAAGAGGAAGCATAAGTTATTAATATTTAGTGAACATAATACATGAAGAAAAGTTAGAATTAAATAGCATAGAAGAAAGGCAAGGGAACACAAATGCATAAGAGAAAGTGGAAAAGGGAGGAAAATAGCTCATGGTTCTCAGGGGACAGTGCAGGGAGCACACCGCACTGGGCATCAGTGTTCAGGCCCAGCTCTGCCACTAATGAGCTGTGAGTTAGTAAGTCACGATCCACATGGTGTCCTTTATTCCAGAACTGAAGTTCAGGCTAAACTTTAACTGCCATGGTTATATGTTTTCAGTTGTTTGAGCAAGGGACTGTTTGTACCCTTAAACATTGTCTTTAAATGCTAATTTAGTGCTTTATCTTTAGGAGGGGTACTTCAAGATTCCCTCTCCTGCTAAGAGACACAGGACTGGTGATTTACAAACTGTCTTATTGAAAGCATATTATACAACCTAAATTGATATAGGAGTTATTTCCTTTCAATTATTTCTTTCCAGTGAAATGACAATCCATATAGAAAATTCTCCTTAATTTTAATGTCTAGTTTTTCACTGTCAGTTATGCTTCCCCTAATTTTCAAATAGTTTAAAACAATTAACTCTGAAAGGAATTTCCAGATTAATTCTTCTCACTCAAACTGATGCTTTATTCCACACTACATTGGTTTTTTATGTGATTTATTTTATTTTGCATTGATTAGTGTTTCACTATTCATCATTATTCACGCCATTTTCTTTTTTGCAGATGTATCCTCAGTATTGTGTAAACTACTTGAAATAAAAACTAGTTTAAATTTTTTTGAACATTGTATTATTAATACAATCTTTAGTCCATAGCGAATAAACAATAAACGTCATATACTAACAAGACCTGGAATGTGCTTCTGACTTTCTCTATTATTTCAAATGGCAATAAGTGATGAGAATACTAGTCTCATCAACTTAGCAGAGCAACAGAAAAATCTGCTAATTTAGACATCCCTACTATTGACTGTACTCTTATCCAAGAAAATTTTAACTAGTTGTGGTTATTGAATTCAACGGCCAGCAAGATATATGGAGATTAGAAAAATATTTTACCACATCTATTTTTACACTTGAAATCAATCTGTTACATATTTCCAAAGATTTTAAAAGTACTTTTGTTTTCTAATTCCTATTTACTTGGCTTATATTAATTCAGAATTTAGAAATAATGCTTGCATCGGGTAGAAAAATGTAGTGGTTAGAAAGTTTAGAATGTTGGTTTGTACTACCCGGATTCACAAGCAGTAGTATGATCTCAGGTAAGCTTCTTTTACTTAACCTCTCTGGGCCTCAGTTTCTTCCCTTATAAAATTGGGATAACATCAGTACCTATTTTATAGTGTTATTACAAGATTAAATAAAGTACTTAAAGTACAGTGCTTGTCAGCTATAAAGCACTCAGAAAGTGTATCCATGATTTGATCTTTATGCTTCTCACCCACTGCTAATTTGCTTTACCAAAGAAATGTCAACAGTGTTCTAAATGAGAGTAGGCAGTAGGTAAGTGGTCGGGGGCCTTCCGTTCTGCTCTGTGATTTGTCAGAGCTACTTAGCCCTTCAAATCTCTTAGCTTCTCCTTTGAAAAACATGATTACTCCACTTTCTCTGCTTATTCACGAAGCACTGCAGAGGTTGTGCTCCGGGTGGCACAACCAATATGGAGAACTTCTTTGTGAGGCATTGATACCACTGATACGAAGAGGATTTCTTCACCCCCCCAGGCAGGTGTGGGGTTTAAAGGAAATCACCCATGATATGATTATGGAATAATGTAACAGGATAATAATGTAAAGAATGGTGAACAAATATAAGATGTTGTGAATTTAATTACAGGTCAATCTAAACGGTCCTTTCAAAGCTTTCCAAGCAAATCTCATGTTCTAGAATATATAACAGGAAGAACAGTATATTGGAACAGAGGGGGAAAAAGTATGAATCAAATGAGGAAAGTTAAAAAAAAAAGTGGCTGTCACAGGCTCAGAATCTCACAACTTATGAAATTATTTTTATTTTATACTTAACTAAAATGATTTTCATAAAATATTCTTTCCCTAAGTGACTACTAAAATTTAACAGGAAAATGAAAATAATAGTAACACAGATATAACTCACATTAGCACACATCTGCGTTTCTGAAAAGGTGTACATAAATTTTAAAAAAATTAAATAATGTTAAAAATCACCCAGGAAGAATTCGCTATTTAAAGCAACATTGTTATAAATCCTCTAAAAATGGGAAAGATTTTACTTTTAAAGTAAAAATTCACACTATATTCTATGGGTAATTCTGAACTTCTGCGTATTGTACAGGCTCGATTTAAGACAAATACATCTGTAAAAGACAAAAACAAATGTAAGGAGAAATGTAACATAATAGTATCACATATAATTCAGGTCTAACTTGTGCCAGAAGAAAACAGGGCATAGTAATTAGCTTTCAAGCTCCAGAATCAACTCACCAGTGTCAAGCTTCTCTTCGTTGTTTATTTCCATAACTACAAACTTCTCACACACTGCAAAGGTTGGTAAAGTAGAAGAAATAAACTGGCCAAACCTTTAAATACAAGAGAAAAAAAGGTTATGGATTTTATTTTTTCTCTCCCCAAAACTAACAGCTAAACACAAAGAAACAACAAACAAAGAAATGAAAAGCAAAACAGAACTTATTTTAAGTACTCTTTTACAGACCTTTAATTTAGGTGACTGTTATTTCCTTTACTTCCCCTAGGGCTATTGCAATTAACATTATATATATGTTACAATGTATTAAAATATAGGAAAAATATACTACTCTAGAAATATGAGTCCTTTAATGCACTAACCCAAACGATTTCGAGAACCAAACCGCATGATTCAAATTAAAATGTCCCAACGTTACCTATATGCATCCACTCCCCTGTAGACTAGTAATTAAGAACTTGGGTTTTAGAAATGCAGGCGAGGTTAAAATACTGGCTGTATGAGGTTTTAATCTTGTTACTTGGGGCAAGCAGGTTAACCTTTCTGGACCTTAGTTTCTTAATTTGTAAAGTAGAGAAAAGCTTGATAGGTGTCAGTGGTAATTTTAGCAAAGTCATCGATATAGTACCAGGGTAAGACTGAAATAAGTATTGTTAATAATAACAATAATCTCCAAAATAATTTTTAAACTCCAATTTTAAATATCAAGTTAAAAAACTCTTTTCAAGGTAAATTCATATAAAAGTGAGTGATGTACATGGTATACAGATTAGAGATTAGTGTATTGGGAATACTATAAAAGTTGGTGTGCTTTCTTTCACCTGTGCCTGGGAGACTACAAGAAAAGTGGTGGTCAAGTCCAGTTTAAGCAATTCTCTTCTTGCAAAATACTCTGGTTAGGTACTTTTTTCCTTCCATTTCCAGTTATGACGGGATGATGTGAATGTTACAACATTTCTACAGCCCATAAATAGGCCTTAAGCCATACTGCACATTAGCAGCAAAATAATACCTCATATAAAAAGTTTGAATATGCAAAAATAAAATATCATTATCTGCTTGGGTGCTAAAGAATAAATATAAAGGAGAAGGCATGTCCACTATGGGTGGACACTGAGAAGCAGCAGGGCTTGGGGAAGAGGGACCGAGAATTCCTATCCCAAACACTTTTATGTCTAGGACAATCAATGTCATTGGGTTCATTCTGACATCTTTTTTTTTTTTTAATTAATTTTATTGGGGTGACAATTGTTAGTAAATTTACATAGATTTCAGGTGTACAATTCTGTATTACATCGTCTATAAATCCCATTGTGTGATCACCACCCAGAGTCAGTTCTCCTTCCATCACCATATATTTGACATTCTGACATCTTTTCTCACCAACATTCTATTAGTAACTATTGGTAACAACTGGCTTTGCTTTATTAAGGCAAGATACTGAGACATGCATGTTTTCTGTGCCTTACAATCATGCTGAAGAGTATTACCATTACAGGTGTTATACAGGTACAAGAACCAATTACAATCATCTCGTTCATCTTAACCTCATACGTTTGGTTAATAAATAGACAAATACCGAAGTTTCCCCTACCTGAGCAGGTCATTGCTGTTGGGAAAACCTTGCAATAAGAAGCTCAGCACATTACTAATAGCAGCAATGGTAGGCTGGGATAAAGACATATCTCGAAGAGTCAGTAGCAGCTTTGGGATTAGCTGGAATTCCCTCATTAATTTGGCATTCTTTGAAGCTTCACTACAAGAGAAAGAAGAATTTATACACTATACTGTCATCTCTTCTATAACTAAACAACTAACTACATAGGTTTAACCAATACCTGGACTCTGTGAGCAGTTCAATGAAGTGTTCAAATAAAGAAAGATGGAGTTCATAGGGTGCATGGAGCCAGACCTACAATAAAGAACAATGGTTTATTTAGGGTTAAAAAATACCCCAAATGCCAATCTAACAAACACAGATGCAGCACATGGAACTATTTCACTCACTAATTAACTGAATACAACCACTTTATTATAATTTTTATTTAGTGAAGCCTTATAAAATTGCTTGTACATATGACTTCTGATTCTATTTAGAAAGGAATTGTTATGGAAATTATCCTATTAGAGTAAGCAACCAGAAAGGCAAGATCTATGGGAAGTTTCCCTGGAACCAATGACTGAATACTATTATTCAACACTGAATACAACATACTGAGTACAATGAATACTGATACTATATACTGAATACAAAGGCTGAATGACTGGAATCTCATGTGGGTTCCAAAACTGGAATTAACCATCACAAACTGGTACACCAAACAATTCCTGAAACTCACAAACAGCTGAGACTATTTTGTACTCCCACCAACCAGAGTATAGATACTTTATAATCTGTGGGGAACTGGGTAGAGGTCTCAGACGTGTAATACTTTAGTAGTGGGGCTAAATTAGCTCTCCACTAACGGTTTTTCTAGATACACCCTAACAAAGGCTAAACACATGTCTCAGAAGGATCAAGACAACTGCAATTCCACAGCAAAGTGTAATACTCTTTAAAAGGACAACAAAATCTAGCACTCAGCAATGTAAAATTTAGCATCCAATCAAAAATTACCAAAAAAGCAAAGAAAAAGGAAAATATGACCCATAAGTAGGATAAAAATCAATTATTATAAATAGCCCCAAAATGACAAAAATTATGGAATTATCAAAAGCTATTAAAAATCTGCTCTATATCCTAAAGAATGTAACAAAAAAATATGAACACGAGGAGAGAAATAGAAGATAACCAAAGATCCAAAATGAACTTCTAGAAATGAAAAACGAAAGATTTAAAATGAAAAATATACTGGAGGGGACTAACAGCAGATTAGACACTATAGAAAAAAAATCAGTAAACTCGAAGACATAACAATGGAAACTAATCAAAACGAAGCATTAGAAAAAAATGCTAAAAATAAATTACTAAATAGAGCATTAGTGACTTGGGAGACAATATCTAGCAAGCTATGTGTAACTGGAGTCCAGCAAAGATGGGGGAGGGCACCAGGAAAAATAATTGAAGAAATAATGGCTAAAAAAATTCCCAATTTGATGAAAACGACAGCTCACATCTAAAAGAGCCAATAAATCCCAAGCAGAGGAAACATGAAAATGACAACGGAGTGACTGAAATCTTTAAAATATGAAAAGAATAAAAACCATCAATGAGAATTCTATTCTATGCAAAAATATCCTTCAACAAAGAAGAAAACGGTAACGACTCTTTCACATGGGAGAATTTATTGCCAGTAGACAGGCACTGCAAGAGATATTAAAGAAAGTTCTTCAGGCAGAAGAATTAATTATACCAGATGGGAATCTGGATCTCCAAAAAGAATAAAGAATGCCATGAATACTATGTATGTGGGAAAATAGAAAAAAATTTTTAAATGTCTTTAAAAGATAATTGACTAAAACTAAAATAATACGAAGTATCATAGGGATTATAAACATAATAGAAATAGAACGGTCTGATAACAACAGCACAAAGGACAGGAAAGAAGAAATGGCAGTATAGTGTTGCAAGGTTTTTACACTGTAAGTAAAGAGGTATACACACTTTGAAGATAGACTCAATTGTTACGCATGTACATGTAGTATAAATTCTAGAACCTCCACTAAAAGAGAAAATTCTTGCATCCTATCAACGATTTTATTTATATTTGTCAAATGGCTATTCTCAAAACAGGGTAAATTAAGTATTAATAGATCACCATGGTTTGGGGTAATTAGGAATGCCATATAAAGCCATAAAGTCAGCAAGGTAATATAAAACGAAGTCAAAATATGTCAAGCACCTAAATTTCTTCTGTTTGTATATTAGATTTTAATCAGAAATCTGAAATGAAAGACAATCCATGATTTAAATGTGTCAGTTACTTGATGAAAACAAAGCTAGGATTGATTAAGTAGGTCTCCTTAGTATCCACATAATTTTTTCTGCATACTTTTACCTCTGTGCTTTCACAAGTTTTTAATTTGTTTACAGATTTGTTTTTCTCTTCTAACGGACTAACTGCCTTGAGACATGGACTCTGTCTTTATGTTCACATGCTTAACACCTAATACGATGCTTGGTTCAAAGATGCTCAATAGACATTTTTAAAGGAATGAGAGGTTCATGTATTAGAACTTTAAATATCAGGCTGAGAAATACGTACTTTATTGTGTTGGAAGGAGAAATCACCGTAAGTTTTGGAACAGTGATATGATTATGCCTTAGAAAGAATTGGGTAAAAACATAAGACAGATTAAGGAAAGGCGGAAAGCAGTAGGTGAGAGGTAAGAGAATTGCTTAGGGCTTGGATTAGGATGTAGCAGTAGGGAAAAAAAAAAGGTGGACTATATGAAATATAGAAGTAGAATTTATACGACTTAATATCAAAGTATTTATAAACAGTGAGGAATAAGAAAGCTGATTTTCCAATTTCAAGCCTCAGTGAGTAGGACGACGGTGGTGTTATGAACAGAAACAGGAATTAGAAGGAAGAACTACTTTGGGGAAGGATGTTAAGTTCAGGTTAGGTGTTGCTGGGACATAAAAATGGAAACGCAAAGCAAATAAGTCAGGAACTCGGATGTCAAGCTAGAGATTTAGATTTTAGAGTCAACTCTGTAGAGCTGAGGCTGGAGAACTGGGTGAGAATCTAAGGAAGGAAAACAACAAGTAAAGGAAAAGATAAGGAAGTGAAGTTGGCACTTTTAGGTACAATAATGAAAATTTCATGGCCATAAAATTATGGGGAAAGTAGTGATAAAAATATAAGAACCAGGAAAGTGAAAGCAAGAGAGCCCTGAGACAGGAGAAGGAAACTGACTGCATCAGTGCTACTGGGAGCTGTGGATGCTGAGAACTGAGGACACCGTGCATAGGCCAGGCGGCCATAAGATTTCAAAATACAGTTTCAGTAAAGCGATCAGGGCACACAGCCTGTTTGTCAAGGACTTAAAATAATTGACAAGACAGAGCTTACAGCAGTAATGAGGAAGAAGAGTTAGGGCCTAGACTTTACAGTTAGCCAACATTCTGGGTGGTAGGGACACAAACATGAAGACGGATATGATCTCTGCACTTGTAAATCCTACAGTCTCACAAGGGGAGACTTTGTGTGTGTGTGTGTGTGTGTGTGTGTGTGTGTGTGTGTGTAGATACATAGTGATGAGTAGACAAAGAGCTGTGAACAAGAAATTAAATGGAGAAAGGATATGCAAAAATTAAGTGGTGCCTTGAGAGGACAGAGTGGAAGTGGTTTATGGTAATAAGACAGAAGAAAATCTTGTTATTTTGGCGAAATGAATGACCTTTTACTAAGCAGCTGCTATCAACCAAAATTCCAGGTCTAGCTCTTGTTTATCGAAGGAAAGTTTCTATCAGAATTATTTGATGAAAATATGTTTGCCTCTCATAATGCTAGAGGCAGCAGCAAATTAGCTATATATAGCTAGGTAAAGGTACTTCACTTCTACACTGTAAAATGAAATATCCTCGGGGGGAAGGAACCCCATCACTACCCTATTTTTCATATTTTACTAAAGACGTTAACATGAGCATCATAAAATTACAGGATACATCTTAGAGATAAAATTGTACAGTAGTTGACTATTAATATAGAGAATAAGAAATGAATTCACTGATTATATATTACCAGTCAGTGTTTATGTACATACTTCAAAATCACAAAGTAGATCCTGGAAAGCAGTTGAATTCGGAATAATGGAGGTCTCATGTCCACTATCAACAGTTCCCACCAAGGAAAAAGTTAGATGGAGAATGTGGCTGTTGAGAAGGGAACGTTTCTTCTTAAGTAGCATTGCCAGCAACTAAAAGGAAGCAATACCCAATGCCTGTTATCAATCATTGTCTATAAGTGAGCACGTGCGCACACACACGATCTCTATGTAGAAAATTCCTGAAACTTCTCAGCTGATTTGTAAATTTTTATTATGACAACATAACATCAGAGAAAATCTAAAAAACAGGGCAATCCCATTATTATTAAAATATCCACTTTAACACAAACCCTTTCAATTCACATATAAATATGTAAATTGTTGCCATTATGTACATAACAATTTTCTCTTTTTCTCTACATGACATTCTATCAAAAGGATTTTTTTCTTTTGTAGCAGTCTTCGTAATTACAGTTTTAAAAGGTTGACTGATATTCTATGGAATGGTAATAGTATTATTAGTTATTGTCATACTGTTGGGACATTTAGATTTTTCTATTTTTTCCTGATAAATAATGCTGTAATAATCAATATGGAAGTTTTGCAAGAAAAAATACTTATCAAAGGAGTGTGACAAATCTACAGAAAACAATAAAGAGTTTACCCACTCCCAATGAACTATTGGCTAAAGTTAGAGATGGAATTTGCACTTTGTCTATACTAGAGGGATTTAATCTTGTTCCAAATAGTTGTTTCTTTTATTATGAGGAGGGTTCCACGTAAACCTAGGTGAGACTGTGGATACACGAACACATGAATACTGCATATTTTTAATGAGTTTTCAGGACTAGCAACGGAACATGCATTACACAGTGGCTCTCACTTCCACTGGGTAAAGTGGGTAAAAGATGACTGGTGTGGAGGGGAGAGAGAAGGAAAATGGAGAGAACTCTGGATCTATTACTGATCTGGCAATCTCTAGAGCAGGTGGTAATACGGCAATACTGCATTTCATTACTATTTCCACAAGGAAAGTAAGGTCAAACTAGCAAACTGTTGCTCTGAAAATATATTGAAATATATATGAAATATACTGAAGTAACATAGCCTAATACAAGGGTTTAGTAAGATTTGATGAAATAAGGAGAAAAAGGATGAACCAAAATAAAGAAAACAACTCATATTCTCACTTGAAATATTCTAGTTTTAATAACAATCATTGACTTTTAAAGGTTTCTTGGACAGTATAATGCTTCTAGAGTTTGAAAAAAATAGGAAAAATAATGGAAATCAGAAGTTTTTTTTTGTTTGTTTGTTTGTTTTTTATGCAAAGTAAAGTGAAGGCAAAGCTTTTTGGTTCCAAACCTGGTAGCCCTTGATTCTTTCCATTTCTTTGCTGGCTAGTGGGTTACTCTTGACCACACAAACGAGGGCCTTGACGGCCGCATACAGCCCTTCCACGTCAGAAGCCATGGCCACCAGGCCCAGGATGGCTGCAGCGCCCCCAATGTACTGCAAGGTAGTGGCAACAGGCTTAGGGACAAATGTTCTTACTCCTGATTAAAAGACAGTGAAAAACAATTAAATAAATTCCCCATGTAAGCAAGAACTGAATAAATCATCTTCAGAAATATTGAACTAATTATAAATGATACTTTAAAAAAAGCTTTCTGTCCTAAAATAATTCTAAAAAAATTTCACAGTAGGATATGGGATAAGGCAATAAATGCTCACGTGTATATTCTCAGAGAAGAGTGGGGAGTATAGCAGTGAAAAGAGAAGGGCTGGGTTTGAGAGTAGGCACAAATGTTTCTGTGCAGCTTTGGGCAACAAAAAGACTCAAATGCACGGAGGCCTCGGGTATGCATTTCTGAGGTAGTTGCTGGGGAACAGACGTGGGCAGAGCAAAAGCACTTTAACTCTATGAACTGGGGAATGGGATGGAGAAAGCATCCTGGCAAGGATGGCGTATTCCCTACAGATAAGCCACGCCATTACTCAGAGCTTCTCCCAGTTACGTCATCTGTGTAATAGTACATCAGTGAGTCTAGAAGAGCCTAATTATGTGGAAACAGTATTAGAACTAACTTTGTGTCGATTACAAAAAACTCACATCTATATTCCTAACCTTGTTTCTTGAAAAAGGCATTGATTGAATGCTGTTTGCCCAATGATCAAGATTGAGTTTTTCGAAAATAAAACTAATATGTATTTTATATTTCTATACCGCAAATACAATACTTCATATCTTATGGCACTGGATTTTGAAAACTACCTTCTGAGGTAATTAGGGCCAGTATTGTTACTTTAAAGATAGGAAAATTGAAGTCCATAGAGATCAAATGTCTGGTATAATGTCAATCAGAGACAGAACAGGGGCTGGAATCCCAATCTTTGAACTCTTCAGTCACTGCTCTTTCTACTATACCACAGTGCTGCTATATTTTTGCAAAGGACATAGAGCAGTGCTCAGTGTTTGTTGAATTAAGAAAAACTACCATGTGCTTCAACATAAAGGAAACTATTTTATCAATGCAGTACAGTCAAAAAAGAAAACCAAAGTTAATTTACGTGCACATCACTGGGACAATAAAAATTTCTAAGGATTGATAAACATGTAGGATTCTGACCGGTACAACATGAACTTGTTAATCTAAAAAGGAACCATATCATGTATTTATTTGCACCTTAAAATATATAATCACTGGCTCTGAATTTGGATGGCACGATTGGATTTTCTCGACATAAGCAAAAAAAAAAAAAAAATCAACTGTTTTTAAGCAGACATCAGGTATAAGGCTCTGCAGAATGTCCACCAGCTCTTTTATTGAGTTGGATCCACAGAGTTTATACTCTGAACCTCATTTCTAGTTCATTTCCAATTACTAGAAGCCCTCAGGAGGGCCACCACTGCTGCACCAAACCATGCAACAATCAATATTTTTAAGTCTTTACACCTGTCCCTAAATGTACTATGAAATTTACTTTGAAATTACACAGAAGTAGGTAGTCAGTGCTCATCAGTGCTGACAAGAGGGGAAAAAGTTAATGGGATTTTTAAAAAGGCTATAATTTTTAAAGTGGACTGTAGTTTGAGATTGTTACATTAGTCTCTACATACTGCAGGGACATTACAGGTCAGCACAACAAAATATGAACTTCAGCACCACCCCTTAAGTGAGGGAAGTGAAATCAGATTTGAAAGTAATAAAGAAGTTTGAAACAATAGTCAATTTCACTCACCCAAGTAGCCAATTAGAGTAGCTCCAATTGTCCGAGCAGGTCCGTTAAGATGTCCTGCTGAATTGTGTATCAATTTCACTGGAGTGGCATTCTCATGGGAGGAAATGCCTAACTGAAGAACAGGAAAGGGAAAAAAAATGTAACTACATAAGAACTGTCTGAACTTATTTTTATTATAGTTGGCATACAATATTATATTAGTTTTAGGAGTATAACAGAGTGATTCGACATTGATACACCGTACGATGTGGTCACCACACTAAGTCTAGTACCCATCTGTCACTGTGCAAGGTTATCACACTGTTGTTGACTCTATTCCCCTTCACCTTTCTCACCCGTCCCTCCACCCACCTCCCCTCTGGTAACCATCAGTGTGTTCTTTGTTTCTATGAGTCTGTTTCTCTTTTGTTTGCTTGTTTATTCTGTTCTTTAGATTCTCCATGTATTTGTCTTTTTCTGTCTGACATATCTCACTTAGCACAATACCCTCTAGGTCCATCCGTGTTGTTGCAGATGGCAGGATTTCAGTCTGAACATTTTGATTGGAAAAGAAAAAAAAGACATGAATGGTAACATGCATTTTCTCTCTCACCATGTCAGAACATTAAAACCTTGAGCATTCTTTTTTTTTCTTAATGTGCAAATACTTCTAAAGGTGTAAAAGCTCATAGAAAGTAAGTTAAATACAATCTACTGAGATGAAGATGGTGAGAGCATCTTGGAAAATAGCTTCCAGGGCCTTAATGAAGGCAACTCTGTCATGGTTTAAAGGGTCTCATCACTCACTGCCTCACACTACCTGTTATCAGTGAACATAATATTAGCTTTATTCCACATTCAAGTAAATGTCACATAAATTATCCAAGAGTTTAGAGATAACCATGCCTACATAAAGCAATGTTAAATTTTACACACACACACACACACACACACACACACACACACACACAATGTGTTTTCAACCAAATATAATCTTAAGACTTTAATTTTATTGTTACCTGCAGAACTCAATTTATGTACAGTTTATATTCCTTAGAAAAGGGTACACATATTCACAGACAAACCTCTGTACAAGAGTTGCCAATACTTACTGTTCCCAAATGGCTTCCTTCCAGGGTCTTGATTTCCTTCCCCTCGGGTTTGCCCTCCCTCATCAGCCAAACAGCTTGTCAAGCTCACTGAAAACTCTCACCTTGACAAACCCCTGGTCAGTCCTCAGTCCTAATCCTCCTTGCTGATCTGACACGTTTGCCACAGTGGATCACTGACTTCTACAATACCAGACTCTCCTTGTGGTGCTCCTTTCTTGCTGGCTGCTACTCCTCAGTCTCCTCAGCTGGGTCTTCTGCACCTCCCCAACTCCACAATACTAGCATGTCCCAGGTCTCAGTCCGAAAACCTTTCCTATTCTCTATCGACATCTACACTTTGGTGAATACACCTCGTCCCATGGCGTTAAACACCATCTGTGAACATGCATGACATTCAAACCTCTCCCCTGAACTCTAGATTCCTATTTCCAATGGTTGATAGCTCCACTAAAATGTCTAATAGACGTCTAATATGCTTCTCAAACTTTTCCAAAATATAATTCTCAATATACCCCCCTCCGACCCCAAAACTACTTTTTCTGTAGTTTTCTCCAAATCAGAAAGAGACTCCGTTTTCCTGATTGTTAGAGCAAAAAAATAAAAATAAAAATAATAAAGAAAAAAAGACTTGGAGTTATCCTTGACTCCTTTATTTCTCTCACATTTCATAGATCCAATCTATCACCAAAAACTGAGCTTGATCTTTAAACTCTACCTCCAATCTGATCACTTCTCGCCACGGCCACGGCCACCACTCCAGTGCTGCCCACTATCACTGTACTGGCCTCAGAACTGGTCTTTCTGCTTCTGTCTTTGTCTCCCTTCAATCTATTTTCAGTAGAAGTCATAGTGATCCTGGTTAAAAGCAAGTCAGAGCATTTCATTCTTACGTCTGGAACCTTATAATGCTTCCCATGTCACTCAGTTGAAGCCAGGGCCCTTACAGTTGCCTCTAAATTCTAAACAATGTAGTTCCCGTTGCCTCTCTGAGCTCCTCTCCTCTGACCTAGGCCTCCTCTCATTCTCCTCTAGCCACACCGGCAGGCATGTGCTTTCCTCAGGGCCATAACCCCATCCTGGAAGTACATCCCATCCGTTTTCTGTATCCTCATTGCTACTGCCTCATGCTTTCAAGTCTGCTCACATTTCACCTCAGTGAGGCCTCCTCTGACCAAGCTATTTAAAACTATTAGCTCACCTCTTTCCCCTTTCCTGCTGTATTTTTCTGCATAGCATTCTTCACCTTCTAACATACTCTATCATAAGTTTTTTTCTGTAGTTATTGCTGTCTGTCTCTTTCACTAGAATGTAAGAACCATGGGGTGGGGGGACTTTCTCTTTATCCACTGCTGTGTCCTGAATGAAATGCTGCACATAGTAGGTGATCCAGAAAAACTTAAGTTGTAGCCTTAAAAACAGCAATTTATTTCTTTAGTTTTCTAACGTTCAGTTTCTTAAATTGCCAATAAAGAATTAACATAAACTATGCACTTAGAAGGCAATTCTCACTTTTCTAAATTAATTTAGTATCTAAAATATGTTTTACATTCACAGCCAAAGAAACCACATATAAACAATATACGAAAGGCAGTGTTTTCCACAACCCGTCATACTTGGGCGGAACCCATAATGAATCTCTGAAACCTCTTTCCAATGAGAGTCAACCTCAGCTTACCTGGAAATCATTCTGCTTACCTGCTTAGCAATGGCTTTGCTGTCCAACTTGTTGTACAACTTCCGGATTCTTGCCACTGTTAGGGAAGACACAGAGAGTGCATAGAGGCCAAATGACACCTTTTCCTCTGGCAATAATGACACAGGAGATGGGGCTACACCTTCGGATTTTGCATCTTTACCTTCAAAAGAAGAGTAATTTTTTTCAAAATCATTATCCCAACACTAATTTTTTATTCTTACTATCATTTTTAAGTTGGCAGACTGGAAAAATCTTTTTAAGTGGAATAAGGGAGCGGAGTTTAAAAGCTATTTTATTTAATGTTCAGCTGTTCATTTATTTCTTTAATTAGAAAATAGGGAAACATCACCTAGTCATAGAGCTTTACATTCTAAGTTTTACTCTGAAAATATGCTTAACATATAGCATAACTGCAAAGGAAAAGGGTTTCAACCGTTATCAGACAATCACAAAACACTTCCCTTAGGTTCAAAGAAAAAAGGAAATACTTAAAAATGAGCGGAATGCCCATGGGCTTTGTAGTGGGAGGTCTTGCCCCCGTGACAGCCCACACACATGCCTCTCTGAATTTTTCTAGACAGCACAGCAGAGCAGTTAAGAACACAGTTTTGGAGCTAGATGGCTTAAATGTGTATCTCTACTATATCATTTAAAAGCTGTGTGACCTATATACAGCTCTGTGCCTCAGTTTCCTCATCTGTAAAATGAGGATGATAGCAATAGTACCTAACCCCCAGTGTTTCGAAGGAATGAATAAATGCATGTGAAAGGTTTAGAACAGCTATGTCCTTCATACGCATCAACTTATGTGGCACATATTAAGTGCTCAGTAAGTATCCGCTATTATTAGATGCTATCTAAATGAAAAACCATGAGTAAAGACAAATTACTTAGCCACAGGATCACTAGCATTTGCAATATACTGTCCTAACTCTTCTGAAAACTTTGGTAGAATGAGAACAAAGGAATGGAAGACATTATTCGGAAAGAGTACTATGAAGGAACTGTAGCTTAACTTCAGTTCCTTTGATTCTAAATTCCTTTTGGTAGAAAGGACAACAAGAAGCGGACTGTAAGGGTAAAAAGATGAGGAAACTGATGTTAACTGCTCTAACTTGAAGAATATATGTATGTGTGTGCTTCTGGGCCCATCCTCCCTTCCTTTAACCAGAGTGAACACACTTTAAGCTGCTTTGTATAATAGGAGAAATTTCTTCTATAATAGTAGAAACTAGAAAGAGAAGAAGCTTGAGGTTAGACTCTTAAGAGAGTATATGTCTACATCTTGGAGCCAACAAGAGAAACTGGAAAATTAGTGATCAGGGATAAAGACAAAAATCAGAAAAGCACAGTATGATCAGTGGAGAACATTTTGAATAGGAGTGGGTGGTATCATGTTGAAGAAAAGCAGAGAAGACCCCTTTTTCAGATAATTATAAAGCATAAGCTTACATACACACATGTACTTACTCTTCTGCATCTACACGCAGAAGTTAAATTTTATACAACTTTAAGAAGAAAGAAGGAGTTACTCACATGGCATGCATACAGCCTGAAAGCTTCCAACATAATTTGGTCCTAGTTCATAAATGGTAGTAACACTTGAAGGAGGTAACACTTCTTCCAAAAAATGCGCGGGTCCCAGGCGCCAAACTAGTGAGGCGAGTTGGCGCTGGGCAGGTGGGGTACCCACGTAGGCATAGACTGTGCTAACCACTGGTGGGTTTGCAGAACCCGAACCTCCAGGCGTACTGTGAACATAATGAAGCTACAAAGAAAATGAAACCAAGTGTGTGAGATAGGACAGGAAAACAAAAAATTCCTCAGGAAGACAACCACTTTTTGAGTATACTTTTATTATCCAAAGGTCATACAATCTTATAAATGTACAAAAGCAATTGGGTCAGAAACATGAGGGCAGGCCAAGATTCTAGAACCTGATGTGGAAGTTGGAAATCTGTTATCCAACTCTCTAATACAGATAAACTATCTCATGCTAGAAAGGGTAATAATCACATATAGGGATATTGTTACTATCTGGTTGATTTGCATATCAAATTAATAACGTGTGTATGAAATTTTAAGGTTGATACAAAACCAGAGCTTTCCAACTATGGAATTCAAGTAATCTTGAAATTGGCTATGTTGCCTTCCATGTGAGTCTGCTAAGTAAAATTATTCATGAAGTGTTTTATAATGAGTAAAATGCTAGAAAAAAATTTAGAAAAATGGATAGTCTATTATAATTTATTCACACATATTTTAATCTCAATGTAATATACATTCTCAGATTTGAAATTACACTACTGACAATTACCTTAAATCATCACTCAATTCATTTACAATGGATAATTAGAGTATACAAGATAATGAAATCATGTTGCTTCTTGCTGTCTAGGCAGCTTTCACCACTTGATGGGATGAGGGATATCTGCACGGACTATTTTACCCTAACGCCGTCCTAGTTTCAGATCACGTCTATTATTCCATCTATTAAAGAACAGTTCCTGCTGACATTAACAATGATGAGTGTGACGACTAACACAGGACCTAATGTTGGTTTCACAGGACTCTGACTTCTCACAGGGAGTGACGATGATGATGATGACGATGACGATGAAATGTTTCAATAATAAATCTACCTGTCAATTCTAGAAACTGAGGACATTTTTATTTTTGATAATACTAAAGAAAATGAAGGAGCAATGCACTAGAGAATCTACAAACCCATTTCAAATGCAATCATATATACAAAGGAAATAAATGACAATTCCCACAGAGTGCCTTTTAGGGTATATCATATTGAAACACAACATCACAATAAATTATCCCTAAGGAAGGAAATGTATTCAAGGGAGCTACAGATTTCAGTGCTTTTCAAACGTTAATTCACAAAGAAGGACAAACCTTGCCTTTGTTGTTTCTTTCAAGTAATATCCCCATAAAAATGAATACTATCTTTTAGAAGTTGAAGACTTTTAAGAGTTTGCTAGTTGAGTTCTGAAGAAAGTAACTAGCAGCATTTATCTTTACTGAAAAAAGAAATTACTGATTCTTTACTAGTTACTTCAATTCCCTTGCCTCTCTTCTCACTACTGTAGTATAGCTATCTAGAGTATTTGTACACTCATCACTTGAAAAATAAGGGAACAGTGACTGTTACTATCAGGGACTAATCTGGGTCATGACAACAAAGACGAACAAAAAGAATGCCAGCTGTAAAGAAACACAGAATCCACTGGACTGCATAAAATAATAGCAATTAAAAAAAAATAACCCTGTGTGTGCGCACACACACACACACACACATCCCCCCCACACAGGTGAGCTTACCTTCACAGTGCTAACAAGCTGTCCGTCAATATAGAGGGCTGCAGCACTGTTCTTCAGCATGCCTTTGCTCATCACCAGCACCAGATGATGCCACTGACCCTCAACTATCAGTTCTCCACATCGAAAACGAGCACAGCACGGGAGAATTTCATAGAAAGAGGATTCTTCACTAAAATCATCAACTAAAATAAAAAGGGGAAAGAAAAACTCAACACCATCCTCATTCTAACAATTATTCCTATCTAGATCCTGACTTTATGTTAAAATAATATGATGTTGTAAGTGAAAATATCCTGTTCATTCAATAACTTCATCTGTAGTAAGAGGTAAAACCTGGGATATGTTTTTTCTTTTCTCTCTTCAAGATACACGTAGTTATAACCAAATAAAGTTATAATACCTAATGAAATAAAAAATAAATAAAATTAAATAGACAAGAAAATCATGATAGACAACAAAAAAAGACTAGTTGATTATTACCTGTCATGATCTGTTATAAAAGGTCTTTTTAAACATCAGTTTGACATGCCTCTGATTACAGCAATCAAAAGAAGTTAGAAAAAGTTAGATAAAGAAGCAAGAAAATGTAAATTTTATTCTTGTTATATGCTCTGCTCAATGACACAAGGGGCAATGATCTGTCCTTAGGTGGTGGTTGTACTGCCCTGACCCTTGCCTGACACTAGCTGGTAGGAAGGAGGTGACTTATGGAGTGTGCGGTATTTGTTGATCCAAGAGTTCTGCTTCATCAGACAACTTTGATGATTTGCTAACATTCTGGAATCCCTTCCTGACTCCAATCTGCCTCCTCTTTGCTACCCAGTATATTGCCAGATCATGGTAGCAAATAACAGGTAATACTAATTCAATCTTAATGTTAAGCTAATTAAAATTAATTTACCTTTTCTAACTATTCAAGAAGCAGCAAGACAGCACTGGAAATCCAGATGTTAAAAACTCATTTCCCTGTCCGCCCCAATTTTTTTTAAAAAACTTTTATTTATTAAGTGTGTTTTTCTAGGACTCATCAGCTGCTAGTGAAGTAGTTGTTTCAATCTAGTTGTGGAGGGCACAACTCACAGTGGCCCATGTGGGGATTGAACCAGCAACCTTGTTGGTAAGAGCACGACACTCTTAATGAACTGAGCTAACCGGCCACTCCCAAAACATTTTTTTTTAAAAAGAGCTAATCTATAACCAAGCAACTTAAAGCAGACCCACCATTTTTCAGTACAAGCACATACAAATAACATATATTGAAAGTTAAAGGTTTAAATTATATGCAGAAAGAATTCCAAAGAAAATTTAAGCTTCTATTTTTTGAATCTTAAAACATCTGCATACACTGAGATGCCAAGATTATATTTTAAAATGGCGATTCAGAATATACATCTATTGATGAGTTAAGACTAACACCATATATATGACTAATGTATATGTTATTATAATTTCCAGTTATATATGGACTATAGTAGTCTTGCAAATTGCATTTAGAGAAAACGCTATAGAGTTAAAAAACATTTTCCTAGTTTACTGAAATATCACTCCTTAATTTTTTCCATTAAATTCTACCCTCTTTCCAAATTGTTCATTATCATTTACTTTTCTCATTGTTTCCCTTTCAAACCATTCACATTTCTTTTCCTTTATATTTCTTTCTTCTCGTTCATTGATTTAAACTTTTAAATAACATTTGTGGGTCTGTTTTAGGTAGCAGGGCTGCCTAGATTACCAAGAAAATAACATGGTATGTAGAAACTTACAGTTCTAGTAGGGTAGGCAGACAAAAACAAAAATAAAGAATTAAAATCTATGAAGTCCAGATAAATTTAAAGAATCTTAAACAACGGCTATGGTAGTGGGCATAGGAAGGAAGGGAAAATTCAAGAAACATTAAGGAGGCATAATACAGTAAGACTCAGTGGGAGAGGTAGGATTTTTGAGGTAAACTTGAGGTTTTAAGCTGCTGGGCTAACTGGTAGTGGGGGTGTCATTTCCCAAAACAGGAGGAGTTGCAGGTTTTATAAAGAAGAAACATTACAGTCTGAGTTGTTTACAGGAAAACTATTCATATGAAAATGTCTAATATACAGTTCAAAATATAAGGAAAAAACTTGGGACACAGACAAATAAAAACATTTTGCTGTCAGAGTCTCTGGGATAAAAAGACCTAAAACTAACAGAAACTGATAATTTTTTTTCTCGTGAACAGCAGGTTGAATACACAGACTAAGATGAAACCTTGGATAATACTGATTTTAAAGGAAAAATAAAAAAGAAACCTGTCGAAGAAAACTGTAAAAGAGAGATCAGAGAAATAGTGAAAAGAACAAGTATCCCAAATTACAAGACCAGAGACAGTTTTAGTTAGAAGGAAAATATCAACCTGGTCAAATGCCACAAAAGGGGCAAATGGAGTGTCCTATACAGAATTTTAAAGCAGTTACTGTGTTGATGCCTAACTCTGTACTAGTCGTGATGAAGACTGATAAATAAAACAAGAAGCCTTACAATCTAACTGAGAAGCTACCACTCATATTCAATTAATATTTGAATACCAACCACAAGTGAAGCAATATGTGGTATTATTTTAGTTACTTAAAAGACAAAATTAGAAGGTGATAAAAAGAGGTATGTTTATATACAAATGCTTATATTCATAGCAAAGAAAATTCAGTAAACTGAGATTTATATTTTATGTCATTTACATCACTTAGAAAGATCTTCATGAATGCCTTGAGTTTGAAGTTCTATTGTATAGCAACGTTACGCTATGGCACATTGCATGGGATTAGGATTATTAAATAGTATGTATTCAGTCTTGAAGATAAGCGATGGATTAAGTAAATGTTATTGTGTCTAGCACAGAGGCACATATGGTAGGCAGGTTCTCAATAAATATGCATTAGTTAAGCAGCATTCACAGCCAATGAAGATTCTTACTAAAATATATCAAACAAGCAACCTGCTTTCCTAGCAAAAGCTGTGAGTTCTTGGCAAGCTGAGATGAATCCTTATTTTAGGCATCTCTCCACTGTTTTCTAAGTCTCTTAAAAGCATCTTAAAATTCACTGATAAACAGTATTCAAGATTTCATGTGACCTGTTCCATAATAATTTAAATCGTAAAAGGATTACCAGATAGACCTTAAAAAATGAATGTTAAAGTGAACTTTAATACTTTTAATGATCACAAGTAGCAAAAAGAAAAAGACAGATACTGACCATAGTTTTGGAGTAGCTCCTCTTTGGTGGAAACAATCAGAGATCGGTCTTTTGCTGACAGAACTACGGCAAGGCACACGTAATGCTGCTCAGAAGAATTTGCTCGGCGTACCACAGTCAGAAGTCTGACAGGGTGGTTACCTGGAGCAGCACTAAAGTGCTCAATACAAAACCAGCTAGAGTAGCTTAAGCCAGATGGAGGAGGAAAGAATCTTTCACCTACAGTAAAAACAGGAAAATAACAATGAAAGAGTTTGTCGACTCATATTTACTTAAAAAAATAAAACCTAAAAAGCAGTAAACTCTAAATACAATATAATCTATTGAAAAAAAAGAATCTCATAAACAAAGTGTATTTACCGGAACCAATGCCGCTGACCACAGCCCCATCAATAAGACCTGTTGTGACGGAATTATTTGTAGGGGCGTTATGAGGGGCCAAACTGGGTAGGAACAGGCAACTATTGAAGAAAAGACAATGTACATATTAGAGACCAATTGTTTTCTGATGTTATCACTATACACTTACCACAGTGAAATAAACTGCCATTATTTATAATAAGTGTAACTCGAGATAACAGATGATAGAGGAAGTCTGGATACCTAACAAAGTCTTTCCCTTCTTTTAATTATGTGAGTGTTGAAAGGTACACTTTAAAAATCTCCAGTAGCATCATTTTAAATTTAAATTAAAAACAAAAATCAAAGTATACATTGTATGTGGTAAATATACCAGTGTACAACCCTGTTCAAGACACTTGAACTCTTTCATCAGCACAGAAAAATTCCCTTGGACCCCTGTCCAGTGAGTCCTTCTCCTCTGTTACCACTGTTCTCATTAGTTCTGCCTATTCCCAAATATGTTTTAATCTATTGTTCGATAATAACCCATAAAAAACTTCTTGAAATATAATTTATAGTTTTAGATCAATGTATAGGAATCCCACAAGCAACTGGCACCAATATAGATCTATCCTACTAGCATTTGTGTCCATTAAGAGGTTGATGGACTTTATAAACTCTCCTGCATTTCTCTATATAGTCTTTATTGTTGCTTCTGCGATTACAGCCTTTTCTGCAACTTGCAAGTATTTACTCATTTGATGTGATAGTCACTGAACATTTATAATGTATAAGATACTAAGCTAGGTGATTTAGGAGAAAGGATGACGATAAAACCCAAAGAGCTTTTAGGCCGATTTTAATTTGCATGTTATCTATAAATTTATTGTACTAAATCAGAGGTCGGGAAACATTTTCTGGAGAGGGCCAGACCATAAATATTTTAGTCTGCAGACCAGATAGTCTTCCATGACCACTCAACGCTGCCACGCTATCATGAAAGCAGCCCCAGATAATACATATATAAATAAGTATGGCTTTGTTAAGATGAAACTGTTTACAAAACAATAAAATGTACAAAATAGATTTGGACCATGGGTTTTTGGTTGATGACACTAATACCATATCAACTTATTTAGAATAATTAAAAATAATTAAATATAAAAATATTAAAATACCATGCTCAAAGAACTCAGTAATTTGAAAATACATAGTATACAGTATATTTTAGTCAAGTAGTTTTAAAACCAAAGATTTATTTGTTAAAGGCAAGTATGAGGCATAAAATACTACAGTAAGAGTTGGCTACCTTGTAAATTCCTTACCCAAATCCTTCAAGGGATGTATCAAATTCAACAAAAGCTGGAGTAACTGATGACCCATGAAGTCTGATGTCATGTGGGGTGGTCATGGAGACCAGGCACTTCACCCTGGTCAAGGGTACAGTACTTCCTTCAGCAGATTTTACCAGGCTCTTGCTTATCCGGTAATGGTTATCTTCATGAAAGCTGAAAACATTATCAGAACCCAGACCTTCCATAGATGTAATCATACTACCTGTAAGTCAAAGAAAATTTCTTGGGAAAAATATCAGGTAGGTTTCTAAAATAATGACTTCACAAGGCTGATTTTTAAATACCACTGTTCTGTTTCAATGTACAATAATTTTATTTTTAAAATACCAAGCGGTTATCCAGTTTTAATGTACTTTATGTATTAGAGACAAAACAATTGGTCTCTAACATGTAAGTCTAATTTTTAAACTTAAATAGCATGTGTTTCCTTTTATTACTAAAATAATAAACACATTGTAGAAATGTTGCAAACTACAGACTACAAATAAGAATAAAAATCACCAATAACCACAATCCAAGCCACTCTTACGATGTGATTTAATTATAAATTAAAGCTAGTGACATTTATAAAAAGCAGATTATATTTCACAGAATTATTATTTCTTTTTAAGAAAAGAAAGCAAAATATTCTAGAAGAATTATAATGGAAAGAAACAGGTCATTTTTCTTATGAAAATAATCAGAAATAAATAGAAGAAACTTACTTCTTCCATTTTCTCCCCATTTGTAATTCTTCCCTTACAACTATTAAAACTAAATACATGATCACAAAAACACTTCAATTAAAAAACTCCTATGTGGATGTAAATGGTAACAATTTCAAGAATGAAAAGACAAATTTTAAACAAACTGTTCTATTTTTCAGGAATGCATTATAAATGTAATAGAGAAAATACTCCCTCTCAAGATAAACTACATGAATGTAACTGTTTCCCTCTTAAATGTGCTAAGCATTCAGGCAACCACAAAAATATTTCAATATTCTCTGAGAGAAAAGAATCATTCTTGTTTCTACTCTATGCAAAGGAAATCACAACTCACTTCTAAAGGACTGTGCAAAGTACAACAACAAATATATATATATATATATTTATCTAAGGGATGCATATTAATTGATATGAAAAACTGCAATACTTTGTTTTCCAATAAAACTGTTGGAATTCAAAAGATCTTAAAGTTTCCAAAACAGTATTTACTAATCACTGATAATAATTTGCAGGGGGAAAAAATTCAAATTGAAATAATGGTTGAAGGTTGTTTACTCTCTGATTCTCACCTGAAAAACAAGGGGTTGAACTAATTGATCACTATGTCCTTTCAAAGCAGCCATTCCACTTTTCTAAATTGCATTCTTTCCTGCTTCACTAGTAATGGTCACTTTAATCCATCAAAACAAATGCCTTATCACTATGGCTAACAATGGTACAAAATGAACTGTAAAGTTTAAAAAAACCAACAAAACCACAGAATTAACACTGGCAGGAAATCTAGTGCAACTGAGGTCTCTACTGAGAAAGCCCCTGGAAAGCTCTGAGTGGATGGAATCTGTTGCTTCTCTGTGGTCCATGCCAGAGACGGCATTCTGGTATCCCTCCACCATCCGCAGTCTTTCAGGCTAAAGCAAACCCTTCTCCTGAGAGGCTCCTCATCAGCAAAACTATCACACCTCCGTCTAGGAGACTGCTATCTATTGTCGCTGGCATTTCACTCTCAGTCTTCTGTGTACTCATTTTTGCAGCGCACTGGGGCATGTCAAGGTCCACATGGATGACCCACTGAACATCACGCTTCTAGTTTTGTGATCACCTTTCCTCCAGTCAGCTTCACCTCTGCTTCACTCCACAATGTGGGCACGGTTCTTTACTTTGCTTGTTTCATTGCTCCAATTGTGGTTGCCATTATCCTGCCCCATTCCTCCAGTTCTCTCATTCCTTTTCTCTCACTACATTTGCTTTTTGGCTGAGCCATTATTCTCCACTCCAGTATTCTGTCCTTTTCCTCCAAGCCTATCACTAGCTGCCTAGCTCCACTTCTTTCCCTTTCCAGCTCATACACCTTGTTGTACCTCTTCAACTATTTTTATCAGTAGTTTTAATTTCCTGTTCTCCCTGCCCGCTGCAGTAGCTATCCTGCAAACTCACAGTCTGTTAATAATCCAATCAACTACTCTTTAGCCCAGCAGCAAAGGCTATTTAAGAAAGGCAAAGTAAAGACGTATTGTCCCTTCCAAGCCAAGGGTTATTCTGCATGTAATCCTCATCTCCTCTAGATCTCACTTACTATATCAGTGATTCCTTCCCCATTAGTCAATCAATGAGCTCCTGTATTTCTCAGTTTAAATAACAAACAACAACAAACTCTTCTCTTTCCTTTCTTTCATAGTCAAACTTCTTGAAATAATATTCATTCCCCACATGATTTTTATTTGTAAAATCAACCAAAAAAAGAGAACTTCAAAGGTTAACTTACTTCTCATCTCTGGCTCATAACTCAGTGAACTTGGTTTGTGGACCCTGTATTGTTTCAGCAGTTTTTTGTCCCAGGCACCACAATTTAATGGACTTGCCAAACGCAAAAACTCCCTAAAGAAACAACAAAGCAAAACTATTCCTTGATTGAAAACATTTCATAAATTATAAACCAAACAATAAAAAAGGGATGTAATGAATTATAACACACTAGTTAAAATACAAAAGCAACCCAGTTATATTAAAACAATATACAATGTTAATTTTACATTTTAATCACCAAGCACCGAAAACTGCACAGAATATTGTGAAAGGCTAGTAAATGAAATCCAAGGAGCATGTTTTTCTGGCATGTGACGTACCCTTTGCTAGTTTCCCATGTAGAGTGCAATATACAATTAGTTTTATAACCTATGGTTTATCAGCAGCAGGTACCTGTACCATTATGTGACTTTGTTTTCTAAGAATTCATTAATTATAAAACCTGAATATGTCCAAATGGTTGATTCCCATTGCTTACTCTGTTTACCTAGCCAGGCAGTAGTTATTTAGTAAAATATGTACGAGTATTGGGTGTGAGACAGTCTCTCTCTCTCTCTCTCTCTCTCTCTCTCTCTCTCTCTCCTTTTAAAGTAGCAGATTACCAAAAAGGATCAGGGGGGAATCCCCATGCTATTTTCAATAGTTTAGGTTTCCAAACATATCCATAAGATGATGGACCAAGTGACTAAGAACTGTCTCATTTACCCTGGCATTATCAAGGCCTAGCACAATGCCTGCTACAACACTGTTTAACAAATGTTTACTGCCTGGGTTTTTCTTAATCCATCGTTGATTTGGAGTAAGTTAAAAAATATAAATTACAAATGAAGTCCAACGATTTTTAAGAAAGTTCGTAAAACTTTTATGAAAAAGCTGTACTGTACCAGCAGAAAAAAAATGATCTTATAAAGAGAGCTGTTTATATTATTAAAGTGACAAGATATATATTTTTGTAAGGAAGGACAAGATGATTTATATAACCTGTTGAGCTAGGTAATTTTAAGAAAAATATTTTTTTAAATGTTGTTTCATCCCTAAAATATACAGTACAGCACTGTTTTCTCTTCCATTAAAAGGTTATTTAACATATATATATATATATATATATATATATATTCTTGAATGTTAAATTGTGGAAGGCATATCCATACTATGGAATATTCTGGCAATAAAAAGAAACAAACTATGGATATGTAACACTTTAGGTGCATCTTAAAGGCATTATAAGTGAAAAAAGCCAATCTCAAAAGGTGACATACTGTATGATTTCATTTATTTAACATTCTCAAAAGTGACAAAAATGGAGAACAGATTAGTGGCTCGTGAGGGTTAGGGGACAGGACGTGACAATGAAGTGGTACAAGGAGATCTTTGTGACACCTTGACTGTGTGGTGGTTACATAAATGTACGTGTGTGATAAATAACAGGGAACTACAGTACATATGGATACATCGTACCAAAGCCGGCTTCTTGGTTTTGATACTGTACTATGGTTACATAAGATGTGACCAGTGGAAAAAACTGGATGAAGGGGACACAGAACTTCTCTGATCTATCTTTACAAATTCCTGTGCATCCATAATTATTTTTAAATAAAAAAGTTAAAAGTATTTCTTAAAAGACTTCTCATATATAAAAATTTCTTAAATATAAAATAAATGCAAATCATCAATATAACATGACTTATAGGAAAGTGAGAGGGTGTTGGATTCCAGCAGAAGAAATAAGCCCGGACAGAAACATCCTGTTTACTAACAAGTAGATTTATCTAAGTGCTATATTTTGAGCATTTTGCCCATTTTTGTTGTGTTTGGTTTTGCCCAGATACCTGAACACATGTCTATGAAAGTAAGAACTCTTGCATATAAAAATACTCCAGGAACTACCATTCCTAAACGCAGCTTATTCGAACGTGAAAATGAGAACTACTGACCTCAGCACCATGGGCTCCAGGGCCTGAGAGGCTAATCGTTCAAACATCCGCTGGAGAGGCGGGTGCAGTGCGTGATCCTCGTCAGCCAGCGCAGCACTGCACCGCTGCAGCAGTCGTGCGTGAAGACCAGCTTCACACATGACTTGCTGGTTTCTTTCTGTGTGCACCAGGGATTGCAAAATATTTGCCACGGCAAGTTGAAGGTCCAACGCATGCTAAAGTTAACAAAGAAAGCCATGCCACCAGGGTGTTCTTAGTAAGACAGGTGATCGTTCTCTCCACATGAAGCGCATCTTTTCACATGAGACCTCTACACGCTTCAAACTACATTCAGATGATTTAAGTAGCTGGCTAAGAGTGATACAGCAACTCCAGGGCAAGGCAGACATTTCCTATACTCATTTTGCTAGCATACCCTGCTGGACTCCATTCTCTTCTAAGCCTTTTATACTACATGATTGCATTTTTATTTTTATAGAAATAGTTGCTGTAAAGTTTTTTTCATGGTGGGTAAATAACCAGTACAAAGGAAGGCCTATTCTTTACAGTTATATCACTTTAGGCCTTAGAAGCCACATAACATTTTAATAAAATATATCACTTAAACGCTAGTTCACCCAAACTCTTGAGTGCTACACAATCAAAATGGATAAATGACCTCCAAGAGGTATCTTCGGTCATTTTTCCTTTTGTACTACTTATTATTAACAGTTTCCACTGCTAAGCAAGATTTACAAGGAGAAACAATTATTTTCGCACAAGAAGTAACTGTCTTGGCTGCACTTGTGACAAATGAAATTATATTCTAAACATTCATATCTACCACTAAGAAAACTAATGAAAATTAACTTATAAATGAATGAAAATTAATACAGAAAAACCCTATATGTTTTTTCCCTTTACCTACTTTCGTATGTGATATGGAACAGTCTCATATCACTTACCATCTTTCTCGGCCCCACTCCCTTGCTCATGCAGTCATACTCACACCCTTTCACTCATTAAAGATGGGAAGGAACTAACATATCCATGCTTACTTCTGGCTGTGTCACTGACCCAACAGAGGCCAGGAGGTCCAACATCGCAAGCATAGCTCCAGGATGGATGATGACGGCATCAGAACTCTGGAGAGATGAAGTTGTCACATGTAGTTTCAGGTCATTTTTAGGAGGGTAAATGGGGGGAGTTGAAACAGAATGATATGCATGCCTATAAAAAAAAACAATAAAAAAAAAGAGGGTAATTTGGTATTTAATTCCAATCACATTCGCTGTTAATTTTCTTCATCTTCTGTTACCTATGTCTACTGATAAGCAAAAAGCCTTGTAACTCAAGTTTAGGTTACAAAACTCCTTAAGTTTGGGATATAGAAAGGCAACATATTATCAATTCTTAATGAGTCATATACATAGACAATTTAACTGTCAATTCTTCTAGTCTCTTACATGTCTTTACCATTTACTATTTGGATTGTTTTACTAAAGGATGGCACACAGTGATTATAGTTAACACTGCTCTATGGTATATTTGGAAGTTGCTAGGAGACTAGATCCTAAAGGTTCTCATCCCAAGGAAAGAAACATTTTTTTTTCCTTCTAACATCTATGAGATGTTGGATGTTAGCTAAACTTACTCTGGTAATCATTTCACAATATAAGTAAGTCAAGTCATTATGCTATACACCTTAAACGTATACAGTGCTGTAGGCCAACTGTACCTCAATAAAACTGAAAGAAAAAATTAAAAGAATGACATCTATACCAGAAGATATAAAGAACAGGTGACATCATAGTGAATAGATAAAATCATAGCTCTAGGAAAGGTGATGGTTCTGATATGTGATAAGAGCGCAAGTTAAACTAAATCCCTCAAAGACACTGTTTTCTTTTGACATTACCTATGTGTTTTTAACCTTGCCTTAGCGATGAGTGACACCATCAAGGACTAACAAGATGACAGTGGCCTTCTCTATAACTGGGTGAACTGAGTCAGGATTGGCTCAGAACCTTAGCTACCTGACGGTAAGTATATTAAGCATCAAGGGAGTTTTCCTTTAGCTTACATGGAACTATATTCACCTTCTTTTACATAATCCCCCCCACCACTGAAAAATATTCATCACAATTTTTAAAAACTTAAGAGAAGGTATATGTTATGTAACAAGCTTCTAGGAGCCAGATAACCTAGCCATGTCTTGAATATACAACATTTCTTGTTATCAATGATTTCCACTTTCTACTTCATACTATGCTTCTACAATTCATGAGTTTTGCACATTTTGTATCTTGGCAGTAGGAAACAGATGCGCATGGCTTCAGCCTATGGGAGCTCTTTGTTCCAGTGAATCAGTTTCAGCATAATTTGTCTAACGCTGAGCTCTGTCACTGAGAGCAGTGCAGTTTCAGTGCTGGCACAGGAGCAGCTTGGGAAACAGATGCTTTAAGTCAGTGATTTAGAAGCAAAGAATTGGCACAGCCATTTTTTTTTTTTTAAAGTACCATTCTTTTTTTTTTAACAGAGATTCTAGGAAAGTATTCAGCTTCACTTATAAAAAAGCACATGGCATCCTTAGTTTATTTCAAGTCAGCATATCCTCCACCCACTCAGTTTTGCACTCCTTGTTATTTTGCTGATTTTATTCAGAAAGATTTAACTTCTAAACTTACTAAGACAGATTTCTAAATGTTTATTACCAAGAGTTATCTTCTTCTGTGTTGTTCCCGTTAGTCTTTAAACTATTTTGACCCATCTAGAAAAAACGATTCATAATACCTCTATAGTGTACTAGGAATTCCCAACCCTTAAGAAATTCATAAAAACTGTTTCCATTACACACAAAAATTAATCCAAATTGGAGAAAAAACTTAAATTCAGATTGTGTATTTTAGTTACAAAATTATTTCTGATTTAATACAGATTTGAACTTAAGTTATGAATATACTCAGGAGGGGTCTTTTATGCCTTTCATAATATGTAATTATTATGGTAGCAAGCGCTTTTTAATCTTGTATAAAGGAAACAATATTCTGATATAGGAAGTACATTCATTCTTCTCAAACTAGAAATATATTACAAATATTGTAGAAAATTAAAACATGGTAATTATTAACTAAAATCAGTGCTGTTTTAATAGGCATTATATAACATTGATTCTTACTAAATCGCTTAGGTATCACCAGAAGGATTACCGCCTTTTAAATTCAGAAATCATGGTAAGCTTATTAAATGGACAATTCCTATGCAAGACCTAACCATGTGCAAAGACGGTAAAATGACATTTCAAAATTTAGTTAATTTCTGTTGTAATTTCTTTTAAAACTTATGGAAATTGCTACATCACAGTGCAATTTAAATTCTTACATATATTTAAGACTTATCTACCTCTTCTGGAAATATATACTTATTTAAATTCTGAATTTGTTTTGCCTTAATTATCATCAAATGTGCAGTGAGTAATGGATATTCTGTTTTAATGACAACTACATGGTACTTGCTATCTTTTTCTCCATTGCAGATATATTCTGGAGAATCAGTTATTATTTTGTATTTTGTTTTCACTTCCGCTCTGATTAAACATTGTTCAACTAGTATAATCCTATTCCATTATTCCTTTTGAATAATGAATAATAATGAAAAAGAGTTTTAGTTTTCAAAATATGAAGTTTCCCAGTTCTTTTTCCCCCAATTCTTAAAATAATTAGAGAAGACTCTCCTGGATCCTGGATTTTACATTTCAGACAAGAATCACAAGCCCAGCACTTCCTTAGCACCTGAATACTCCACAAACCATAAACAGTAATAATGTTAGTTTCTCCTTTTGCCAACAAAAACATGTTGTGCCACAAGAAAAGATGCCCATGAGCTGACGTAATTTGTTGAAATGTTCTTGAGATATTCTAAATTCGAAAGTTGCTATATTTGCATTTGTGAAATAAAAACAGTCTTCCTTATTAGCTTATGATTCTTATCAGTGAGCAAACTGTGTGGGCAAAGTGGCACCCTGGAAAATGTTAACATTGGTCCTATTAGCAGCATGAACAGAACTGGGAGTTTCCTTAAGGTAACACCAACCTGAAAGCTGATTGGTTTTCCCACGGATAAGATTCATTCAACTAGGATGTTGATTGAGCTCCAGTGTCCCCTTAAGTCAAACACATAGTAGCATCCTTACAGGTAGCTGGGTTGCAAATGATGACGAAATGTTTTTGATCTAAAGCCTTAAGTAACTTTTATAATATGAAATAAAATGCTGTTTTCCCTCTGTCAAATTACCATTTAAATAAATGGTCAAGTTTGATAGATTTCTTTTTTTTAAATGTGTTCTTTTAATCTGGAATTTCTATTAAAAGTATTTTGTAGGTTTTGATTAATAGTTAAAAAGGTTAAATGTTTGTAAACACTGTACTATTTAAGCCTTTACTCTGTATGACAATCATAATTGTGATTTTTGTTAATAACTAAAACTAGTAATTGAAACTATTTTTCTAAGATCTAGTAGTTCTATGGAATAGTAAGCACACATGAATCTTCAAACAGAAAGAATACGTGTGCCTCATTTATTATAGCAACAGAAAAAATAAATAAAAACTAGGTCAACTCAAATTAATTTTATGGTCTCTTGAATTAAGAACTGCTCTTTAAAAAAAAACAGTTTTAAACAGAGATGTTGAACAACACTAAATTTGTTTAAATCGATTCTGAACTATGCCATGATTTACTAGAAGAATATGATCTTTAAGCTCCAATATAAATTTAAGAGAAAAAGTAAAATATAAGTTTATATATCTAATGAATATTACTATTGAAATATATTAAGGTATAGAATCTATAACAAATATTTTTCATATAAAAACTGTAACTATATTCAAGTTTCAAAATCTGAACACTAGAAATAAAATCAAACAACATGGCAGCAAGATTAATTTTTTAAAAGCCAGAATGGGAGCATATTAATAGAAGACTTAAGGATGGGTGCTTGGTTATGTTGAAAATGGGGAAGGAAGAGTATTTGGTGCCAACTGCATGGACTATGATCGTTTTAAGTACAGGTTGCAAATGGAATCTTAAATGGATCTTAACTATACTCTTGTCAATCAACTACTATTCTTTATTTATATATAAAGTTTATTTATTTATATATATGTATACAAGTTTTATTTATATATGAGGTAGACTAGGTCAGCTTACGAAGAGATTTACACAGAACCGATTTTTTCCTTCACTTTTTCAAAGGTTAGCTGTGACAAGTCTCCATAAAAGTATCACATTTCAACTGGTTGAACCTGGCTGAGAAAAGACACATTTCCTTGCCAGTGCTGTGATGTTCATTTGAAAGTACCAGTACAAACCAAAGACTTATCCAAGGCACATTTAAAGAAAAAGTAGAAAAATTACTTAAAGAGGCACTAAGTCCTCATTTCTCAATCAATTTTAATAAAAGATATGACAGCTCTGAACAAAAAATTTTCGTCTAAATAATTGAGTTGAATGACAAAATTCTACATGTCCTTCATCATAGCATCAACACGTTTTACTCTCATCAATATACTCGGAAGTTGACAATTTTAAAACCCAAAAGAAAAATTTCAAGTTATAAAACACCATCATTGCATTAACATATAATTTAGCACAGAAGGAAAAAAACCCCATACAAATAAAGATTGACTTCTGTTATAAGATCAGTACCTTTTCCTGGACAAAGCTGGTGTACCCCAAGGAGAGGGGAGAGAAGACTCACTTGTCAGGCAAGGAGGGATCTGTTCTGCACGACTACAGACAACAAAACAGACAGGGTGGTTTAGAGAGGTTAGCAGAGAACACCAGGTTGGCAGCCGGTTAGTTTCACAAGAATTACCAGTACAAGTCTAATAAGGAATGTCCTCCATACTCAGCAGGAACAAGGAACAAGACTACAACACGGGCACTGAGGGAAACAGAAAAGCATGCTTACGGCCGAGGCTCACCCATTAATCGTAACACTTAACACACTGTTAAACAGGGTACCGTAAGCCCTGTTTTTAGACAAAGAAAACTAAAAATGAGGTGTACTAACTAGGACAAGTAGAAAACAAGGGAAAAGAGGTTGAATCCAAAAAAAAAAAAACCCTCCATTTTAAGTAGATTATTCTATGAACACTACACTATCCCATGTTTCCTATAATAATATATATGCACTTTTATTTTCAAGATGGGAAAAAAACCGGAAAACAATTTTTTCTTACATTACTTACATTTCTTATCTAAATATTGAAGTCTAAAAATATTATTGGAGGCCAGAAACTTCTCAGTAGATATTTCACAATAAAAGATATAAAACCTAAGAGAAACTCTATCCAGTAGTTAACTTGGTTTATTTATGGGGGCAATATAAAAAACATTTCATTTATTTTATGAAATAAAACTATGGTCACTGTCAAAAGTGATAATGCTTGGGACAAATTAGCAGCATGATCACTCTAATCTTATTTTCAAAGTGAGAACTTAATTGAAAACACAACTGAAAACTGAAAGTAAGTGATTTAAGTAGAGTGGCACTCTTATGATCTCCTTTAGAAATCTGGATTTCCCTCATCATAGATTTTATCACGACATATTGTAATTGTTTATTTGTGTGTCTGTATTTAAGCTAAACGACTTCCATGACTAAAGGACTCATGTGCTGTGCTGAACCTTCAATCCCTAGCACAACAACTTGGCAGTAGATGCTCAGTAAGTACTTGTGAAGAACAAATAAAGAATGAGTAACTGAGTCTGAACTATCTCCTGGTATGGATTCTTGAACTATCAGTGACTCTTAGGGAGCTCTGTCATTATTCGAGGATTATGCTGAGGACACATTATCTGTCTGGAAATAAATACATTCATAACCATGCTCTCCTGCTGACTACTAATATCAGTAAGGCCGGATGCACCTCATATTGTTGGGACTAGAGGAAACAGAGAATAATAGTGAACATCACCATTAAAGTGAACATCATAGAAACTGTTTCATGAAATGCTTTGGGAGTCAACTGACCCTGATTGATGAATAATACACAGATGTCCTTGTTGAAAAACTTAACATCAAAGCAATAGTAGCATTCACAAATACAGTGGCAAGCAAATAAGAGAGAAGACTCATTTGTTTTCATTTTCCTTCAGGTTAACTTATAATTTCAGCCTTAATGTTGAAGTCCTACATAGAATAGCCTTTAATTCAGAGCACTGAGCAGAGCCATACCTGTCAAAGGAATCTGTGGCTACTTTGTAGAGATAAATAAAGAGTTTACTGCCGTGCCGTAAAGTGGGTGACACTGAGTCCATCGAGATCGCGTCTTCCTCTAAAAGTCTTTGAAATGGCTGAGTATTTGAGGGAAAGACATTCATGGGGCTTATTTTTCTTAGGTCTGAGAAGCAGCCAAGAAATCGCACAGCATCTGCCAACTTCTCGTACTGAATCTCTGTTTTGAAGAAATGCGAGTTGGCCGGCTCATAGCGCATTGCTGCAGTCAATGTGCAGAACACAGTGTGGAGAAGTTCAAACACTTGATTCTGGTTCACTTTCTCCCAGCCATTCTTGGGTGGCGAGCTCAAAGATCTTTCCATGGCGACAAGCAAGGACATTATGTACA
The DNA here is from genome assembly GCF_964194185.1 of Rhinolophus hipposideros. Taxonomy (NCBI): domain Eukaryota; kingdom Metazoa; phylum Chordata; class Mammalia; order Chiroptera; family Rhinolophidae; genus Rhinolophus; species Rhinolophus hipposideros. The sequence goes on from NC_138047.1 coordinate 62,142,453, forward strand.
CAAATCCTCCAACTTTCCGAAAAACTGTTCTTGAACGATGGCTTTCTCGAAGGACTGACAGGAGGGCCTACGGGGAATAAAAACCAAAACCAAACACAATTCAATTTAAAAAGGGAAAAAACCCACCGTATATGAATGTCCAAGGGGTACAACACCACTGTGAACATCTGAAATGTTTTTTTCATCTGCCCAACAGTCCTGTGAAGCATATAAAATATTTTGCTAATCTAAAATGCCATATTAAAGGCAGAAGATAATTTTAGGAAACACTATCATATATTCCTTTTGGTAGAATAAGGCTATCTCTAAATCCTGGCTGAAAAGCTTTTCCTATGTCTTTGATGGATAATGACATCAATGAATTCAGTAATTTTTACAAAGTAATTTTATTCCATAAGTAAAATAAAAAATCTAGTATACTTTTACACAATAATGAAAACTTATGACTGTGTGTGTATACAAACTGATTTATTCTATAAAGGATCAGACATATGGTCAGGGCAGCCAAAACCTGAAGTATTTCAGTTCATTTAAGGTCACCATATACTGAAGCTTTCAAAAGAGGAGGCAATTTACAGAGCTTGTCAGACATTCTTTCTTGCAAAGTGAATTGGAGCCCGAGGGCCTAAAGCATGCTCTTTCCAAGAACAGCTGTAAGTGTTAAGAAAAAAACAATCTTTTATCAGTTATTCGCTGAACTGTCATACCTCTAACTAACTTTGTTATAAAATTACTTGATACTTTATAAATTACCTTTCATGGGGCATTCACTACGTACTACACATTTCTTTAAGTGCTTTTATGCATTAGCTTATTTAATTCTCTCAATAATCCTATGTGTTAGTAGTATTATTATCCCCACTTTATAAATGAGGAATTGAGGTCCAGCGTGACAAAATAACTTGCAAAGATTGTACAGCTTACACAATGGCAAAGGTAGGATTTAAACCCAGGCACTCTAATTGCCCTACTCATGCACTTAACCATGACAAACAGCAACATGAAATCTGTTTCCAAATACCCGGGCTCATTTCCCCCGTTTCAGCAACTGGAACACCATGGTATTTACTACCACTTCAGGCACAATTTATAATAATTACATATGAAAAGACCATTTGATTAATATATCTCACACATTTCTAATGGTATTTGAAGAAGGGAAAGGCTATGTATTAATACTTATATTAATATACTAATATTTATATTAGTATAGTTTTGAAATATACGGCTTCAGAAATTATGAAGATTTCATTGTACATACTAGTTATTTTTAAAAGATTGGAAATATGCAATTTGTACATGTAAATAAAATTTAAAAACCAATGTATTCCTTTCATTACTCTGCAACCAATAAACTCCCATTTGAACAAGATCGGGTAATAATACAGTTTCCATATATTGTTAAATTTAATAAGCTGTACTTATTCTTGCAAGATCAGCTCATACTGAAACAAGACTTAATATTTAAATAAAAATATCTTACAACCTCGCCTGAAAATTAAATGCAAGGGCTGGAGTCAGTGATGCTTGGGTTGAAATTCTGACTCCAGCATTTTACCATGGTCAGTTACTTAACCTTTTCTGTGCTAGAGTTTCCTCTTATGTAAAATCGAGACAATAATAATAACTTCACAGAAAATACATGTAAAACCCTTAGCAAGTGCCTGGCATAAAACCCATCACCATCACCATCACCATCTTCAAAAGCACATTGGGGGAAACCAAGTATTATTTTATATATGAGGAAGGGTGAGTCTGGAACTAAAGTAATAGGTACAAAATCATATCGCTGGTTAGAATTATGACAGGGATTAGAAAACCAGTGCGCTATATTATGTACTTCTAGTCTACTTCCTACCACCTCAGTACTGGCATCTTACATCATCACAGCATAATCTCAGTAATTGAAAGTTTTCAATTGCCATGAACCATTTAATATTCTGCTTAAATCAATAACTAATGATAAGTAGCAAACACCAAAGTTAAAATCAGATGTAGATACTAAGTTCATTAGGTAAAATTATTAGCTATATTACCTACATTTGCATAAATATAAGGCATACAATTAAAATTTGTGCATCAGCAGAATTATAAAATACCACAGATCATGGAATGTGGGGTTTGTGCACAGATAATTACAAATTAAATTACAAAGGTCTGTGGTTGTGCCAGTTGAATAGAGGCACTGAGAAGCAGTTCTGAATGCAGCAAAAATGGAAACTGAAATTAGGATCCCCCATTCCTTCTTGTCTCCCAACACAACTTCATGCCCTCACAGCAGTGGAATGCTGGAGCCAGCTCATTTTGGCTCCTGAAAGCCAACTGTTATATTTTTGGAATTTTGCATGCCAGTTGTTAAAACACAGCCATAACTACAATTTAAGTACTATAAATTTACAACAAAATAAATTATTTTTAAAACAAAGGTAGTAAATATTCAAAATTCATCGCTTCCTAGTTGTTTCTTGTATTTTCCTATTATCTGTGCTCTTCAGATACTACATAATAGGGTGCTATTGTACATCTCTTCCCAATCCACATTCAGTAACACACTAGATGCATGAAATAGATCACAGTGGGAGTATTTACACCATGGAAATCAGTAAATACAGCACTTTAGGACCCCCCCTGCCCTCCTCCAGTCTGAGAGTCAGTTATTACGACTTACCAGAAAAAACAACACTGCCTTAAAATTACAGGCCAGCTAGTTAACTCTTGTTGGCTTTATCTATCAATATTTTACAAATCCAATTAAAAAGGTACAAAGAAAGGAGGAAAATGTATGTTAAAAAGTTGGCAACCTTAATATCATTTGAAGGCACTTTTTTTTTCCCAACTACCCCTTCAAATGTACAAATGTTCCACAATATTGACATGCATGTAGATTTCCTTCTGGTCTTGGAGATAAATTGTGGTCAGATTAATCTTGTTTTTAAAATAGAATGCATACTCAAAATTGTCATATACTACACCAAAACATGATGAAATATGCAATAGCATAAAGAAAAAAATGCAAACCTCATTACTGATGAGAAAGCAATTGAATAAAGCAAAAGTTAAAAGAAATACATGATTCTAGAAAGCAGCTATTATTCCTGTGATGTCTGTGGCAGGAATGGAGTGATGAGAACTGGGAGAGAAGTCAGACAGGAAGGAGATGGCATCCTGAGGGCCTTGAGGCCAGGTTAAACACAGTGGCTTTTCTTCTATTATTATTTTGACATCATTTTAGACTTAAAGAAAAATTACAAGAATAGATCATAATAGTTTTAAGTCACTTAAAAATAACCATAGATTTCAGTAGTAAAAGAGGAATAAAAACAGCCTTATCGAACTTACCCTTAAAATGTCAGTCTTCAACTGCAATTCTGTTGGTGGGGCTGAATGCATTAACCCCAGGAGAGTGCCCATGTCATCGTCCCCATTTGGCGAGAGCACGAGCTGCTGGATAATCATCAGGGCATGCTGCCGGCATTGAGGGTACTTCACTATATTATGTGCACATCTTGCACCTCCAAATTCTCGGAATATTCCTTGAAGAAGGGAGAAAAAAGAACATGGGCTGACTTAAAATGTTCCGATATAGTAAGATGAATTAAAATATAATCATTTTGTAGGAACAGTTACTCAAGAGAATGCAAGTAAAACCTACCCAGCTATTTCACCCTTTAAATTACAACGCAAAATTGCAATGTGGAAGGTCAGCAAAGACACATGCAAATTTTTCTAGATTTCCCTAATACAAGGTCACAGCTGTGATATGTTCACCATGTCCAAATTCTCCAAATCTTCCAACAAACAGAAATTTCATAGGTAGAGACCAAAGAGACCCAATGTTTTTACATAAAGGCTTTAAACTGGATAATACTTGAAATTAATTTATGTAAGAGGTTTTCAGATGAACAATACCCCAAACGAGATTTAAAATAAACAAGGCTTCCAAAATAGTAGCAAGAAAGGAATGGAATAAAATTATTTTACAGTGAGAAAAATTACAAGACACCCACTTTTTATTTTTAGTTACATAGAGCACACAAACAAAAAGTCATCACACGGCTCCAATTTATTTAATCCTCATCCCCTTGTATAGATGAGACATACAGTTGAGTAATGCAGCCAAAATCACAAAGCTAGCAAGCCACAGAATAGGATGTATGCCTAGATAGCCCAGTTCTGTAGCCTGTGCTCCTGCCTATGAGTCATAATGTTCTCACATCAAAAACCATCTTTGAGTATAAAAAAATGGACCAAGTGATCAAAATCGCTAATTACTATTTTCTCCAAAGTAATCATTCTATCCTTTATGCCTTAAGAGTACCTTGTATATGCCATTTATTATAATAGTTGATGATCAGTCTTTGTATTATTTGGTTGTACGTTTGGTCCCCCATTAAACTTAGACTTCCTTCTGGTTTGTTTCAATAAATGCTTCCTGAGAGAATAAATGTCAGTGTATTTTGCTGTAGTGGCCACTGTCCTCTTCATTCAGTGACTTCCTATTTACTAACTTTTTAAGAATTATATGATCTTGGAGCATAACTGACGTGCTGAGATTTAGCATATGGAATGCCATATTTACTTGCTTCCTGGTTGCCAGTCAGTGCCCATGAGATAACCATAATGGCTAATATCTTTTGAATATGTACTATAAACAAAGTACTGTTTTAAGTGCCCGAGATCACACAGCCAGTAACACTTTTCTTAACAGAGAGAAGATAGTTGATGAGAAAAGAACTTTGTAAAGGTGTCTGGCACTCTGGGAGATGTATTCACTGACTCTTAGTCACAAAGAGTAAGTTCTCCACTCTCCTACATTAGTATATTTGCTCAGTCCCTCCCTGGGTAAGTCTAGGTCATGCCATCAAAAGCTACTTTGCTAATAAATTCTTGTTATAGTGTTTCCTTGAAAATAAGACCTAGTTGGACAATCAGCTCTAATGTGTCTTTTGGAGCAAAAATTAATATAAAACCCGGTCTTATTTTACTATAAGACTGGGTATAACATAACATAACATAACATAACATAACATAACATAACATAACATAACATAACATAACACAACACAACACAACACAACATAACATAACATAACATAATGTAAGGCCAGGTCTTATAATTAATTTTTGCTCCAAAAGACGCATCAGGGCTGATTGCCTGGCCAGGCCTCATTTTTGGGGAAACACGGTAGCACAACCTTATTATGTTTCTAGCTCAGTCAACTAAACCTAGTTAGTGGAAATAGGAGATTATGCATTATACCATGGACAACCCGTTACTGTCGTACCCATTATACTTACTGTTTGAAGTACCTACTAAATTCATTCAACTTTGTCTTGGCATTTGCCCAAACTGCATTTAAATAATTATTTATATAGTTACACATTTACAACTTCCTCAATCAAGTGTTTACAACTCTCTCTGTCAAGTTGTAATTCCTTCTGGGCAAGAATTATCTTACCTTTGCATCTCTAACACCTAGCATTTTGCCTGGGACCCACAATACATTTTATCATTATTTAAAAAATATATATATTTTAAAAACGTTGAATACTGAGTTTTTCATTCAGGCAAATAAGGCATGCATTTGTACGTTTGCTAGTTTGATCACCATTCATCCATTCATTCATGGCCTCCCATAACACTTAAATAAAATTCAAGTTCCTTGGCACGGCCTGAAAAGCTCCACATCTGGGCACAGCCTACTCATCTAAACTCACCTCCCCATCACTTACTCCTCTCAAAATGTACTCATATTTTTGCCTAAGGGGTTTCTGATGTTGGCTAAATTTCAAGTAATTTTTTTAAAAAGCAAGAGTGATATTTCACAAATACAGCTGGATTGTCTATTAATGACAGGTAGAAACAAACTGAAGAGAAGTTGAGACCACAGATAAAGTAAAAGATTTAATAAATCCAATTTACCTGGGAGAGGAAAGTTTTATTAGAGAATTATTTTTTAACATTTCCCTAAGGTTGTAACACTATAATACTCTAATTTGAACTACTAAGAAATTAAGAAAACCACCATATAAAGTAAACATTTTGGAAAATATTTAAATAAGCAAAGTTATTCAACAAAAAAGTCTGTATTATGGAAATACAAAAATAGAATAACACTTTAAATACAAGGTACACTATAAAATGGAATAAAATATAAGAACATGTTTTGAAATAATGTTATATATTTTGTTATTAATATACATATAAAGGTTAAAAGTATTGCATTTCTAGAGATATGATAGTATCATCACTGAATCAAGTGCTTTCTCAAAGCGACAGGAGCATTTCAGATGCAAGTGAAGACATAACCAGAGGTAATATCCTCCGGAAGCATTTGCTTGCAGCTTTTCTAATTACCTGCATTTGTGTTTGATCCTTGAAGAAGCACAGTCAAAGTCTCCATAACCAACAAAGCCAGGTGTTTTTGGTCTTCAACTGAACTATTATTTCTTGAGTCCCCTAGGAATAAGGATCGAAGATGCAAATCACAAAAGTTGTAAGCTTATTTTTTCTTGATTCAAGAAAAATTGTTTTAATAATTTTAAAAATACATCTTTAATATCCACTTTCACCACTAATACAACTAATACAATACAACCTTTAAAAACGATGTGCATGTCCACCAGCCACCAAAAAAAGGTCAACATCCATGGTGACAGATTTTATTTTGGTGAGGCTACAAAGTCACAACTGTCTAACAAGTATTAAAAAGGAAAATGCCAATCAAAGTTAAATGTATTCTTCTCAAGGGGGTTTTCCTAACGAAAAAGTTCAATGGGAGAATGCCAGATTTTAATGCACCAAAGAGAAAGAAAAGTTTATGAACAGTGTTCTCTATTTATTAGATTGGTGCAAAAGTAATTGAGGTTTTTGCAATTATTTTTAACCTGTTAAACTGCAATTACTTTTGCAGCAACCTAATAACTTAGTTTAATTCATTCAACACAATTAAATACTTAACTAAGTGTCAGATACTACCACACTTTTATCAGATTTATCAGAAAGGATGAAAAATACAAAATTTAAAGTAATAATAATACATGTGTGTATACATAACATCACTAACGAGATATATTTATTTGCTTTGTATAATTAATAAAAACATTTTGAGGCACCTAAATATACCAATTGTTTCTAGAAATTTTCATTACTTCTAGAAACAGAAAGTGGTAGAGACTAGTCATGTGGATCATATGTTTCCCTCGGTTTTTATGTTAAAGTGTCTTCCATCACAATGACATATTTCTAGTCCCCACCTACTCCTTCCAAATAGAAGTTGAACGAACAAGCTAACTATGGGAAATATTCATAAGGATGTCACAATAATGAGCATTAGCAAGTCATTCAAATCCATAACCAAATGAAAGCAAGACATGAACAAAACACCCTGCCCGAAATCTTTTGTCAAATAAAGATAAAATTATGAAAATGCTTTACCTTGTTCATTTAGTGCCTGAGTTGGATCCTTCAAGAGGGCAGCATATTTGTGCAAAAGGTTTACCATGACCTCCAGAAGGCCCACCTCCCTGAACACATCTTTAAATATGAAGTCATGTCGTGTAAACTTAAGAAGTGTTTTCATTGCAATAATGCTACAGTGGTAAGAAGAGCTAGATTTTAAGAGGATGCTAACACTAATAAGTTCTTTACAAGGGATATAATTTAGGCTAAAAACAACAAACTCCAACATCTCAAAGTATTTGTTTTGTACTTCTGGGAGTTTGGAAATCTTTTCTGCAAACTGTGACAGTGTGTGCTGTGATTCTAGGATGAAATAATTGGCATTGTCAGCCATGTAAATATTTGTGATGGCATCAAGGATGATTTGGGTAAGGAAGTTGGTTTTTGCTTTTAGAAATGCATTCTGAAGAACTGCAAAGGCCTGGACATTTCTCACACTGTGACCTAAAACAGAAAACAAGAACACAAAAGTAGGTGCTATGTGATGTTTTAGTCATGGCAAACTAGTCTATTTAAACAAATCATGAATTGTAACATTTATTGACTATTTACTAAAAATACAGCTTTCTTCCTCAAAAGGTCTTATTTTTCTTTATCATGTTCAGTTACTTATTTAAAAGTAAATAACAACACTGGTTAAACTTTTAATACATCATTGAGAATATTCCGATTCAAGAACAGTACCTGTTGAAACACTAGACTGTTTTAGAAAGAATAAAGCATATTACACAGATCCAGGCTTCAGTGTTTGAAAATGTGAAGGTTTGTCACTTTTTATTATCTGCAAGATTGACCTTGACTTGTAGGACAGTTACCTCTCAATCTGAAAACACTTTCAGATTGAAGAAGTTAACAGAGCAGCCAGAATAGCAGCAGAAAAAAAGGAGGGCAAAAATTCTCTAATTTCCAGTTTTCCCTTTATAATTACAGCACTAGAACTTTCATAAATTTTAATTTGTAAGTTTATTTTGTTTTTAAGCTAAAAGTGTAGAATCTTTACATATACGTTCGTTAAAGCAGTTTATGGCCAGCCACTAGCTATATTTTCATCTGATTTTCAAACACACCAATCGGAAAAAAACAAAAATCTGGATACATAGCTTGTGTAAGGTAAATTAATAACAATAATTATAAAGAAATTAACACAGAAAGTATTTGAGGCACATGAAAACAAGTGTTTGCCTCTAAAAATTGTCCCCAGGTTCACAATATTAGAGCAGTACAGGGCATTTGCAAGAGTGACCAAAAAAATTAACATGTAAAATTAACATAACAAAAAAATTAACATATTCTATAAAGAATAAGCTGGATTTTAGAAAGAGGATAAACACAGAACTAGGAAAAATATAAAATAGGTTAGAAAGACTGCTGAGAAATCCTGGCTTAAACATTATGTGAAAAGTGCAAAGATTTAAAAAAACAAATCTTTAGTCTACATATGATTTCCATTTTCTCTTTGTTTATAGCATATAAATTTATTTCATGTGTGGCAAATACCAAAGATTTATCTTTACTTCCAGGTCATTATAAACAGTATGCTTGTTCTTTTTGAGGGTATCTCCCCTTTTTATTACCTGCAGGTAATCAAAAATGTTGTAAGGTTAAAGAATAACTCTAACCAATATATTGCATTTTTCAGCTAAGTGACAATATAAAGAAAATAGAAAGAGTTGAGTTTAGTATAATATGGGAAAATTTAGATTTTCCAAAGTTTCATCTTCATTATTTGATTTCAAGTGATGTCACTGACAAAAGATAAGGCATATTAATAAGCAACCACAGGAACTGTCCACCACAAACAGCTGAAATGAACATACTTTGTACATATATACACCATTAAATGACAAATATAAAATTTGGTATTCTTTGCATACAAACAAAACACTAGAAATACAGTGGTCAGCAGAACATCTGGCTCTTACTAATTTCTTTTCAGACATAGTAATGAATCTGCTCTGATCTATCCTACTCGCTATCCAATTCATGTAGGGGCCATCAGCACCTAGTTAAAATAGGGTGATGAAAGTAAATGACCAAGGACACTATTAGAGACTCTAACTTGTCTCCATGACCAGCTTCAAGAGCAAAATGTTTTAATCAAGTCAGTAACCAATCAGTCTTATACTACATGTAAAACTCAATCATTTCCTGTGACTAATCCAGAAAAAGTGATTTTCCATTTGTAATATCATTTCCAAATTTATTAGATTTTATGTACAATGGAACCAAATAAAACCTGAAAATTTGGCTTTCTATCAAGAAAAAAGTATCTAAAGAATGGCTGAATAATAATACCAAACTAAGTGGCATAAAAATTTGAAGTATACTTTGAAGGCTGAAGTTATCAGGAGTAGTCAGTCACACTGAGGACTTTCATAGCTATTAAATTCCTACAATATTTAATTGGGAAAGGAGAATAATAATTAAACCTAAAAGATAATTAAAAGACTGCTCTATCTATATGAGACAGGAATATCCCTTAAATATTGACACATAAATGCTCTAATGTTTTAACTAAACAGATATGTCCTAAGTTACAAATTTTGCATTAACTGCCTTCAATCTGTTGGGTACACAAACAACTAAAAGAAATAAAGGTAAAGTGAGGAAATCATTTTAAAAGATGACAATTACCATCTCACCACTCTCAAGTCTATAGAAGCAGAAACGAAAGACATACATTAACCTCAGGTGTAGAAGGATATCCATGCGGACAACAAAAAATAGAGCTCTCCTATTTTCAGAATCTAATAAAAACATAAAAGTTGCGTGTTGTAAAAAGAGCCAGAATGACACAGATATTAAGTAAGAAGAATTAAGAATAAACGTCTAAATAAGGAAATGCAAGCATTCGTTCAGTAAACAGACACTGAATATTTTTTAGATTCTAAGTCGCCAGAGTTATGCAACATGACAGAGGACAGATCTAAAGAGGAGAAGTGAATAGAAGGGTATACAGTTAGAAAGACATCTATGGTAATTCATGTGACTGATCTACAGAGCCTCCACTGAGGTCTGTGGCAGGAGGGCTGATAAAGAAGGAAGGAAATCAATAAATGTTTAGGAAGTATAAGAAACGGAAAATAATGAATGAATTACACTTGTGAATGACCAGTGAGAATGGAGCCTGGCTAAACGATCAACACGCCGGCAGGCCAGCTGCGCATCCAGCACAAAGTGGATCAAGAGCTCTTCTAAGTAAGCCCATGATGAAGACTGCAAGGCCCTTCAGTTACTAGCTTGAACAAAAATACACACACACAAAAAATATATTATCCTCTTATTTTGGTGGTGCCAGAATTAATGTGTTAAGAGAAAACACCTTTGTCAAGGTGAAGTCACGGAAGAGTTCTGAGAAAGACAGGTATCATCTTTTCTTATGAAGAGACACATTCTCTTAAAAAATATTAAAAACACCCGCTCTGTTTAGGGAACAAATTTGGAAGCTATGGAGAGCTACGAATTATGAAGCACAATCCTGCAGTGATGTTTCTGAATAGATAAAAAAACCACCATGGAGTTATTATTAAACAGCAGGAATATTTCTTACTAATTCCCTTCTTTAGAAAAATCTCTCTGCTGGTGAGGGCATCAAGTTTTATAAAAGCTCTTGCTATACAATATAGAAACAAGTAATTTTCAAGCTTTCACATACAGAAACAGGTACGTTTATCAGCTTCATTAATAACTCAGTTTACTTTTTCTTTTAAATTTTATATTTCTATACAGTTTTACTTGATCTAAAATTAGCACTAAAAATAAGGTAGGTAAATTATATCTATGTATAGCACAAGGTAAGTATAAATATATTCATGTTTCCTCTTTTAAATGTAATTATGAATGGGTAAACATTCTTTGGTAACAGGAATATTCATAGATTATGAAAGTGAACCAGTGAAATCAAAATATTTCCCAACGTACCCTGAACAAATAATTGACAAAAAGTAAGATCAATAGTGCCAAGTATATCATAATATACACAGCCCCAACTTATTAACAGTCCAATCCAAAGAGTGACAATGTGTAAAGGACTACCACTGCCTCATTCTGTGACACCGTCACAGCTGGCTGTCCGAGTCTCCATTCCTATACCACAGTCCATCATCTCTTATCCAAAACTAGATTAATAAGAATGTACAAACGAAAAAGTCCACTAAAACTAATCATCAAATTTAACTGTCACATGTAAAAAGTGATAATATTTTAAAAACCAACTGCATTTCTATAAACTAGCAACAAGCAATTAAAAATGAAATTAAGAAAACAATTTCATTCACAACAGTATCAAAAAGAATAAACTATTTAAGGATAAATTTAACAACAGAATTGAAAGTCCTGTACCATGTACACCATAAAACACTGCTGAGAGAAAATATTAAGACGCAAATAAATGGAAAGCTACATATTCATGGATTGGAGGATTCAATACTATTAATATGTCAATTCCCTGCAAACTGATGTACAGATTCAGTGTACTCCCAGTCAACATCTCAGCAGGCTTTTTTTTGTTTGTAATAATTGACATGATGATTATTAAATTTATACAGAAGTTCAAAGGACCTAGAAGAGCCAAAATAATTTTGCAAAGAAAGAATAAAATTGGACAACTAAAATGACCCTATTTCAAGACTTACTTTAAGATACAGTAATCAAGACCATGTAATACTGGCGTAAGGAGAGACACATTAACCAACAGAGCAGAGCTGAAAAGGGTTCCTGATATATGGTCATATGTGTGATCTTTTCAACAAAGGGACCTGGCACACTTGGATATAAAAATTGGAGGGAAAAAAAACAACTCACTTCCTACCATATAGAAAAATAAACTTTAAAAGTCTTCTAGACATAATGTAAGCATAAAAATATGAAACTCCTAGAAGAAAACACAAGATTTAGTGAATTTGGCTTAAATAAGATTTCGTCTGAGGCAAAACCCACAAAATATTTTAACAATGATAAACTGGACTTCATCAAAATTAACTTCTGTTCTTCAAAAGATGCTGCTAAGAAAAAGCAAGTCAAGACTAGGAGAACATACAATGGGCACAGAGATCTGAATCAAAGTAGAGATCAGACGGCAAATAAGTACACGAAAAGACACTCAAAATCATTTTGAAAAATGCAAATTAAAAAACGCAATTAGATACTACTACACACTCACTAGCACACCTAAAATTAAAAAGAGTAACACTACCAAGTGTTGCTGAGGATGTAAAACAAACTTTCCTACACTGCCAAGGGAATGCAAAATGCAACAGCTGCTTTAGAAGACAGTTTGGCAATTTCTCATAAAGTTAAACATATATTTATCATATGACCCAGCAATTCTACTGCTTGGTATTTACCCCAAACAAATGAAATTATATGTCTACACAAAGACTTGTTTTATATGACTGTTCATAGATTTACTCATGATAGTTAAATTATACCATCACCTGGTGAATGGATAAATAAATTGCAGGATGGCCAAACAATGAAATACGACCCAATATTAAAAAGGAACCAACTTTAGATACAGGAATAACATAGATGAATCTTGAAAGTGAAAGGAGCCAAAACAAAAACTACATACTATATGATTTCAGTTTATGAAATTCTAGAAAGAGCAAACCCAAAGCAGATCAGTGGTTGCCGGGGCAGGGGGTGGGGATGCAAAGGAGAACAAGGAAATTGTTACAAGGATGAGGATATTCCATGTCGTGATATGGTGGTGATAACACAACCGTATACATTTATCTAAACTCATCGAATTCCACACTTAAATTGGATAGATTTCAATATATGCAAATTACACAAGAAATACTGGCAAAAAAAGACATTTGATATTCCCTTTATGTGGAATAGAACAATACACTTTAGTCCATACAATAACCCTAGAAAGTAGGCCGTGGGAAATGGGTAATTTTGAGTCACAAATGAAACTCAAAATGATTTAACTTGATACATTCATTTTATAGAGTATGACATTAATTTTTCTGGAGAACAAACTGTTATTTAGAAAGGTTAGGTTACTCATGGGCACCGGAATCTGAACGTTAGGGCAACATGCTTTCTAATTAACATTGCTTTCATAGACATATATCACTGAATTCTCAAAATAACCCCAGGAGGTGCTAGGTTAGATATTTATTATCCCTGTTATAGATGAGACATCAGACAGACATATAAGGAAGGTTTATTTTGCTCTACTAATTCTCTCATTACAAAATTATACTGTTGTAACTAGCTATTATGCCAGTGTGATGATCAGATTGATTAACCAAATGAAACAACAAAGGTCTAAAATAGGAAGTACACTGCTGAGCTATTTTTAAATTAACTCATAGAGTTAACTGTGAAATACTCAAGCTAGAGTCTATAAATTAGAAGTTTTTTTCTTAGTATTACTGTTTTTTTCTTAGTATTAAATAAAATGAAGCCTTAAACTGATCAGAAGACATGCCTGGATTTCTAGTGATTCTTTTAAAAAGACCTATACATTTTACACACTGAAGTTACATCTTATTGCAGTAAGTTTGAGTACTCCAACCTAAGTTATGACTTTTCAGTATAATTTTCTCCAGTAAATCACATTTAGGATTTTCTAATAAGTATTTTTATTCTCATTGACTTAAAAACTTATAACTGGTGACTTCTACGTCATAAAATACACAGATAATATACTATGAAATTTAAATAAACAGACACGTTGCTATCTTTTGGCTAAATCTTACGTGAAAATATCATAACTGTATTGAATATTTAGTAAGTGACAATCATGTGAAAGAAACTATTAGAAGCCCCCAGATTCAGAATACTTCAGAATGGTTATTATGCATTTAAAACTAAATGAAGAGTAAAACTAGCATGCACTCTTATGTAACTAAATGTTCTTAACTATACAATAAGTTTTCTTAGTAAAAGATCACTAGATGAGGAGCCAAAGTTAGGAAATCCGAACTATAAAATTTATTCTCTGATATGAAATAAACAATGTAAATTTCTACCCAGGTTTGCTTAGTTTTAAATAAAATACAAGCATTCATACTTCGTGCTTCATATATACGTACATCTAACATAGAGATAAGCGTCGAGATCAGAGAGTGAATCGAGATTCATCCACATAAAGAGGAAATGTGTGGAGTGCAAACATTCAAAAGAGGCATGTTTGGATTATTAAATTGTTTGAATGTTAAAATGAAATAAGAAGATATAAATTTCACTTTCATTTTATGATATTTTCATAATATCATTTTCAAGTATTTGATCTGTAAAGACTGTCCCTCAAGAAAGCACACCATGAAAAGCGAACTTTAATGAAAAAAGATTATCATTATACAAGTTAACTTAAATAAAGAGCAATCAAAGTTAGACTAATTCATTCTTTCCCTATTTCTTTGAGTGATTCAAAATGGAAAAAGGAAAAAAAGACTCACCTTTGCCTGAAGGCTGAGGTACTGCAAATCCAGGCAATAAAAACGGTGCCCCTGTGGTAATACCAGCTGGTTTTAGTTCACTGACACCATATGTTGTTAGGGAAGTTATCAGATTAACCAGATCTTTCAAGGCATCTTTGGATTCTGCCTCTTTTGCTTGTTCCAATCTAGGAAAAGGATAATTTGGCAATTTTTTGTCTCTTTTGCTGTATGCTCAAATTTAATACAGAAAGAAATTTTCCATTTTTACATACAATAAACAAATGTGTAAAGTACTCCAAGTTTCTTCTTACAATTTTTCCCATATAAAAACATATTTTTTTCAATCTACAGAGTTTAAGACATTATGGTGTATTTGAAAAAAATTATAACAATATTCAGAAGACCTGATACAAGTGTTGATTTTGCCACTAGCAGGTTACTTTAGGTAAATCACTAATCTTTGGTAGAAAGTCTCTATAAAACAAAAGAATTAGATTAAATATCTCTTAAGTTTCCTAAAGTTATACAGCTACAAAGTTTCACTGTTTACAACCAAAAACCTTATTAACCATTTCTTTCCTAAGACATTTTTTCTGTTAACAATTTTTAAAAATGAATTCCTTAGGAAGAGTTCAAAGACTTTTATCTGTATGTCATTAACTAATTCAGGTATTATTAGAGTACATTTAAATAAAGTTCTGAATGTCTAAGATAACAATCTTAATTCCTTTAAAGGAATGCTGGAGTCATTGTGGAGTTATCTATTTTTTTTTTTTTTAAAGATTTTATTGGGGAAGGGGAACAGGACTTTATTGGGGAACAGTGTGTGTTTCCAGGCCTTTTTTTCTAAGTTGTTGTCCTTTCAATCTTAGTTGTGGAGGGTACCGTTCAGCTTCAAGTTGTTGTTTTTTCAGTCTTAGTTGTGGAGGGCACAGCTCAGCTCCAGGTCCAGTTGCGGTTGCTAGTTGCAGGGGGCGCAGCCCACCATCCCTTGCGGGAGTTGAATCGGCAGCCTTGTGGTTGAGAGGACGTGCTCCAACCAACTGAGCCATCCGGGAGCTCAGTGGCTGTCCAGCTCAAGGTGCCATGTTCAATCTTAGTTGCAGGGGGCGCAGCCCACCATCCCTTGTGGGACTCAAGGAACTGAACTGGCATGGCAGCCTTGTGGTTGAGAGCCCATGGGCCCATGTGGGAATCGAACTGGCAGCCTCCAGAGTTAGGAGCATGGAGCTCTAACCACCTGAGCCACCAGGCTGGCCCGCGGAATTATCTTTTGACTGTGGCTTTATTGAGAACACAAAATGGGGTGCAAAAATGTATTTTCTTTTTTATTTATTTTTTTAAAATGTATTTTTTAAAGAATAAGATTTATTGGGGTTTCCACAATAGAATTAATTACTCTCATTAAAATAAGCATGGAGAATGCACAAAAGTAGAAAAGAAAAAGTATGCTTAGCCTCACAACTCAAAGACACTGTTAATATTCTGATATATTTTTTAAATTTTTCTTAATGTGAATAGTTATGTTTTAATGTTATTTTCATACCATATACAAAATTTTTCATTTGCCAGTATTATACACATACTTTCCCATGTTAGTATAAGCTCTCCATAGATATGCTTTTAATGGTCATAAAGAGCCAATCACAGATTTGGGGAGATGGGGGTGGGACAGCTAGTGGAAATCATAATACAGGAGCACTAATATATATATAATTTTGTCTAAATTTAGGATTAAATCTTTAGGATCAATAACCATAAGTGAAATTATTGTGTCAAGGAGTATTGACCTTTTCGAGGCTGTTGATAACATCTGGTCAACCCATATTCTCACGGGATTGCACCAGTAACACTCCTCTAGTAATGTGAAATAGTTATTTCATGAACTTTCATATGTCTCACTTGTAAATTAGGTACATATGCAAAATTATATTCTTGGGGGTTGCCCAGTATTAAGTAATAGAAACTAGGTTAAACTGGTGTTAGAAATAAGAAGTTTCAAAAATAATGCTGGTTTACAATAGATCAAATGACTTAAAAATAACTGATGGCACAGGAAGAACTCCTGAGACGTATCTTTTCCTAATAAATTTGTAAACAGCCACTTTCTGTATGTGAATGGAACATTTGGTATGGAAAGGAGGGGCTGGTGAAACATTTCAGATTAACTAATTTGTTTTACATACACATTTGAAAGGTCTCATTCAATCTATATAATTCATAACAATACTGAATTACTAATAAGGAAAACCAAAAACATAATTAAGCAATAAGAGTTTATACTTTAGAAAATTGCTAATTAGTTCGACTCCCTCAGTTTCTGAAGATTTATTCTTTACATCTAACCACTGATTCCACAGTGTTTGCAGCCTGCATTTGCCAATTTAATTCTAAATTCACTTTTTGTACTCTGTTGGCAGAACAGGAATAAAAATAAGTGACTAAAGCTAAAAAGATAAAGTATACATTAGAACAGTAATTGATTTTTTTTCCTAACCACAAACGACATTGTTTCCTTTGATGAAAAAGACTGAGTAAACATTTAAAATATATACTTAAATTGTGGAGTTTTACCTAAGCAAGAGATCACAAAGGAAATTATATCCTTGCCATATCCGAAAATCATCCAAAAGAGTTTGGGAAACATCACTGGAATCTTTGAGGAAACAAGAAAGCCCAGCAAACATTTCAACAATTTCTAGGGGAGACAGGTCATCTGATTGTTGCATATTCTGAACACATGTAGATAAACATTCTTTTTCTGTAAGAATAAAGAAATAAACACATTATGTCAATTGTGTAAAAAAACTTTCTTGTTTCTGAACAGGTTTTTAGTGAAATATTAAATTTTAACATATCTATGAAATACTGTAAGATAAATGTTACACATTCTAAAAGTAAATACATGATTCAAATTCATTGGGAAAGCTGTGCCTCTAAGTAAACAAAGGGTAATATAGGAAGGGTTGAAAAATAGCTGCCATTTATTAGAGTTTTCACATCATATTTGGATGCCTTATCATTAAACAAAATGATTGCCCACTGCCAAATATTTTTGATCTTTTATATTAATATAGTAAAAGGATGGGGGAAAAATTAAAAACTAACATCTAAGTTTAAGAAGACAAACCCAATCACTAATTAAAAGTTCGTATCAGAATGAATATAGATCAATGAGACACAGAAATACTTCAAGAAACAAAATTTTAAAAACTATGTTTGTACCACCTATTATATCACTAGTTTAAAATACAGTTTATACCCCATCACTGATTTTGGTGATCAGAAGCATTTCAAAGAAGACCTTCCCTCTCTTACCTTTAACGAAATTTATTTGTGTAAAGAAACCCAGTTTCACATAACAAAAGCTAAGAAGATTTAACAAAGCAATGGAGGAAGAAACAAAATGGACAATTTCTCCTTAGTGCAGATAAAGAATCCTCACTTCAGTTATGATGCGTCAAACAGATTATCTATCTACTTAAGAAATATCTTCAGAAAGACATTTAACTGTAGCATCTCAAAAAAACTTTTTTTCCCCAGTAAAAGAGGGAATAGGCCATGACATAAAACTTACATTATAATTGAACATTTACACCACAATGAAATTATTTTAACTCTTGTACATATCCATTGTTTGGATGAAAATTTCTAACATTTATTTAAATTGCCTCACAAATAAAAATAAGTGTTTTTTATCTTGACAAATATACAGTTTTTAACTTAAAACAGAATCTTTGGAGAACTGACAGAGAAAACCAAATCTGTCATCATATGAGGCAGAGAAAAGCGTAAGGAATCTAGAGCACCTAAAATGAGAACCTAAAGAGATACTCACCATGAATGTACTTCACTACATTGACGCTAAGACCATGACGGGATATGGTCATAAGGACTTCTCCAGCACTCTTCCTCCAAGGCAGGTTATAGGGAGGGCACCAAGAGGTTATTGCACTGAATAAAAGCTGGAGATCATCTTTTTGAGCCAGCTCCTCGGCCGGAGAAACAAAACTGCAGAGTTTCACTAAAATCTGAAAAAAACAAAACAAATGTGTATATACATAAATGAATGGTTGGGGAAAGGGAGGAGCTAGGAAAGGACTAAATCTGACCATTAAAAATTCTGACAGCTCAGGATTGGTATTGAGTGATATCATTAAAGCCACAATGAGAAGGTCTCTAACTCCGGCAACATTAAAAGAGATCCATAATTTACAAGTGTGTTATGGTGAGGCAGTAAACCAGTCCTACTTTTATCAGCTTATTAAAAACACAGTTCTGTTTCCTATCTTCTCTTCACCACGGTATTGTTGCATATCTTATCCTGACATGGCATAAATCAACAGTAACATTTAAGCTCAACATTTTAGTTTTCGAATTTAGTTCTTTGTTAGTTTGTCATAGGTGAAATGTAATTTTCTTCTCTAAAAAGGGCAGTTTTAGAGAGATAAAAGTAAAAACAGGTCTTTAAAAGTAAAAGTATTTTCAAATTGTTTCAATTTCTATACACGTAGAAGGGATATTAAAATAACATAGTCATCTAAATTCAGAAATATCTTTTAATTAAGTCTCATATCCAAAACTCTTCTAAAGCCTTGCTTTCAAAGGATATTCAAAACTTGTTAAACTCTGGAATGAGAATTACTCCTTAACTATGATTTGCAAAATATACACTACACAAGTGCTCATAGAATTAAGAGCCTGCTATTGTTTCCATTCTCAATTGATTTTTTCTTTTAATTTCAATTCAGTGTCAGGAAAAAACTATTCTTTGTGCTAAATTTTCTAATCTAAATATTTAAAAAAAAATATATATATATATATAATGTAAATAAAATAACCAATTTATGAAATAATTTTATTCTCTTAAAAGAAAGTGGCTTCATGGAGTTTGAGTATTTCAGTATTCGTGGGGAAACTGATAAATAGAAAAAAATATTTGAAATATCATGTTTTGTCTGAAGAAAGCTAGGTATTACTTTTCCTACTTACTTCAATGCAAAAATTTACTTGAAATACTAGAGCTTTCTAATTCATAGTTGCCAAATATCAGGAAGAAAAAAAAAGAATTAAGACTTCAGAAAAACAACAGCATACTTATAAAATCAGTAATATAGGTATTCCCTCCACAAAAGAATGCCTGGAGAAACTGTTGAATACTGAATGTCCATTAATACTCGTGATATGTGTATCTTTTCCCATATGTCAAATGCAGCAAAAAAGATACATGCTCACAAGAGCATATTGTTGATTTTCACTTTTTGTTGGTTCTCACAATGCTCTTAATGTGATTAGAGGGATGGGTGTCATTTCTCTGATTGTAACATAAAAACAAACCCGAAAATAAAATACCTTTTTCCAAATCTAGTCTTTGTTCTAAAAAATAAACTGGATTTAGTTCCCCGAGTTTGTTGACTCTTAAAATAACTGGTTTTTAATCTTTAAAGGGAAAAGGCCTCTTACAAAGAATGTAGTATAGTTCTTTCATTCTAGAGACGAGAAAACTAAAGCAGCTACATGTCATTCCTCTTCTGCCCCTACACTACCACTTCTAGGGTGTAGGGACTGTTACAAAGTCCAGCCAAATGTGCCAGAGCATTGAGTGCCACATCAACAAAAATGAAAACAAACAAACAAAAAACCCCCAAAACGAATGTGTACATGAAGCAATACCGACTGCTGAGGTCCCAGGAAACCATCTGTCACTTAACATAAACATAGGGATTTCATCTATCAAAAACACTACGTATTCTGAAAACATTCAATGTTTGTCTCCACTGACTTTCTAGACAAAATGTTGAAAACAATGTGCAGCCTGCGATGAGAAACGAGTAAAAGGCAGTGATGTGATGCACTAAGGGAGGGGGCAGCTGGGTTCTCATGGTGGCCGTGCTCCTGCTGAGGACCAGGCCACGGCTACCGGTTTCCAGAAATGGGGACTTCAATTGAAGTTCTCTTCTGAGTCCCTTGTGGCCTTCACATGCAGTGATTCCAATGTGCTGGAAAGGAAACTCACATTTACTTGTAAGTCAGCACGCACTGCTTTCAGATAGAGGAAACGTTCTTTTAAGTTTTACAAGAAATCTTTGCTATACTTATTTGGTATTAAATGTATAAAATTCAGCTTCCATTTATTGCCTAACGTATTAATTACTTCTTTAGAGGGACTTGACTGAAATAGGGCTACTAGTCTAATCAGCAAAGACTCAACCCATTATGTTCATCAACACTTTCTTAAAAGCAGCTTTAACTCCTACGAGATTTACTCTTCCACTTAGTGCCACTGCTTTTCTCAGTCAGTCTCATTCAGGAGCCAGATAACCTGAGTTCTAATCCTGTTTCTGCCATTTACTCGCATCACCGTTTTGGGAAAACAAACATTCTGAAGTTTTGGGTTGTCTTGCAAATTATATGAGACCATGGATTTAAGTCAACCACCAGCGCAAAAGTATCTAATAAGTTGAGTGGTCAATAAATATTTGCTGAATTAGTAGTTTATGGATAATCTTGTCTTCTTCCTAAAACTGCCTTAGTCTCCCACCCCTGTCCCTTCATTGCCAGCACTTCTGCAAGCCCAGTCGTTCCTGCAGTAAACACCCCAGTACCATGAGGTGCAGTCCTCATGTACACCTGGCTCTACCTCACCTACTGCAGACCCACTGGCCTCTCTCCTCGCTGCCTGCTCCCCGGACAGCAATCACGGATACTGTTGTTCTGTATCTGAAGTCCTAAGCAGAGAACCATAGCTTTGTGTATTATTTCATTTAAGTCTCACAAAACCCTTTAAATAGGTATTATTTTCATTTTAGAGATGAGAAATCTACATCTTCGGTTACATAATTTCAGAGAATTGGATTCAAGCGGGTGTGGGGTTGTTTTTTAATTGGGATGAAAACACATAACATACAGTTTATCATCTTAATCATTTTTAAGAATAGAACACAATAGTGTTAACTATGGGCATATTGTTATGCAACACATCTCTAGAACATTTTCATCTTGCAAAACTGAAACTCTATACCAACTGAAAACAACCCCTCTTTTCCCCCTACCCGCAGCCCCTGGAAACCACCATTCTATTTTCTAAGAGTTTGACCACTTTCAAGACATAGAAGTGCAATCACGGAGTATTTGTCTTTTTGTGTCAAACGTGCTTTTTAACACTATAGTCCCATGGGCAGACTGTACTCTAAATGTTTGTAGTTTGCTTGTTTTGAAAATTTCTTCCGCAAGACAGGATATCAAAATCACGACAATATTTCCAACAACAATTGTTGGAAAAATCTCTCCAGGATTAGCTAGTGTTAGGCTAGCTAATCAAGGTCTATTTAAACCTTTGTTAACACTACTGCTATTAAAGGAATAGTGGCAACAGGGGGAAAGAAGGGCTTCACAGGCAAGGAGCAGAGGAGGTAGCAGCAGCCACCAAAATAAACTATCATTTATGAGTTAAATATTTATAGGTTAGGGACTTCCTGGATACCGACAGCAACAAAAGAGTTTCTTGACATTATCAGAAATATTACCACAAGCTTAATGATTATCAATAAAAGTTTTCCTTGCTGAGTTCATTTCAGAGATGTTATTGCCATATCAACTATTAACTTTAATAGTTGAATCTGTCAGAGAAACAAACCTGTCAATGCCTTATTTAAATGTTCCTCAAAAGAGTTGTACGATTCAAGAAATGTGACATTACATGAGATAAAGTAGGTTTATAATAAACAACATGAAATACTACAGAAAATGGAATAGGCAGAATACCTATTTAAGGAGTGCACCTGCCTCACTTTAAACGGTGGTACAGACAGTCAGGCAAACAGCACCTTTCATACCTGTACAAAAACTTTCTGGAGCAGTCCACGGCGTTCTGCTAGAGGTAGCTCATTCTGTGCACCTCCAACTGCCTCGGGCACATGTGGAAGGTCAAAAAACAGATATAAACATTTAACCAGGGTGGAAGGCACTGACATCGTTGTCATGCAGTCCACGGTTTTCTGGAAAACAAACCAACAAATAAATGCACAGGTAGATAGACAGACAGACAGACATAACTGTAATTGGCACAGCTAAGTAAGCTCACAAATTTTAAGCCAGGAGTTAAATCAGTAACTCACAAATTTTAACCCATAAAAATATACATCAAAATGACTCTTAAATGCCTGAAAGAAATTTAAAAAATGACTCTATGCTGACAAATACTTATTTCCCATTTGGACAAATTTGCTTTGTGTTGAGATGTTTGTAATTTATTTAAGTATTTATTAAGTTTACCACTTATTTATTAAGAGACAGTGTGTTTCAAAGAACAGAAGCTTTAGGATTCAGAGGGAAAAAAACTTAACCATGAACTTGGACAAACGAATCTGGCTGGACCTCTCTTTTCTTTCCTATAAAATGGATATCATGGTAATATTTCTTAGGATTAATGTGAGGATTATATAAGATAACAACTGCAAAGACATGTGAAGAACTGAATTGTTGTTGCTTTATTATCACTTTAATTCTATTCTTATTGTAGATTGTTGGGTCTGGAAAGACACTTGAGGGATACAGCCATCCATCACTGAGACACAAAAAAAATCTCTGTTATTTTCAAACATTTCTAGAGGAAGAAATTTCAGACCTTATGGTGAACGCTTCAGTACTGTTAGGAAGTATGCTATAATAATCATCAAAATTTTTCGGGCCAGCTCGGTGGCTCAGGTGGTTGGAACGCAGAGCTCCTAATGCTGAGGTCGCCGGTTCGATTCCCACATGGGCCAGTGAGCTGCGCCCTCCACAGCTAAGATTGTGAACAACAGGGCTGCGGTGAGCTGCCGAGGGCTACCATGTGCTGTCAAGAGCGGCCGGATGCTGGCAGCAGCCAGCGAGAGCTGCTATGAGCGGCTTACTGACGACTGGCCACGGACTGCCTCAGCAGGGGGCAGCGCAAGTCTCTTAATACCAGCATGGGTCAGGGAGCTGCGTCCTACACAACTAGACTGAGAAACAATGGCTTGAACCGGAGTGGGGCGGAAGGAGGCGGAAGAAAGAGGTAAAAAATTTTTCCATGTGCAGTTTGGAATAAAAAGTTTTACCATGCTGGAGATCAACCGGTTGGCACCACCTGTTGATTAGTTTATTAACTTGTTCGGCAAACGTTTATTGAATGCCTAGGGTATGTCAGGCAGTGTGCTGGGAGCTGGGCATGCATGCATCCCTGCCCTTCAGGAGACTGTAGTCTACTGGAAGAAACAGGGTTCATCCATAACTGTGATTTAATCTTTTAAGTATCACAGCAGTAATGTAAAAGGTTTGATAAACACTGCCAGGAGTGGAATGGAAAAGTGTAGGAATTAAAATAAGAGGGAAAAGATTATTTGGACGACACACAGGAGGTTAGGCCATATGGTAGTACATTATAATTCAGGAATCTGGATTCAAAATTGCTGACTCCTGAAAAGCCACAATAGCAATGTCTAAGGAGTGTTTATTATATAACAGGCATAAGGCTAAGCATTTTATCGACATTATCTCATCTATTCCTCAAATCATCCCTATGAGGTAGATTCTATTATTGCATTATTCTTACTTTACCAATGAAGCAATTGAGGCTGGTCACTTACATACCCTGCCTTAAGTTACAGAGCTGGCTAAGTGCTCCACAATGCATATGCTCAATGACCTATGCACATCGTCTCTCATTCTAGTTTGACTTTTATTTTGTTCACATTGGAGAGTCAATGAAGTGTTACAAACAGAGGAATAACAGAACCAGACTTCAGAGAATTAGGTGGTGGTAGAATAGTTCATAAATTAGACATAAAGAACAGGAAGGCCAGGGTAATAGAAAACTAATACAGAAAACCACACAGGTATGAGAAATGGGCCTGAACTAGTGTAGTAGCAGGATGATGAGAGGAGAGAGAGCCTGAACAACAATCCCTTGCGGGATCTGGCCCCTTTCTACATATTATTTCCTGTCTCCAATATTAAAAAGCATTCTGCTCTTCCTACTTACAATTTATTCTTTCTAGACAGCCCATGTCTCCATACATCTGATGTTCAGTTTAAATGTTTGCTCATGTCTGAAACTAATTTCTCATCTTTCCTCCTATCCTCACCTAGGAAATTTGTAACTCGCACATTTCTGTTTTCACAGCACTACATATATTCCATATAGCATTTTATAGTTTTATCTTCATCTACTTCATCTCTGTTACCTACAGGTTGATTCAGAACCGTATTTTAGTCATCTCTATATTTCTCTGCTGCCAACAGAAAATGGCATACAAACAAAAAAGTCAACTAAAAACATAATAGTAAATTTTCTTTTAAAATGTCTTTTTCCAGATAGATTATTGGTACCTTTCCCTTCTCATTAAACAAAATGGTATGATTTTTCATTTTCATCTTTTAACTGACAGATTAAAACTGGTATCAAAACTGGCAATTGGCAACATTTGTTAATTTTTAAAAAGTGATTAGATTTCTCCTGATTTTTTTTTCAATTAAAGTTTATTGGGGTGACAATGGTTAGTAAAGTTACATAGGTTTCAAGTGCATAATTCTGTAATACATCATCTTGTATTACTTACACCTTTAAGGTGATCTATTCGTTCGTGCACATTTAGTTAACCCACATGTACTGACTTTCTAACATGTGTTAGGTATTTATGGTAGGACATAGTCCTGTTTACAATTGAGAAAGAGAAATACAGCATCTATTGAAAACATGAATAAAATTTAGAAATATTCCATTTAAAATTATTATTTTATCCTAAATTTCATATCCTAAATCAAATGAAATTTTGGTACAGTAATATAGAGGCATTTATAACTATCGTAAACAGCAAATAAAATTAGTATTTTGATAGTCATCTGGAATGGCCACGGATACATGGAAACAATGGTCCACTTTAGGACTATTCTGAATAAATAGTCCTAAACTAACATCTCCGGAATAAACATCTCCATTTGCCTGAGACTAAGGGGTATCTTGGGATGCGGGTCTGCTATGCTAAAATTCAGAATGTACCAGGTACAAATGGTACCACGTTCTATGTGTATTATGACATGACAAAGTTGAAAAGCACTATTCTAAGGCCTTTCCTCACATGTAAAAAATGCATAAAATATCAACTTTACAGGGATGTCGTGAGAAGCATGAAATAATGTGTAAGAAGAATTAGAAGAATACAATGATTATCATAAAATCTTATTTGGACATGATAATAAATTTAATTGTACAAAATCCCAAGATGATTAAAAAAAAAAAAAGAGGTTGAGTTATCAAACATGAAAACGAAGAGCTCACCTGACCAGAGGATGCTAACAAATTAATTGTTGTCAGAAGCATCCAGCCTCTACTGGCTTCTTCACTCTGATTGATTTCCAGGAATTGGACTATGGCCCGACTTGCAGCCTCTAGAATACCAAAGGAAAGCTATGAGGTGGGGGGAAAAATATCACACATAAAGAGGTTCTTCCTTAAAACCTGCAAAGAAATGATCGTTTACTAGCATGGACTTTATATTAGCACTATTACATGCTCTACATAAAATGTGTTAAAAAGAACAACGTTTTAATCGTATACTAGGGCCCTTATAGCATATCATATCAACATAGAAATTTAAAAGTCAACCTATATATTTTAGGGAAAGGTATGTCAGGAACCAGTCAGAAAAGTCATGGAAGAGGTAAAATTTAAGCTAAGCCAGCCTGGAAAACAAGTACAGGTATCCCTGCTTTTTGAAAGTTCACATTAGGCCACTTCGCTTTTACAGAAGACCTGCATTAGTACCTGCTTTCACTAACTGAAAGAAATCTGAAAAGGAGTTTTGCTTTTACAAAAAAAGGTGAAAAGTGAAAATGGTGCTCAGCATTTGTTTTGCAGTGTGAGCTGCTACACAGGCAGTGCTCCCTGAATAGCAAGAGGGACACTGTCAAGCTCCCTCTCCAGGAACTACACTCAGCATCAAAGTGCCATAGCTTTGAACTGTGGCTGTGAGTATCTGCACTTTATCTGGATTTAGTTTATGCATCATTAGCTAGACGTATCAGAAGGTATCGGAAAAGACTGTGAGGGCTTATAAAGGTATTACGCTTATCGTAACACTGGATGTAATTAAGCATTTCGATCATGGTGAACAAAATAAAGGCATTGTCAGTTTGTTGAACTGGCCTGCTTCCAATATTCATACTGTTTACATGCAGAGAGAAAGAATCTTGAAAGCTGCTGAAGTTATTATTGGTTCTGCTAGTAGCAAAGTGGTCTCTTCTAAGCGGCATCCAGTAATGAATAAAATGGAAATTCTGTTGCTTGAGTGGACTGATGGGGTATACAAAGTGTTGTGTTTATTTAGCATATCATTTCCACTTTCACTGTGTGTTAGCATTATTTTAGGGTTTATGTGTTATTTGGTATGAGTTGGTAAGTTATCTTATGGGTCTGGGAACGCTCAAATTTTTTTCCATATAAGTTAACGGTAATTGCTTCTTTATGTCATTTTGGTTTAAAGGTTTCATAGGCAAGCTCTATTGTTGGATAATAGAGAACACCTGTATATGTTTGTCTAGGAAGTGGGAGAGAGGAAAAGGAACAGAGATTAGGAGCACAGCATTTAAACAAAAGTATAGTTAGAGGAATGAATCCAATATGTACAGATCAAGACAAATAACTGTATTAACACGGGTTTAGTATTCCAGAAGAGCATATGTTGAGAATTAGAGTCTATATTAACAGTAATGACAGAAAAATTGATGTCCATTTATGAAGGAAGGGCTGTATTTGACTCTTTGGGCAAGAGGGAACAAACATCATTCCTTAAGTAAAGTTGGTGATGAAAGGATTATTCTAAACTAAGACTATTAATTTAGTAGTGACATATGGCAAAATGGAAGGGTAACGAGATGGGTGGATGGGGGCACAAATCAGGAAGTTGCCTCAGGGATACACAGAAGGGGTGACTTGTGCAGCTGATAGCAGGAACAGAAACAGTGAGAGAGTCATTCATAGAGCTGACATTGCAAGAATCTTTGACAGTAAATTTAGTTAATTATTGTTTTTGACATAAGGGAAAATACTGACCATGCACTTAATTTCATCAGCAGTTTGTCAATTTTTATATTGATAAAATGAGATGAATTAAAGTTGTTAAAAATAAGCCTTATCTATCCGTTTACTCTAAACCAATTGGTAGTTACTAATGTACACTTAACAAACTTCATAAAGATGCAGAATATAGGATAAATAGACTTTAGATTGTCTTAGAGGTATTTTTTTCTTTCATTTAATATAATCAAGATAAAAGTGTTTTATTAAATAATTGAATTGATACAAAACTTACGCATGGTACTGTGCTGGGCATATTTTATCTTCATATACTTCCATTTGAAGGAATATTTTAATAGGAAAGTGTTTTGGATAGCTTATTTTTACTGAGTCTTAACTGTACAACAAGCACTGTTCTAAGTACTTGCAGATTTAATGCATTTAATCTTTACACGATCTCTGAGTTATTTTATATTATTATACCCCTTACAATAATATAAACTAAGAAAGGGAGAAGTAATTTGCCTAGAAGTCACATAGCTAGTCAGTGATACAACCTATATTCAAGTCCAGACTGTCTAGCCTGTAAGACATAAAAGATAGTGACTAAAAAAAAAAAAAAAATATTACTGGAAAAGAGGGAAGCCAACAGGAGCCTGGCCTATTTCTAATATTTACCTAGTATCACGTAAGTGCTGAAATTATTATATTCCTATGTTTACTGATCTATAGTCTCTCACTCCGCTCTAGAAAACCGACACCACGGGAGCAGACTCCTGGCCTGCCTCGTTCACTGCTGACCCTCATTAAGAAGCATATCACTGGCACTAAGTGGCCACTCAATAAATATCTGTTAAAGGAGAGAATAAAACAATCTAAGGAGATTAAAGGACACACTGAGCTCAACTTCTTATGAACATTAGAGGTCTGGTTTTACTACGAGTAAGGGATTCCTGAAAGCTTTGAAAAGGGGAGTAATACAAAGGAAGCAATATTCAACACTAACTAAATTGTGAAGGTCTCATTGGAGAAGGGAGAAAACAAAAGAACACCACCGAGAAATCTTCTTTAGCAATTGTGGTTTCAAATCATTGATAAAAGGTAACCTGCAAATTTTTCTCACAAGCCTACAATGGACTCAGATTTGCTACATTACATGAGCCCTCTTTCTTGATAGGAATTAAATGCTCATGGAAGGAAGAAAACTTCCCTGTTAGCTAAAGTTCTCGATTAAAGGCTGACATGTTATGCTTTCATATCACAGGCTTCTTCAAAATTAGGCAACTTTGGTTTTAAATTGCATATTTTCAATTTTGTAACTCATTTATCTCTAAAAAACCACTTGCAGTCTCCAATTTTTTCATAGTTATATCAATGCAATGAAATTCTATATCATTAGAAAGAACATTCATTAGTAAATGAACTGGTCAATACCACCTATGCTTCTCACAGAGGGGGAAAAACAGATTTTGAAGAACTAAACAACTTTAAGAAAGTTATCTTCCTAGTAAAGAAGAACCTAGAAACCTAAGATAAGATACATTTTGAATGAATTTGAATTCTACCCACGTTATTTAACACTATTAATGTTAAAAGAAAATTGGACAAATATGTATTTTCACAGCTATTCCGTAAATTGTCAATTATAAATAATTAACACTAATGCTTATTTTGAGAACCAAAAATGTACTCTTGGCTTGAAACTGTTCTAGTTATTTGATCAATGGCATTTATAGGAGTGTGTGGCTTCTTCTGTTTTGGTTGTCAATGAACATTAGGTATTTCTCACGATAAGAAAAGACAAATAATGGATTTAAAAAAGCCCCACTGCTTTGTTATTAAACATTAAAACAGTTCAATGGATTGCTGAGCTGATAATAAGATAATACACATGAAAATACACTTTGAGAAGGATCAAGATTGTATAATTACTAAACCGTATCCCTTCAATAATTTTACCAACTTAATAAGTACTTGTTGTGAGAAGAGGGTAGAGAAGACCTAAGTTACATCAGCAATAACGTAAAATTATATATTTATCATTATATATTTGGTTTTAAATTATCCAGACAAAGAGGTCTGAATAAGTAGTGTGGTTGAATGACATGGGAGAGATCTGAAATTCAGTGACAACATAAACCGCCTATACGTAACAAATGTATTCAGAAGAACTATTTTATTTTCACCTACTAATTTCAGTATGTTGCCATTCAAAACACCTTAATGGAACCTCCTACTTTTTAAGTAAATCAAAAAGCTCAGTATAGAGGTCCTCTACTCGGCAACAGAAAGAGCATCTGGAAGGAGTATCTGGGATCCTTCTCTCGATAGTTTCTCTTCCTCTTCTCTTTCACAGATCCCAGGGTCTTTTTCTAGCCTGCTTCTCAACATCTGGCTCTAAATGATTTCTGTGAGATCCTTTAGGTTCTATAGCTGGGTTAATGAGACCTCATGTCAGCAGTTCTCAGACTTCAGAACCATCAGGGGTGCCAAATGAAAATGCAGATTAAAGGACCTCAGCATGAATAATTCAGGTTTAGGAAGTCTGAGCAGGGCCTAGAAATCCGCACTTACAATTTTTCAATGTGAGATATGCATACAAGAGTGATGTATATGTGTAATTTGAAGTATAATAATGAAATGAACACCTAGGTACCAACGACTAAGCATTAAAAATAGAACATTTCTCTGTGTACCCCTCATCAGTTGCATTCCTTCTTCTCTTCCTCCAACATGCAAGCACTTCACTGAATTTTATGTTAATCACTTTTTGTTTTTCTTATTGTATTCTACATGTGATTATATCTTTGAACAAGAAAAACCTGTTTAGCTTGCTTGTTTGGGGATTTATGTAATGGTGTCATACTATTTATATTCTTCGGCAACTTGCTTTTATCATTCACAATTGTTTTTGAGAATCATTCAGGTTGGTGCATTTAGCTGTAGTTTACCATTTTCACTGTGATGCAGTATTCCGTTGCATGAATACACCATAAATTATTTATCTTCCTGTTCATGGTCATTTGGGTAATTTCCAGTTTTTGTTTTGGGATTATAATAAACACTGCCATAAATATTCTTATATACGTCTCTTGGTTCATAGAAATCTTCATTTTTTAACCAGCTTTCCAGATGGAGTCTGATGTAAATGGTCCAAGAAGCACTGTCTTTGGTATTTCATGTTCTTTAGAGTGATAGATACACAACATAAACCTCTCTTGTTAGTACTGACTTCATCTTGAGGCATGACTCCAATGCTTCATTTTGGAGGGGGAAAAACTCTGAATCTTTACTTTTATTGGAAAAAACCCCACTGTCAGTAAGAAGGTTAGGTGCAAAGAAGGAAGGTGGAGAGTGGGCAGAGAAAGAAAAAAAAAGCTCACTATAAAAATATATAACATTTAGTGTTATCCTTAAAAAATTATGTATACTAGAAAGTAATTTTAAATTAAACTTCTGTAAAGCACGGTTTCATAAAACTGAAAAACAAAAGACCCATGCCTAGCCAAAAAAATATTGCATTAGAATCTTTAAATTTCACTTATATTTAACAAATACAAATTTAAATGACAATTTAACTTGTTATAGGAGTTAATGACAAACCGTTATTATCCCATATGGAGGGTTGGCAATCATTTGACTCAAGTTTTAGCTTTCACGCTGCATTTCAACACATATAGTTAGATTGGAAAATACAAAAATGGAGTTAGTAGAGCTCATTATTAGATTAAATAAGAATAGGATGTAGACAATTTTAAAAGAAATTTAAGTTCCCAGTGTACACTGAGAGAATATAAACACATTCAATTAGTATTCAGAACAATCAGAACATAAAACTTGTTAAAAAATAAGTGCAATACAACAACTTTTCCTTTGCAAAGTCCATTTAAAATATAATCATTTTCAGTCTTAAGCTTCAGGATGACAATGTGAGAGATGTCAACAGTATTATTACACTTATTTTATTAAGGAAGAAACCAAGCCCTAAACAACCCTTTCCCAGCCACCTCCGCTCCCCGCCCCAACTTCCATAAGTTAGTCAGAAAAACAGTATTAGAATTCATAACTTCCATGCTTCTTTCCATTTGATGATACATAACCACACCTTGGGAATAAAATTACCTGAAGGTGTTGTGGCTTTGAAATCCTTGGAGGACAGCGGGACATACTGTTTTTCTGTTTAAAAAAAAAGGCTGGGTTGTCTCATTGGGGATTCACTAGTAATCCCACCATAAGCTGCTGCAGAGATGCCAACTGTGGTCAGTATCCCCTGGCTTGCCCATCGCTGAACCGCTGCCCACGGGGGACCGCACCTCTGGGTTTAACAGACACCTCGCGTGCAGCAACGTCATTAATAATACACTAAAGATATTATTGCTCACAGGTGGGAGTTTTCTGCTTCAATGATGTAAATTTATCATGTTTCCTTAGAATTAGCAGATTGCATGGTTGAACTTAACAAATAACTACATGAGGTGGGAAAAAACCTTAAGCTACACCCTCTACACATGGCCACAAAATTATATATTTTCTTAAATTGGTTGAGAGTCACTACATATTTTTGACAAAAGCCACACGAAGTCAACAACCAAGAGAGAATTAAGGGAGTGAGAGAACTAGAACTGTGAAGTTGCCTCATGGATCACAAATCAGTCCATGTATTCATTTTGTATACTGATAGTCCCTAAAAGTTTCCACTTTTCCTAACTTCCCATTGATAGACAGAATTGTAGAGAAGCAGGGTTCCTCCTGAGATATCTGCAATGCATGTTAGAAGTGATGTGATAAAAAAAACCTTGCTATGTGAGCAGTGATTAGGTAACAAACAAAATAACAAGTATTCCACACCAAATTCAGAGGAGTCCTAGAAAAATAACCTTGTCCTGATGCAAAACAAATATAGCCATCTTTCAAAAGAATAGAAGGCTCACTTCACCTCTTTTTGGAGAAAAATTATGTGCATGTAAATTATAACAATCACTGTCAGTGAGAACTTCCTGTAAAATAAAAGATTATGCAAAGTATCGAAAGTCGCCAAATTCATACAAGCAGAAAGTAGAATGGTGGTTGCCAAGGGCTGAGAGGAAGAAGAAATGGAGAGGTGCTGATCAGTGAGTATAAAGTTACAGTTATGCAAGACGATAAAGTTCTAGAAATCTGTTATGCAGTACTGTGCTTACAGTTAGTTGCACTGTGCACTTAAAAATTTGTTAAGAGGGTAGTTACGTTATGTGCTTTTTGCCACAATAAAAATTTATCGAACAATCAGAAGATAACAATGGGATATGCAAGAGTAAGTCAGTTCAGGATGTACCTAGATCCTCGAAAATATAGAAATTTTTACTATAAAAGATTTAAAAAAAAAATCTTCATGGAAGTATTTTTGATAATTATACTGACCAGAAGAAACTTCCAAAGTTCAAGACTAATAAAAATAAAATAAGAGAACAAGGATTTCCATAGTCAGAGTTCTTTAAGGCTGACTGAAGAGATACTCCAAAATAATGCTTTTGTCTCTTAAACATCAGTAAGGATAGCTTTTCTAACACTGCTCCAAGTGATAAGGTATTAAAAAAAAGGGGGGAGAAGGGCAGAAAATTCTTACGTCAAAGCCAGTACAAATTTATTGAGCACCTAATCTGTGACAAGCATTCTTCTATGTCGCAGACGAGTGAATACAATAGACAATAAAATTTAGTAAGTAAATAAACAAGATATTTTCAGATTATGATAAAGCTGTAAAGTATTTAAGGCGACTGAACGGAAGTATACTAACTGACGTGAGGATAGAGGAGAAAAGATCTATTTGACATAGGGTGATTAGGAAATGTTCTCTTGTAGAGGTAAATTTACACAAATTGAATTGAATCGCCTGAATTCAGAAGTTAATAAATTTCAAAAGTTTAAAACTACAAATTACATGGACTTATATCCAGGCACAGGGGGCTCTACATATTATGTGTGTAAATCCCTCTGAGTCTATAATTATTTCAAAATAAAATCTTTAAAAATTTTTATATAACTATTACAGTAATTAACAATGAGATATCTTCTACTTCACTTAAGATAACTTTCATTATTTCTAAAAAATTATAAAGAGATTAAGGAAAACAAACTTCCAATACGGAAAAGGTTTTTCTACAAACATGTAGATTAGGTATTTACGAAGACAGCAACAGAGAAGTGATTATAAATAAAGTTTGGGGATTTTTTTCTCTAATCTAGGGATATCATTCAAGAAAAAAATGCAATAAGCGTCAACTTGTAACAAAGAAATTTCCCTTATTTAAAATAACTAAAAAAATAAAAAATAAAAATAAAAAGTAAATAAAATAAAATAGCTAAAAAGGTATAAAACACACAAATCTTATATTTAATACCAACATCACTTCTATAAGAGTAACTGAAATCAGGAAAGATAAAAAAGAATGCAATCCTATTTTGGATGGAGAAGACAGGGGTAGGAGCTTTACCTTAAACTGTCTTACTACCTTTCACTGGACTTGCTTCAAGGACTGCAAATATAATTAAAACCATCTCAGTTTAAAATCCGTACATCAAGTCATATAATGTACTGTTTCTGAATAAGGGATCCTGTTGTTGATCTTAAAATATTAATGGCTGTCACTCCAAAGACTCCATAATGGGCTCCAGTAAAAGATGGAAGGTTGAACACATGTATTTATCTCTGCTCTCTCCTGAAACCTCACTGCAATGGACTGAACTGTGTGTCTCCCCAGAATTCCTATATTGAAGCCCTAACTCCTAATGTATTTGGAAATGGAACCTTTGGGAGATAATTAAGCTTAGATGAGCTCATGAGGGTAGCGCCCTCATGATGGGATCAACGCCCTTAGAGAGACATCAGAGCTCTTCCTGTCTGTCCTCCAGGTGAGGCCGCATAGAGAAGGGGCCACCTGCAAGCCAGCAAGAGAGATCTCCAGAGAAACCAATCAAGCTGACACTATGACCTTGGACTTCCAGCCTCCAGAACTGTGAAGAAAAATTTCTGTTGTTTAAGCCACTAGTCTATGGCGTTTTGTTATGGCAACTGAGCAGACTAACATACTCACTAAAATGGTTGTAAAATGATTTTTTAAAAAGCATAAATGCGTGAGGACAAAGAGAATAGGAAAGATGAAAGCGACAAAATTTTGGATAGTAAAATAGACAGTGGTTAGTGGTAACTAATTTAGTAAATTCTAGAATCTTAAAGCAATGCAGGAAACGTAACTATACTACAAAAGAACCCTCCAAGAGGCTCAGGAATTGGTGGCACTAGGTACGTTTAAGAGTAAGTAGAACCCTAGGTCCCCACTCCAATGTGGGCACTAGAATGGGAAAGTATTCACTGCTAAGAATAAGAGACAGTGTTTGGATTGGGGTGAAGGGGGGGCATAATAATGCCATACCAGGTACGGCTGTTGATTCATGGAGGTAAAGTAGAAGCAAGCTCATGTACTGAATACTGAGGAGCCTCAGACCTTTCTCCTACTTGACTTTCAAAATGTTCCGTCAGACATATACGGTCTAGGTAAAGACTAGACATTCTTCTCCAGGGACTCTGCCTAGCCAGGGAAAGAAGGCCAACAAAATGGCCCAGCAAGATCATCTTGGGCTGAAGCCCAGAGTTGCAAGCTCCACCCACAATTACAAAGCTACACAGCAGCTTTCTATCCATTCTTACCCAGGAACAGATGGCCAAGGATGAGACATGTGAGGACATTCTCTAACATAAAAGAGAGAGACAAAAATGAATAAAAAAGGAAACCTGAAAGAAACAGAGTACGTAGAAGATGAAAATCTGAAAGGAAAACAAAACCAAAACCTCAGAAAGCTAAGAGAATTCATGGGGAAAAAAAAGATACCAAAAAAACCAAAACAAAAACCTCCTAGAAATTAAAATTACATGTCACAAATGAAAACACTCCATAGAAGGGATGGGTGGTAAAACTGAAGAGCTCTCTTAGCAAGTAGAGTCAAAAAAACAAAGACAGAAAATAAAAGATAAAGGTAAGAAAATGAGAAAGAGAGTGTTAAGGGTACATTTGACTAGAAAGAAAAAATAGAGGGGAAGATATTGTTACATAAACAATTCATGAAACGTTCCCAAATTAAAGGATATGAATTCCCAGATTAAAAAGGGTCCAATGAGTACTCAGCCTAATGTATAACTAACTATGGGTCTACTACATAATGTGTTGTCAAGAAATTTGTAACACACAGGCCAAAGAGAGGATTCTAAATGCTTCTATAGAACAACAACAACAAAACCAATACAGGCCACAGAAAAAGAATCAAGAATCTAGGTAGCTTCAGATTTCTCAATAGCAGTACAGGAATCTAGAATGTGGTAAAGAAATGATTTTTAAATTCTGAGATAAAATGATTTCCAACCTAGAATTTGATACCCACTGAAAGAAGGATAAATGTAATGCAAGCTACAAGATTTTCCAAAATGACCCTGAGATCTCACCCTGGGATGCCTGGAGAAGGACCTAGCTAAGCTCCTCCCACACACTGACCTCGTCCCCAAAGGTGCAGCACCCAAGCTCAACTTCCCATGACACCAGTAGCTTCCACTCTGTAGTCGGAAGGCCTGGAACTTCCCCTGGCCCCAAAGTCCCCTGGGGCTAAGCAGCTAGCATTCTCAAGCAACTCCTATAAACATCCAACAAGTACTCCAAGAGCCCCGATCACAAGCAGTTTGTGTGTTTCTTTGCGGATAAGATGGCATTCATGCCTGTGCTTTAGAATGGGGGTGGGGGAAATCTCCCAAGCACACTCTCTGCGAGGTAATGAGGGTGGTAGACCTGTGCCTTCTTCCTCCTTGTGGACCCCTGGTTTTATGTTTCTCTTTTCAGCAATTAAGCTATCCTACATAACATGATAAGATTGGTGCCAAATCCTGGTACCTGATAGGCTGTCAGCCTAAAGGCATCACCTTGCTTGGTGAAAGGAAGGAACCCTTCTTATACAACAATTAGTCAAGCAAATTTTTCACTCATTGGATTTCCTTAAAAACAAAACAAAAAACAAACAAACCAAAAAGGATAATTCTCCTGCATCTTTTTTCAGGAAGCTGCTGGAAAAGATGCTTTACTAAAAGGGGGGAAGTTAATTTGAGAAAAAGATGACATGTGATTCAGGAAACAGAGGCTCTGTCTCGAAGTGGAAAGGCATCCCAGGATGACGTGAGTGTAGATGTGAAAATGACAGCTGTGCAGCTGGCTTACACAGCAGCTTCTATGGATTAAAACAGGCTAGAAGATTCTGGAAGAGCTATTTGCAACAAAACTGATAGAAAGCTGATGTCATACTAAGAAAAGATTCAAAAAAGCAGGGGAACGGGATGAATGTGCAATAAAAATGTAGAAAACTAGAAGAAAAAAGGGCATTTATTAACTCTGATGGAGGCGGGAAGAAGTTTTCAAGAAAAGTAAGCATAACAAAGTATGGCTCATTTTAGAATAGTGTTTTCATACTCACAATATAATGAATATTGATCTAATCAAATTATAATAGAGGGGTATATGAAGTATGTATCTGTGGAGTAGTGTTAATGAGCTTAAGAGAATAAAAGTGTCATTTTCTCCGGTGAAGAGTCAGAAGA
Organism: Rhinolophus hipposideros; assembly: GCF_964194185.1. Classification (NCBI taxonomy): domain Eukaryota; kingdom Metazoa; phylum Chordata; class Mammalia; order Chiroptera; family Rhinolophidae; genus Rhinolophus; species Rhinolophus hipposideros. The sequence continues at coordinate 62,179,961 of NC_138047.1, forward strand.
CAGTATGTAAATGTGAAAAATCAAGGGCACATAGTGTAAGTGTTATTTAGACACAAGAGGTAAATAGCCAAAAAAGTTAATGTTCAAAAGTGATCACCTCTCAGGAGTGAGAAGCAGGGATGAACCAAGATGGTGAAAGGGAGATGCTGTTTCTAATCAACCTTTTAACTATTTTACCTTTAAAACTATGTGTCTATATTAATTTTAATACAAATACATTTTAAAATAAAATTAAAAGACAAAAGTATTACTCTACTATTAGAAAAATAATAATCTGATGGGCTGAAAAAACTGATTTTCCCAGATAATTAGAAACAGAACTTAAGTCATCAATTTCTTTGTCTGCTTCAATAAGAAAGCTATCCTCAAACAACCATTAGAAAACCAAAACAATAAAATTAAACAAAATGAAGATAAAATCCCTCAAACATATTACTAATTTAAAAAATGACTAATGGTAGTTAAAATCAAGAGAGCTTATTTTAATCTTGAGTAAAAGGAAAGATACTTTATAAAGTGTAAAATTAACTAATTATGAATAAGAATAGTATTCAGGTAGCATTCATAAAAGGCCCAATGTATATAAAGCATTATGGCAAAGATTGTAGGTTATATAAAGACCCCTAGTTTATGGTCTAATAAGAAGATAAAAACACAACTACCACTCATTTAATTGAGAAACAAAAAGTAGTTCAGAAGAATGTGTTTTCTTTGAATAAGGGAAACAAAAAACATTCCATCAAAAAGGTGTGACTTAATCCAAGCTGGGAAGATTCAGACATATTGAGACAGAGGAAGATTCTTCTTACTAGGTGAAGCACCATAAGAAAAGAATAGAAATAAGAGCACAGACATATTTGGGACTACAACCAGCTGCGGGGGGAGGGGGGGGAGAGACAGAGAGAGACAGAGAGAGAGAGAGAGAGAGAGAGAGAGAGAGAGAGAGAGAGAGAGAGAGGAGGAAAGAAGGAGGAGGAAGGAAAGGGTAAACTAAAAACAATTGAATAAACAAAAAATTAAAAGAAAAACTACACACACATATGGTCAGATGCTGGGTTTGCCTTAAATACCATGCTAAGAATCTGGATTCTGTTCAGTAGGAACAGAGTGTTGTTAAAAGGCTTGGGGGTCAGTGGTCCAAGGAAAGTAGCCTTGATAGAACATTGTGCTTGAGAACAGAAGATTCTGAAACCAAGAGAAGAATGTGACTTAAGGATGGGAATGGGACTGGTAATTGAAATCCACGTGCCTAGAATCAGGTCAATTTTCCATTTGATTTTAATAGCACTTTTATAGAACTATCCATTCAAATAAATCAGTTTTGCTGGTTTCTGTAAAAATACCTGTGGATTTGTTTGATGCTCTCCTTCGAATTTCTGTCACCATCAGTCTTGAGACTTGTGTTGTGAACTGCAGAAGATCAGAAAATTTTTCTGTCATTGTATTTGGCGGAGCATTTCCAAAAACCTGTGGATGAGAGAAAAGAATTTAATGAAGCATTGTCAATTTTTTTCTTTTATTCTGATTTGAGCATTTATTTCAAAGTGTGGTATGATTTGAAAACCAAGTTTAAAAAGCATGCTTCCACAGTTACTTTGGCTCTGAATAATATGTTTAAAACACAATTCTTTCAATAAATCACGTCTAGCCACATTTCCTTATACTTGTTAATTTGTTGAACGAATCATTAAATAAATGACACCTAAGAGCAGAAGACCAGTTATCTATAGAATTTGAGTTAATCTACTTTAGAAACTTTAGAAAATATAATGTTTCTCAGAAAAAATCTAAATTAAGAATGTAGAGAATAATGGTAAGCTTCTTTGATGGTACAGATACCAGATGCTGAAAAGCAAGGACTTACCTACTATTGCTCAGTCCTAGGCTGAATATAGAAATCACTATACCTCAGAATTTTTAAATTCTAACCACAATAATCCCCAAAACAAGACTGTTAGGAAAAAGACTAGAATAAAGAAAATGAACGAAAGGGTCATGAATCTTCCCCCACCTCAATATGTCTAAATCTTCCCAGTGTGGATTAAGTCACACCTTTTTGATATGATTTTTCTTGTTTCCCTTATTCAAAGAAAACACTTTCTTTTGAACTATGTTTTTGGTTTCTCAACTCCATGACTGGTCTTTGGGTCATGAAATACACTTGTTTTCTTTTCACAGAAATCTAAGACAAATGAACTTTAGAATAAATAATTCTTAAAGACAAACCAGTATGGATTCAGCAAATAGAATAAGAAAATGAAACCTGGTGGGCTGTCATAGGAAAATAAATGGTATTATAATGACTACATAACTAGATGTATCCTGAAATATTGTTTTAAAAGGTATTCTTTATAGCTAAAAGGAAATTCTGTGTCTTCCAAAAGTATCATGATAGCTCTCTATTGTAATATTAATTGCACAGTGTGTTTTTTTCTTATTACTGTTCATATGTCATTACAAAGGGAGGAAACATATCTTCCTCCTCTTTGCATTCTCTACCAAGCTAGCACCAGGCCTTTTATAGGGAGGGTCCCTAAATATGGCAGCTCATTTAGATGCTGCCTGCCCCCACAACCAATTCTAGAGAAGATTTAGGTAGCACTGAAGGCCACATAACCTATAACATGAGAATACAAACTAAAGTAAGAAAGAAAACAAAAACAAGCAAGTAAAACACTAAGACTAGGGAATGGACTGGAAAATCGTTTAAATAAAAATCTAAGACCAAAAGACCTCTATATTTGCCAAGTTTTGCCATGAATTTTGGCTTAAATATACAAAAAAAAAAAACTTAGTCAACTATGTAGCTCATAATCTCCTTAGGTAAGAAAACTATGTTCGTGAAAGTACCTCTATTTTTCATACGATAGTAAAAAATTTTCTTCCTAGGATCTTAATAAAAGGATATAATTTATAATGTAACAACCTTGTAATAGAAATGTTTCTTACATTCTTACAATAAATACTGTTTCTTATAATCTCCCTCAAACTGAGCTGAAAGTATCAAAAGAACAATAAATCAATTCTACAGGGTATATTTTCTCCAGGTATCTACACCTATTCACTAACTTGACACAGGAGTAATTTTAAATTATCTCAAAGAACAATAAACTCTGCTTTTTAAGAACTCCTCAATAAATTGTTTCTCAGCTAAGATTTTGATAAATGTTATATGCTGTGTCACGTGTTAAATAAGACCCACATTCTTTAACAAATTGCAGATTAGAAATTGAGAAGCCTAACAATGACACATGCTTGAATATTCACTCGACCTCGACTCAGGGATGAGTGTAGAACTGTTCAGGCCTTTCGTTAAACTGACATAGATTTAAAGTAGGTAAATATTCCTATTACTCAGAATATATTAATGTACATTTTGCTCCTAAGAATTATTAAGAACTCTTTTATTCCTAAGAGTTATTAAAACAGCTTCACATAATAAATAGATAATTTCTTAGGAGGTATACGGATATGGCTATTTGAGCAGTCTTCATGCTGGGTGAATAATACACTATTAAAAATGCACCTAACTTTTCACACAAATCTTGATATTTACTGCTTTCTTTCCATATGGAATTTTTTTTTCAATAGTTAAGTCTCGCTTGAATTGAACAGTCCAAAATCAATATTAGGGGAAAAGAACTGCCCTATTTGCTAATCTGAAGTGACATACACAATTTTTAGTCCAGTGACCCAACACTACTGATGGATTCATTCTGCCATTTATTCACTCATAAATACTTATACGGAAATGTATTAAATACGACTAATAAAAGAGAGGTTGGAATTTTTACAGTTTTCTAAAATGGTGTTCTTTGTTCCTAAATACATGTAACATCCAAAGTTACATATTACTGACCACCATGAGTCCTTGAATAATTTGCTGTATAAAACAGCTTGTTAAAATTTACAATGGAGATGTAATTGTGTTATTTCATATTGTAAATAAGTTAAGATTTCTTATCAATTAATGGAAATAATTAGGGAAACACTTATATTCTTCTTGTTTCTAAGGACCACCAATTTAAGGGAAAAGAAAATGAGAGCTTCTAACACAGTCCCTTTCTCTCCTTCCTTTCCTTTTGAGACATGCCTGCCTTATGAGAACATGAACTCTCATCTGCTCTGGGTGTGGCTTGCAACTGTCCAGTTCTGCCAATGACTGGGTAAGTAAATATAACTATCTCAGGGGTGAATTTAGCAAGTGCTTTGTTGCACAGACCTAAGCTACATTCTCCAAAAGCAACTGTATTGGTATTACGTAATAAGTAATAAAGTTGCATATATGTAAATATGAAGCTGCATATATGTGAATAGTCCATCTGTCTGACTCCTGATCTGTCAGTCATTTGGCTCTCGGGATCCTTCACTAAATAAAGTCAACAGTTTAAAAAGTAAAGGTCACTTGTAAAAGATAAAGAACGACACTGTTTTCAACTCAGATGCTTCTCAAATATAAATTAGAAGTAAATTCAGAAACCAGGGGACTTTCTAAAAGAAGATCTAGTTAGCAAAGATTATATTTTAAAATACACAGTAAAGTATAACATATACCAAGGTAATTAACAGTGACGGTTAAGTTTTAGATGACTATGATGCTATTCATTTTGTAAGTTTAAACCAAGTGTTTTCTCTGTAAGCTTTTGTTATTGGGACTCAAGTTGAATTGTTTTTAAGAATGCTGGATAAATATCATTCAGCTATTCTCAGACGCCACCATAATCTTTCAGTTTGAGAGAATCAGTGGGAGAGAGGGTAGCAGCAGTGTCCTTGCAGGGCTGTGCTGAAGACTACAGGCGGCAGCTGAAGAACGCAGCATGAGATCTGGCCCAGAAAGAGGATTCAACACATGGCATTTCTCAACCTGTGTCTCTTAAAGGCAAAAATCACACATGGAAATAACACTATCGAGCACACTTAAAAATGATTCTGGAGATAGACGCCCAGGTATTAACAGTAATATGGTTTATTTACCAGTTAGCACGAATCAAGCAAAGTCTCAAAAATGAACAGTACAATTCATTTTCAGCAATCATGGTAGGAACTCTAGAGACATACCGAGCTATTCATTTATCAAAGGTATTTCTTACTAGTGGAGAATGTTCATGTATAAATGGTCAAACATTAAATAAATATGGAAATATATATATATGTATATTTCAAAACTTAATGTATGTGACGGCTTATTTAAGAGCACTTCCAGTTTGTTAATGATAACCCAGTGAATATAATATATACATATTTTTTTAATTGGTCACAATGGTACTAAAATAACTTCCTATCGATTCATTAGTTAAGAGTTGACTGAACCTTTATGGTATTTCAATCACTCATATTAAAGATGTGAGGCAATCCATATATATGTACTTTTAATAAGCCAATTAAAATACTTTTGACTTGAAAGAATTTAATAGTTAATGAGATTTATGACAACTTAGAACACAGGAGAACTAAGTCAAACAGTCTAAGCAATAGAGAACAATCACTAAAGCATCTCAAATCTACTTTCTTTGAAAAAAACAAATATCTGTATGATTCTTCTAGTCTAAGACTCATTTGAACTGACTGTAGAAGGCTAACTGATGAAGGATATTACTTATTAATTTATGTTAATAGCTGAGAATAATTGCCCTAACCATTCTAAACATTATCATCACCTCTGTAAATGTTTACAGTCTGAGAGAAGGAAATTACCTCAAACTACACAACAGCCAATAGTATATAAACAAAACGAAACAAAAGAACAGCTTCCTAGAACTGGTTCCAATAAAAATTAATGACCTCACTGGGGTCACTTGTCCACAATCAGTTCTCTCTCCCATTTTCAAAACAACGATTTTAAACCTTTCCCCACCTCTCCTCATGTTCCTACTCTCCGTCTCCTCCCGCCATCATTCTCAGCCTTTTAGTTCAAGGATTACAAAAGGAGCATCCTCTAAATGTATTAATGTTTCCATTCTCTATTCCTATTCTATCTGACCCAACTGGGATAATCTGTGAACTAGCCTCTTACTGTGCTCTTTCCTTCTCCTCCCGCCCTTGTGCTTTACTAGCCCAGCTTTCTCCACTTCTACACACATGCTGCTGGCAAGAGAAAAACCACACAACTGCATAGTTAAGATCCAGTACAAATTTATCATCTCCAACCTTCACTGGGCCCTCAAATACTCTTTTATTGTTCCTTTTCAACTATCTTTCTCATTCCCTTTCATTAATATTACAAACCATCACAATTTCCTTAAGTCCCTTACTCAACCTACTTCCTCTAGACTCTTAACAGACCACATTTTCTGACAGCTACAGGGAACTGAGGTCATTAGGCAAGATCTTATTCAACTTCCCGTTACCTTCACTCCAAATCCATATTCACAACCAACGAAGTGTGCTCTCCTACAGGATGAGGTCTCCTTCTCCTGTTCGAGGCTCACCCACCCATCTGGAATTTGACTCCATGCTCTCCATCAATTTCACTCTCTCACAAATTTCCAAATTTCCCCCTGCTGGTTTCTTCCCTTCTCTTTATGACCATGCCTGCATCTCTCCCACCTTTAAAAACAAAGCAAAACACTAGAAACATACAAGCAAAAGCCCTTTTATTGCCAAATTCACCTTCACCAATTTTTTTTTCCCTTTCAAATTTCTACAAGCCAAGTATATACTTAAGGTCTCTTGCCATCTCCCATTCACTCAACTCACTGCTTTCTGGCTCCACCATTTTAGTAACTTCCAAACTGGTAAATCTCATGGACAGTCTTCAGTTCTCGTATTACCGGGTCTCTATGTACCTGACAGTGTTGACTGCTGTCCTCCTTGTTGCAACTTTTATCTCGAGTTCTATAACCACCCTCGATTAATTCTTTTTGTACTGCAATTGACTGGCACCTGTTCTGATCCTTTATGGGTTCCCCTTTTATCATTAAATATTCATATTCTCCATGGTTCATCCTTAGCCTACTGCTCTGGCAGTATGAGCCATGAGTAATCTCCTGTCCCCATCCAGGGTTTCAATGTCCACTTCCTTGCCATTGAGTCCCAAAAATATGTGTCTGGCCAAATCCCCTCATCTGAGCTTCTAATTGCCTATTGAATACCTCTACCTGGGAAGCTCACAAATAGTTCTGACTCAATGACCCAAAGTGAATCTATCCCCTAAAACTTTCTGAGCTATTGGGAATTATCCACCCAGTTTCCCAAATTAGAAACCTAAGAGAAAGCCTTGTCTTGGCCTCTTCTAATCTCTTATTCTATTGTTTACAATCCTTTATTGGCTCCGCATGCCTCCAAGCAAAAGTATTAGCTCAATATGTGCTTCTTACCAATCTTGACAGTCTTGTTTTTTGCCCCTGCTTGACATAAAATCAACTTCTGGGGCTGCTTATAAATGTTGCACATGTTAAAATGTTTGTTGTCTTTTACCAGGACTTCTTACTCTAATTACCTTCTTGGTTAATTCAGTCCAAGTCATTCCAACCTGGCTAATGCTTAGCTTTTATGGGCTCAAGAATCCCATCACATTCTTGAGGGAGACTTCCCTTCCCCGATCCCCATAGACTTTTAGACAACTCTCTTTTTAGGAGTGCCACGACAGCCTCCAGTGCCTCTAATGCGATATTTCTTTGTTATTGTGTTATCTGTTTGTGTGTTTCTCTTTTCCAACAGAATTATGTGTTTATCTTCCTCATTATATTTTAGCTTCACAAGATTAGACTGCATTTTATCTAGGAAACTCTGGTGCATAGTACAGTGTATGGCACAATGTTTGTTTGACACAAATAAGTATCTGTGTATAGACAATTATCATCAGACAGCTGAAGCCTACTATAATATGAAAGAAAATAATATAAACAAAAAGAAGTAATTTGGAATAAATGACAATGCAAAACACGTAAGAAATTTTGAAAAACAATATTCTCAGAGGGGTGAGAAGAAGTACTGCACAAATTTGAAAGAATAAAAGAATTCAAGGAAATTAAAAATGTGACAGCATAAGGTTAATGTAGAAGACTTACTATATGATTGATTGAGTTATAGGAAAAAAGGGAACATATAAAACAAAAGGAAAATTAACAAAGAACTATTTCACAATATTTCCCAAGGAATGAATGGTACAAGTTTTCAGATTAAGAAGGTTCATCATGAAGCCTCAGTAAAATTTCAAAATACTGAGGAGAGAAAGCAGAGCTTAGAAAATTTCAGACTGAAAAAGTAACAGACACAGAGAATAAACAATATGGAGACCAAGTGAGACTAGAGGAGAGACAGTGAGTCAGAGAGGAGGGGGTAAAGAGAAAGACACAGTTGGGGGAGACAGACAGATTCAAGGGAGAGGAAGAGATAAGGGAAGAGAAAAGGTAGGGAGGAGACAGCGACAGGGAGAGAAACAGAACAGAGAATGACAAGGAAAAGAGAGAGAGAGACAGTTGGAGGAGAGAGACAGATGGAAGGAAGAGAAAGACAGAGGTAGGGTAGAGAGATGAAAGCCCAGAGAGATAGAGATGGAAAGAGAGACAGGCAGAGATGGGGATAAAGAGACTGAACTAAGAAAGGAAGGAGAAATAGAGATAGGAGAAGAACAGAGACACAGTAAGGGAAAGAAAAATAGGCAGAGCAATAAGAGAAGGGAGAGACAGGAGGAAAAGAAAGAGATGGGAGGAGGAGAGAAAAGAGACATGTAGAGAAAGAAGTTGAGACAGTTACATTATGAAGCCTGGTACAAGAGTGGAAAAATAATGGTGGTATACTATAAGGTCCATCTGTGAGTAATATTTACACCAACGTCAATAAAGCGTTAACACTCAATATTGTTTAAACAAATGGTATAACTATAAGGAAAGGATAAGAAGGAGGGTAGCACGTACTAGTGAGTATGTACGAGGTCTGACAATTAAGTTCACAAACTCATCCTAGAAAAAGAGCTACATACCTCATTGCTGAATATCACTATGGTCACCTTCGAAGTACTCCCCTTGGGAAGTTATGCAACGACACCAGCGCCTAGTCCACCCTTCAAAACAATTTTGGAACTCTTTCTCTGGAATGGCTATCAGAACTGTTCATTATATCACCCTTGATGTTCTGAATGTCATCAAAATGTCTTCCTTTCACTATTTCCTTTACCTTTGGGTAAAGAAAGAAGTAATGGGGGCCAGATCAGATGAGTAGGGAGGGTGTTCCAATATAGTTATCTGTTTACTGGCTAAAAACTCCCTCACAGACAGCGCCGTGTGAGCTGGAGCATTGTCGTGATGCAAGAGCCACGAATTGTTGGTGAAAAGTTGAGGTTGTTTTCGTCTAACATTTTCATGCAGCCTTTTCGGCATTTCCCGATAGTAAACTTGGTTAACTGTTTATTTAGTTGGTACAAATTCATAATGAATAATCCTTCTGATATCAGAAAAGGTTAGCAACATCGTTGCAAACAAGTTCACGAACTTAATTGTCAGGCCTTGTATGTTATGGTTTGGAGGCATGGGGAATAAAAAAGCTAATTCTCATAAATCTCAGTAGGAAGTCAATTAAAACTGAATAATCAAGAAACAAGCAGTAAAAGTACGTTATTTAAAAGCTGAAAAAGTAGCAGCCGCAATTAGTGGTGGAGAGGAGTAGGTACCTCACTAGTGTGTGGAACTACTTGACTTTTTAAACTATGTACTTGTATACCTTTGATAACCTAAAAATTATTTTAAAAGTCCCCACCAAGACTGCTACAAGTAATCAACTTGATAAAATAAAACATTAATTCTATTTCGTCTCTCTCTGATAGAAAATCTGCCGAACAACAAAGCAAACTGAGATGATTCTTTGAAGTGTACAAATGACTTTGGCAATTGCACCATTGGGTGCCATAAACCATCACTTCAAAAAATAATGAAAATAACAAATGATTAATTTACAATCTATCCCTATTCCAAAACTCAACCATGAAAGGAAGATTTTATTAAATGCTCATGGTCTTTCTTGTATCTGTTAGAACTAAGTGGAGTTCATTCCGACCAGCTCTCACATCAAGTCACATTATTTTAGAGCAAATTGAAAGGAAGGAATGAAAACATCAAGCTTCTTAAAAACTAATTCTATCATTTCCCCCCCCTACTTGTGACTTATTATGCCCTGAAGATTCCTGCGTGCCACCCAGTCCACAGGCATGTGCCTGGCCCCTGGACTTACCCTGTTAAACACCGGCAGCATCATGTAAAGCTTCTCTTCTTGTTCCTTCTGAGTCATGTGCCGAGGCGGATGGCATAGCTCAGTGAAGAGCCGGCGAAGGTGCATGAGTCCTAAGGCGTTGTCTTGCGGGCTGCACTCCTCCTGCCTCGGCCGTCCCATGATCCTCTTCACCATGTTCATCTTGGCGGGTTGGTGATAAACACTTCTAATTCTGTAGGAAGATATGCATACACAGTCAAAAATGTCATCATCTTCACCAAGTCAAGCATGCATGAAGAGCTTATGAAAGCTCTGAAAAATAGAAAATTCTGACTAAAGTAGTTTTTCTACCTCTTTAAAAAGGTAGAAAGGCAAAGCTAACTGTGGTACATCTCTAAATGACATATTATAGTCACAGCACTCAACTATCCTACTAGCTTTGACACAATTTTTGTATAAAACGTGAAACATTAACTGGGCAAGTAACAAACATTTCCAATTAAGTTAGTCATATCAAGTTCAACAAATAAAGGGATCACAAATCTTACTATTAATATGTTGCTTAATAGCTGAGCATATGTAAGAAGAAAGAACAGTATCAAGTGTCACCTTATATCAAAACATCCACACACAAAAAAACACACACACAAAAAAAACCCCACAAAGTTTTCTGTTTAATTATTTTTTTTCTAGATGAAGGATTTCACTTTGGTACCTGCTAAAGAGTTTACTTTGTGTTATAATTTGAAAACATGCAAATTAAATAAAATGATATCCCTATATATTTTCCATATCGTAAGATAACAGTAAAAATTATATAACTGAAGACCACTTTTTCAAACTACTTTTTCAGACCACTTTGGTAGGTCGTGTTACTTCATTCAGATCATGGTGAGCATTTAAAAATGAAATAGAAGATACTGGAACACATATAGTAAGGGTGATTATTATTTTATGAAACTTCTAGGTAAGGGAGTATCTGCGTGTACTGCATCGTAATATAAAATGTATCTCTGGCTAGATCTGCAGTTAAGAAATAAACAAACCAACCACTGAGTCAGAATATACACCGGAATCAATAACACTAAGCCTTCAGAAAGCATCATCAGCCCTTTTCAACCACCACTAACTGTGCCAGCAATTAGCTCATTTCAGACACAAAAACAGGATATCTTACAAGAGGAATCAGGATGGCTGGGAGGCTATTATGGATATAAGGAATTTGGATGAAAGGCAATCTGCCTTTTAATCTGTAGGAAAGCAGGAATAACTTGAAGATTTTCATTTTGCTGCTTCACCACGTAAGCCAGAAGGCCATTTCTTAAGAAATGAAAGACTACTGCTAGGCTAGAGCTTTATTTACTAAACATCTGTCTATTGATTTTTTTTTAAACTGTAAGAAAAACTAGCATCTTAAACATGCTCTTCCTGGAGAATTTTGAGTGAATTCCGTATGTGGCTATGGACATATGTGTATGTACTAGCTAGACTGCAACAGGAGGCCATGACGTGACTCACCACAGGTGAGGAGCAGAAAGACACAGGCTTGTCTGGGTGAGTGACTGCTGTGCAAAAAGCACTTAATACGCCCTAAGGGGTTCAATCGCAGGGACGAGTGCTTAGACGTATAGGCAAAGGGCCAAGGAGAACCTCTACTACGAAATAACAACCAAAAGTTAGTCCAGTTCAAAAGTGTTCTTGGAAAATAGATAAGTCCTCCAAATACAAAGATTTCAACAAATATATTCAAATAGCCTACTATGTGCTGGTATGTATAGTCTTAGGAATCCCCAGAACAAAGAACAAATTTGAAGTGAATTATAAAATACAAATTAGCTAATATCTTAGGTTATGGCATAGCTCTGCTCTTTTTCCTTAGCCTGCAGCTAGAGTTCATAATCCAGAGTCTGCAGATAGGATTTAGGGGATTCATGATCCTCTAGTACTTTAAGAGATCCCCAGCTATCAAAGGCGTCTATGTCATTAAAAAAAAAAGTCAAGTATTACTCTGTATCTGTAAAACTTTAAAGCCCTTTCAGACCATCTTCTTTGTTCCTCATTCCAACTTAAACAAGTGGGCGGATGACAGGACAGATTCTACCTTTAAGTGAAACCCCAAGATAACAACAATTTGCTCAAAATCTCACAGTGAAAAGGAATTGTATGAGAATCCAGACCTTTATCTCCCGGGCAAGTGCCCTTCCCCGGTTTACTCACATTCATGTGCCTATTTTAAATTATACAATTCGTAGAAACTTTGACTCTGTTTAGCATATTTATTATTTAGCATAAAGTAGCAATTAGAATGCGAAAGAAATATTTTTGATTTTTCTGAAGATAGACTAATCAACTTTCACCCTAGTAAAAAAACACACACATGATCACATATTGGCAAACATTAACTGGATGTAATCAAGCTATTCTACCATTATTTAATATTTATTAGATACAAAAGGATACGTATCAATCAACTAAATGGGTTTACTGGTATTTCTAAATTGCTCATATAATCTCAGTGATAGAAAAAACTCAGATTCCTCCTTTTTCTCTTAATTTACCAAGAAACACTTAAGCATGTCAGATTGCTGAATCATTGCTTTGTCTGCATTTCAATGTTTATATTTAAAGTCAATTCAGACCAAGAAGTACCATGTTTAAAATACTCTTCAGGAGTGAAAGACAAGAAAAAAAACAGGAAATTTTCAGTCAAAGCTGTTCAAACATGCCCACATAAGATAGGTAACTTCAGGTTAAAGGCTCTTTAACCCACTTGAAAGATGAGTTTCTCTCATCCGTAAAATCTTTCCTTACAGCTTTTGTGTAATGCATACATAAAATGACATCATTTCTATAAAGTGTCAAGCACATTAGTCACATTCAGTAATTCTTTTATTTCTTTTCTTCCTTCAGCTTGAGCATGAAACATTTAATTCCTTTTCCTTTACAGTTTTAGTTAGCTATTTAAGCAAGGGAAATAAAATACCATAATCCCTTATAGTATTATAGTTTAGAGACTTAAAAGCGATAAACAACAACAAAAAAAAAATCAAAGAGAAATGCATTTCTTAGTTGGATTTCAATAGGAGGTTTATAAAGCAATATAGAAGCGATATGCAAAATATAATAATAATGAGGACAAATAGAATGGTTTTTTTATGCAATGTTATTAGGAGTTTTCAAAATATTTATGAAGATTATTGTGTATAAGAACTCTGTTTTGTTTCACAAGAGAACAGTGTTTGTACTGCCAACAGGGGGTTATTTAAATAGCAATGAGATAATTACTGCAATGAGCCCAGACAGTATTTCTTATTCTAATCTCTTGTGTTAATGCTTGAAAATCCCAGACACTTTAACTCTGCCCACTCCAAATCCTTTAAACAGTTTGCCATTACTTAAATTATAGAAGGATACAGAACAAGTTAATTTTTAAAATACATTCAGCAAGTAACTAGTTGCCTTTCAGTAGCTCAGCTAAAAACTTAGAATAGCTTTTCTAAATAACTGTAATTCCACGAGAGAAATAGCTAGCTCATATGGCCAAGGGAAATTTTAAACTTTCATTAAAGAATTATGAGTAATTGCTCAGGTTTTTTATTTTTCCTTAAACTTTCTGGGGGAAAATACTATTTTTTTCTCATACTATGAACAGTAAAGGCAAAACTTCTTACACTTTTAAGAATAAAGGCAAAACTTTGAGACGCTCCCAATAAACTGGTATATAACCCATCAATCTAACATGTACGCTGAAAAACAACTATAGATAGAGTCCTGAATTAGAATTTAAAACTTCTACCTGCTGAAGCATTAAGTTTTTGCCATTCAAAGGCAGTCATTATCACATTTTAGCCTCATCTATGAGATATTACAAGGTCAGCCATCTCATTTCCATGGCACAACACAATTACTGAAGACATATTCCCAACACCCCCTTACTCTTCCCGTGTGTGAACTCAGCATCCTATACCTACAGTGAACTGAACAATTTCTCAAAGTATCCTTTCAGTGTGCTCAATTTTCTCTCTTCATAGACGAAAGCATGTTCCAAACCCAAAAGCAATGTGCCTTCATTTAAGAGCACTTCACTTAGATGTTGATTGCCCATTGTCAGCCACCACTGTTGACATCTCCCTGATCCCCTTCTTGAACCCTTCCTTCTAGGATCCCCACTGCTGTTTTGGGAGCCCCAAGGGCACATTTACCCTAATAGTTAAACGGCAGTTAGGTTATCTGATATGATTAACAGAGTGCAATTAAATTGTATTATGGAATAAACAAACTTGTGTAAGTTGATCTGAGATATCTGATATTCTCTGAAAGTGTATCTTTATACAAATTGTGTTCAAAATTCTTTATAAAAGACCTGCAAAAGAATTTTTGTAGCACAATGCTTCTGTAATTTGTGACTGCCTAATACTGACACATTTCACATTCTACATTATCTCCTCGAACTTCTAGTTCATCATTCGGCTTCACAGTGTCCTCTGTGGATGGCACAGTGCAGGGCGACTGGCCTCAGGTATGAGACGCACATGAGCAGCACTAGAACTTTCAGGGCCATTTCCGAGGCCTATCACCACTAGGAATTTCTCTATTTCTGAAATTTCAAGTTTTGAAATCTCACTCTGAGATAACTTTCAACCATTTACCTTTCTCGCTTCCTAAATCTGTGGAATCACTTACTCTTTTTGACCTCCCAAATCTCCTATTTCTCAGCAGAGATCAGACCACATTTAATCTCTTTAATGACATTCTCAAATGTACCTTTACTTCCCTTGCACTCCTCACCTATACACATTCCCAACCATTATTCATGCCCGGATGAATCCAACCACACAATTTCTCCATTTCTAATTTTGGGTTGCTGGATACTGTGGAGAAAACTACAATTTTGCAGTCTGGTTACAACATCAATTTATAATTTTCTAAAACTATTATTTCCATAAATAAAAGTTAATTCCAAATGGATTAATAATCTAAATGTAAACAAACAATAAAATATTACAAATATAAAATGAAATAATTTAGGGTAAATTCTTCTTGAAAGGAAAAAAATATTTATAGCAAAAATACCACAAAGTTAAAAGATAGACAACAAATGGGAAAAAATATTAGCAATCCTTATAGCAAAGTACTTATAACTAGAATATCCATGTAACTCTTAAAATCAATAACCTCACAGTAAATAAGAATGAAACAGAAATAAACTATCTCCAGTAAAAATACTACACATATGAAATGCAACACAACACACATAAAAAGGTACTTAAAATCAGTAATAATTGAGAAATGCAAACAAAAACAAAGTAAAACTGTTTGCTCTTCAGTTTGCCAAAAACTAATAGGATTTATGAAATACATTCATAGTAAAAACAGGAAAAATGGAAATGTACACACATTTCCATTATTGATTAGAATGTAAATCAAGTCTTTTTTAGGGCAATCAGTATCAACATACCTACTCGTTGTCTAGTTAAGACCTCTTCCGGGAAGTTATCCTATAGCCATAATCACATTACAAGGTATTACTGCATTACATGTTATTATAATTGTTTATAATGAATAGGTAATTCATGGTACATCTGTATTATGGAATAACACAGTTCTTAAAAGTTAGGAGGGAAAAAAAGAAGCTAAAGTTTAAAAATCAGGGAGTCAGCACCAAAATGTCAATAGCTCAGAAGTCATCACTCTTGTTCTTAAACAAGAAACAGTTGAATAAAGTAAAAATCAAAGATTTTTTTTAAAACCCATCGGAGAACTGATGTTGCAGGGCAAACCAACCCCTGAAATCTAGAGAGACAAGGAATTCAGAGAGTCACAGCTGCAATCTGCTTACCTGGAACAGAAGTCCCTGCAACCACAAACTGGTAGAACACTTCAATGTTAACTGCTGAACTGTTAGAGGTTGACAATGAGCTAGCATGAGAGGGAAAAACTCCAGGAACCACAGTCTGGGGGCCCTCATCACAACTTCCCTGGGTTGTACCTCCAGACCCCCTCTAAAATCCCCTCCTGGCTCTGGCAGGTGGAGGGGGAAGAGTAATCACTGTGACGTGTTCCCAGAGCATTCACCATAACAGGGTGAAATATTGTACCTTGTCCCCCCTTAGGGAAAGGCATTAAGGCATTTGTTCCAACCCAAATGGCCCAGCCTTCCAGTCTCACCTGAGGGGATAAGGGTAGAAGCTGGAGAAAGCAATAACTACAAGAAATCCTTGTGAAAGGTCACAGCCCAGAGTCACAGGCCCACTAAAACATTGAGATTTAATTATATGATTATATAAAGTTCCCTTCTTCCATACTTTATAACCACACCAACAGGTTTCTAAGGAACAATCAAAAGGAAATGCTACAAATCAAAAGCACAATAACAAATATGAAGAATGCTTTGATGAGTTCAATAGTAAATTGGATGAGACCAAGGAAAGAATCAGTGAGCTTGAAGCTAAATCAATAGAAACTTGCAGAAGAAAGAGAGAAGGGAGCAGTGGCATATTTGAAGTGATAATGGCTGAGAACTTCGCAAAATCAATGACATCAAACCAATGATATGGAAAGTTCAGAGACTATCAAGCAAGACAAATACCTAAAAGATTGTATTTAGGCATATTGTACGCAAACTGCAGACAATCAAAGATAGAAATCTTGAAAGAGGGTGTGGTGGGAGTAGTGGGGGAGGGAAAGCACCTTTCCTATAAAGAAACAAAAATATCACAGTAGATTTCTCACCCACGCCATGCTAACAAGAAGAGAATAGAGGAAAATATTTAAAGTACTGGAAGAAAAACCTATCAGCCTAGAATTCTATATCCAATGCAATTATCCTTCAAAAGTGAAGGAAGAATAAAGAATTTCCCAGACGAGCAAAGGAATAAATGAAGGTAAAATAAAATCTTCCATTTTTCCTTAATTGACCTAAAACATTGTTTTAAAAGTAGCAGTAATGTATTGGGTGATTATAGTTTACAAATTAGTGAGATGAGAGCAATGTCATAAGGGATGAGAAGGAGGAACTGGGAATACTACTGCACTATACCTCAGTAATGAAGTGTTACTTTAAGGCAGACAAGGCTGGTAAAAAATGTACACTCTAGGGCAACCGCTAAAGGTTTTTGTTTTTTTAATACATTTAATTGCTATGCAAAGAGATGAGATAAAAGCCAGTCATACAAAATGCTCCGTTAAAACCAGAGAAGACAGAAAAGGGATAGGAATAAACAGAGACTAAATGTGAAAAACACAAAAGTTACAAATATGGCAGATATTAATACAACTATATCAACAATCTCTTTAAATGTAAATGGTCCAAATGCACCAACTGAAAGACAGAGAATGTCGGAGTGGATTAAAAAGCATGTCATAATTATATGTCTACAAGAAAGCTGAATATAAATAATAATCATGAATAATAAATATAAATAATCAGGTTAAAAGTAAAAGAGATGGAGAAAGATATAACATGCTAACTCCAATCAAAAGACAGCTGAGTAGCTATGTTAATTTAGAAACACAGTCTTTAAAACAAGGAAAAATATCAGGGATAAAGAAGGGTATTACATACTGACAAAGGGGTCATTTCTCCAAGAAGACACAACAATCCTTAAAATGTATAAACCTAACAAGAGTATCAATCTACGTGAGGCAAAAACAGAAGTAAAGGGAGAGACAAATTTACTATTAAGAGTTAGAGACTTCAACAGACCTCACACAATAATTGATACATCGAGTGTGCAGGAAATCAATAGATATAATTTACTGAACAGTCCCAACAATCAACTAAATATATAGTTGAGATTTATAGAACATGACATCCAACAACAGAATACATACTCTCTTCAAACTCCCATGGAACACTCACCAAGATCACATACAGGAGTAGAAACACACCTTAACAAATTCAAAAGGACAGAAATCATGCTAAGTATGCTCCCAGATCACAATGGAATTAAGCAGGAAATCAGTAACAAAGACAACTGGAAAAGCCCCAAATATTTGGAAATTAAACAACACACATCTGAAAAACAAGAGTCAAAGTGTCAAGAGAAATTAAAAAATCTTTTAAACTAAATGAAAATACAATTTACTCAAATGTATAAAATGCAGTAAAAGTTGTTCTTAAAGGGAAATTTGTACCGCTAATGATCTAAAAATAACTTAAACTTCTACCTTAAGAAAACAGAGAAGGGGCCAGCCTGGTGGCTCAGGCGGTTAGAGCTCCGTGCTCCTAACTCCGAAGGCTGCCGGTTCGATTCCCACATGGGCCAGTGGGCTCTCAACCACAAGGATGCCAGTTCAATTCCTCGAGTCCCGCAAGGGATGGTGGGCAGCGCCCCCTGCAACTAAGATTGAACCCGGCACCTTGAGCTGAGCTGCTGCTGAGCTCCCGGATGGCTCAGTCGGTTGGAGTGCATCCTCTCAACCACAAGGTTGCCGGTTCTACTCCCGCAAGGGATGGTGGGCAGTGCCCCCTGCAACCAGCAATGGCAACTGGACCTGGAGCTGAGCTGCTCCCTCCACAACTAAGATTGAAAGGACAACAACTTGAATTGGAAAAAAGTCCTGGAAGTACACACTGTTCCCCAATAAAGTCCTGTTCTCCTTCCCCAATAAAATCTTTAAAAAAAAAAGAAAAAAAAAAAAAACAGAGACGGAAGAGCAATTGAAGCTTAAAGGAAGCAGAAGGAAAGAAATAACAAATTAGGGCAACAAATGAATGAAATTGAAAACAGGAAAACAACAGAAAACCAAAACCTGGTTCTTTAAAACGATTGACAAGTATTAGTCTCTGCCTTGAATTCATCTTCCCTCAGTTTTCTTCTGAAAAACAAAGCAGATATCACACCACTTCTCTGATTTAAAACCTCTGTTGATTCCCTACTGTCTAATAAATGGAAGCACCTTAATCTAAGTTCTTAGACACGTGGCCCCATTTATATTTCCAGCTTCCTTTCTCAGTAAGCCAGAAGCTTCACTAAATTCTGCTATATTGAAAATATCTCCCAGGCTTGTTGGCTTCTCTCCCCCTCTGTGTGTTTGTGTATGTTGTCCATTCTGCCAAGGATGTCCGTTCCTCTGCTTTTCCTAGTGGCTGAGCTCTAAGGTCATCTTCTCAGAGAAGTCTTTCTCAAACCTCCAGGCAGTTTGTTGTCCCTTTCATGGTTGTCCACCATGGTACTTTACTTATAGTCTGTTTGTATAGAGCATATAAAATATATATGTTGGATCGAGGTTTGCTAAATAAGTTGTTTACTAGTAGGGACAGGTCTATGGCCGCACATGTGTGATAAAAGGGAAAGTAAAGGGACAGCTATCATCACTGTTATTCTACTGTAACTAACATATACTAATAAATGGCATTTATTCCCATTTAACTTATAATTTCCTCAGTGGTGGCAACCAAATCTTACTGAACTTTGTATCCCTAATTCACAGTAGGTGACGGGGGAATGAATGTTAAAATACTTACATATGGTCATATACTGAGTATGTTTTAGCATCAGATTTTATGTCCAGACATTTTGAATTCTGGATGTGCTAGTTTTACTATTCCTAACAAAAATTTACATATTACATATAACATTTTTAAACACTTACAATTTATAATCCTAGTTCTCATCCTATAGAAAGTCCTCATAGTTTGTAAACACCAGAAAAAAATTTCATTCACAACGACTTACTCTAAATTGAAAAGGTACCAACTTACTTAAATAAAGATAATTTCTTTTTGCTTAGTTATCAGTATGTCTCATTAAACAATGAATTCCCTGAAAGCAGGCTGTGCTCTCCAATCCCTAGCTGAGGACTCAGTACACAGTAAAAATAAATGAATGGATGTAGGAGAGATTCCCATAGCTTTAAGGAAAAGCAGGAATTCCAAGGCTCTTCATTACCTGGCCTCTTCCTACATCCAACCCCATTCATCTCCCACCTTTCCACTTTACTCCACCTAGACCAAGACTCCTGCAGGTCTCCCTGTGGTGCCTTCCCATTTCTGGGCCTCACACACCTGGAACCCTCTCCTGGAGGACCCTTCCCCTCCAGCACATCTCATTAGGCTGATTGCTACTAATCAGCTTTTAACTCTCCAGCTCACCGCGCCTCTCCTACGAAGCCTTCCCAGATCTCCCAGTTGGAGACAGCTGTCCCCTTCTTTGTTGCCATACAATCCTGTGCCTGTCTTTATCACAGCTTTTCTCACATTGTTATGTTACTGTCATTTTGTTTGTCTTTTTCCAATCCTGGAAAAATAATATAAGATTATGGAAGGCAAAGATCACGTCTTACTCAACTTTCTCCCTAATATCTAACACAGCACAGTCCCTGACAAATAAGACAATAAATGAGTAAAACGCAATCAACAAAGTTTAGAAGATGAATGAATTAGAGGCAGCTCAAATCAAAGATAAGTTACCGTGATTTAACACAGGCCAAAGAGGGGTAGAATTTTCTCTGAATTCCTTATGTGTTTATTCTGGGCTTGTAAGACAACCTTGCTCTTTATGGTTTGAATTCAGTTTTTTACTTGAAAAGGTTATCAGCCATTACCATATGAATGTTTTTGTTGGGACGTGTGGTAACCCATAGAGTATTTTTTTTTTAAAGTCAATGAAAACTGGTGTAAATTCAGAAATTAAGAACTATAAATGTGAAGGCAGGGGCAGAAAAGGAAAAACATTACTACTTAATAGTTAGGTTTGGTTGGTAAACAGACGATGACAAATCAAAAGGCAATAAGCCAGATATGCTGTGTCAACAACATACTGAGGACAAGAACATCTAAGAGGAAGTCAGTTTACCAGCGTCAACGACCAGTCATTACTGAACAAGCTGGAATACATGCTGTGATCAGAACGTGATGAAAAGAAAATGACAAACGCAAGAGATTGTGCAGAAGTGTATTACTAAGACCTCACAAATAAGAAAATAAAATAATGACAGCAACAAAAATACTGGTAAAGTAAATGTTGGTTTTTTTCACAGACTGATTACATAGGAATGAAAGTTTTTAACGTGAATTCTTAAATTTTATTTTTCTCAAAATATGAAACTTAATATGCTCTGATAAATTTTGTTCTAACAAGTAGTTATCTTAGAAGTTATGTACACATAATGATGCTAACATGGTTCAAAACACTTTTTAAAGTTCCTCTTTAAAGATTGCTTTCAGAACATTTTATAAGCCACATCTAAAAATCAGTCTCATCATTTATCAAGTTTTGCCCAAAATGGAATTACCCAGCTTGCTCATTTGTCTTTGTTTCCATACTTCCTCCAAATAACTTCTGTCTATTACTAAATATGAAATCCTTTCAAAAGATTGAAAATTCACCACTAATAATAAAAAGAATGCACTGCAGACTCTGTAGCTGATTATCGGAAAAAATTCTAAACAGATTCTATACAACGACATTGTTGAAATTTAATTCCTTAAGTGTCTACTATATACAAAGCACGGTGGGAGAACCAAGTCCCGTTTTTATCCCCACTATGGTGTGGCTATTTCATTTTTACAGAATTCCAAACAGATTAGTACACAACTTCCC
Organism: Rhinolophus hipposideros; assembly: GCF_964194185.1. Classification (NCBI taxonomy): domain Eukaryota; kingdom Metazoa; phylum Chordata; class Mammalia; order Chiroptera; family Rhinolophidae; genus Rhinolophus; species Rhinolophus hipposideros. The sequence goes on from NC_138047.1 coordinate 62,201,653, forward strand.
TTAAAAGTGGCATGCAATGGGATAAAGTCAAAACCCTTTTCAAGGCACAAAAGGCTCCTCAAAATCTGTTGTGCATCTAATTTTGAAGCTGTTTTTTTCCTATAGCGCTCCCCTCATTCTACGTTCATACTGTATCACCTAATTTGCTGTTTCCTGAACATGACATTCAAACCCTTGATGCTTTTTCCATATGGTCTTTCCTCTGCCTAAAATGGCCTCCTCAGTTTTACTGCCTGGCAACTAATCATGGATAGTTCATGACCTTGCTTAATCCTAAAACAATCTAAACATATCTTCACAGTCATAATTTGACCATTGATTCAAAAAATATTCATCAAGGCTCTCCCCCACCCCACCTGAATCTCTCTCTGTTCCAGCTACCTAGATCTGCTTTCAGTAAGTAGCTTATATTCATCATGTTCTATTTGAGAAAATAGAACTTTTAAACTATTTAGAAGACTGTGTTGGAAAATTTGTTTTATAACCTCAGGGTAAGAAAGAATGTCTTTAAAAAACTACATACACGGAGCATCGAGGAGAGACAACCAAGATGGCACAGTAGATAAACGCTGCGTCTTCTCTCTCACAACCACATCAAAAATCACAACTAATCTACAAAACAACCACTATTGGGAATTGCCTAAAATTAAGCTGAACTGAAGCCTTTCAACTAAGGACTTGCAGAAGAAGCCACCTCCAGACTGGGAAGGTCAGAGACATGGCACGGGCTGGTCCCACACCCGTGTGTGACCATGAAAGATCAGAGGGCTATTTCGGCTGATGGGAGTCCCTCACCATCCCCTAAAGGAGCGAGAGATACCAGCCCCACTCCAGCCCAGGGTTCCAGTGCTGGGGAGAGAAGTCCCATAATTTGTGCCTGTGGAAACCGGTAGTGATTGAGGGAGATTGTGACTGAGTGAGACTGAGTACAGCTGCACTCACAGGCGCTCCTCTAAAGGGACCGCACACAGACTTACCCACCAGCGGAATCACTCACTCTGAGCTCCAGCGCTGGGGCAGCAGATGGAAAGGGGGCAGGGACAGGTGAGCTGGCGGAGGCCACTGTTTCTTTGTTGAGCCCGCCCCCTTCCCAGTGCCTGAAGACAGGCGGCCACCATTTCTGAGTCTCCACTGTTGGTTCCCCCTGCCCTGGTGATTTGAGACCCTGCCCCACCCAACTTTCAGGCACATCCAGGCGCTTTCAGTGGCTTTTTCGTGTAGATCGCCTGCCTTGGTTCAACCTGCAGAATTTCTTAGAGTCTCTCAAAGATTCGCAGAACCCAGACAAGCAGTATCTGGCTTGAGCATGTCCTGTACCTCTGGCTGAGCAGCCCTAAGCTGGCACTAGCGGCAGCCGACCTTGGTTCATGTAAGGGTTGGCCTCTCAAAGACGCTTCCAAGCACAGCACGGGCAGCAGCCATCTGCGGATTTCTTTCTGGCTTCCTCAGGGTGGCCCCAGGTGGGCACAGGCTGTGGCTTTAGTAGACCTATAGCAGATCCCCTCCAAGATGGTCCTAGGGCTGGCTGCCCCAGTGGCCAGCTTGAAAGCAAGCTGGTGTATCGCCCAGGCTGCCTTTAAGAACGACACACCCAAGGGGCAGATTGGGCAGGCACCAGAGTCCTGCTGAGGCAGATCCTGCTCTGTAGGGTCAGCCCCTGCACAACAACTCTTCCACTGTAGTCAAGCCCAGTCCTCACAACCAGTGAGCCCAAGGGTCAGTCCCTCACATTGACGTGCAATTATCAACCAAGGCTCAACTACAAGAGGAGGGCACACACAACCCACACAAGGGACACACGTGGTGCACGTGGCTCAGGTGACCAGAAAGACTGCACCACTGAGCCCCACAGCACACCTACTCATAAGGCCACTCTACTAAGACTGGAAGACATAGCAGCCCTACCTAACACATAGAAACAAACACAGGGAGGCAGCCAAAATGGGGAGACAAAGAAACGTGTCCCAAATAAAAACAGAACAAAGCTCCAGAAAAAGAACTAAGCAAAATGGAGATAAGAAATCTGTTAGACTTGGAGTTCCAAACACTGGTTATAAGAATTCTCAAGGATCTCAGGGAGAACTTCAATAGAGAGATTGGAAGCTTAAAAATGGAGATGGGAACCATAAAACAGAATCAATCAGAAATAAAGGATACAATAATGTAAATGAAGAATATATTACAGGGAATCAACAGTAGATTAGATGAAGCAAAGGATCCAACCAGCAATGTAGAAGATAAGGTAGCAGAAAACAACCAACCAGAACAGCAAAAAGAAAAAAAATCCAAAAAATTGAAGAGAGTTTAAGGGGTCTCCGGGACAATATCAAGTATACCAACATTCACATTATACGGGTACCAGAAGGAGAAGAGAGAGAGCAAGGAATTGAAAACCTATTTGAAGAAATAATGACAGAAAACTTCCCTAACCTAGTGAAGGAAATGGACATAAGCCCAGGAAGCCCAAACAAGATAAACCCAAAGAGGGCAACACCAAGACACACCATAACTAAAATGCCAAAGGTTAAACACAAATTGAGAATCTTAAAAGCAGCAAGAGAAAAATGGTTAGTTACCTACAAGGGAGCGCGCATAAGACTTTCAACTGATTTCTCAACAGAAACTTTGCAGGCAAGAAAGGAGTGGCAGGAAACATTCCAAGTGATGAAAAGCAACAACATACAACCAAGATTGCTCTACCCAGCAAGGCTGTCATTTAGAATTGAAGGACAGATAAGGAGCTTCCCAGACAATCAAAAGCTGAAGGAGTTCATCACCACCAAACCAGTATTACAAGGACTCTTATAAGGACTCCTTTAAGATGGGAGTGGGGTTAAGCATGGGTGAAAGGGGAAGGAATTAAGAAGTACAAATTGGTTGTTATACAGTAGTCATGGGGATGTAGGGTATAGCATAAGGAATATAGTCAATAATATTGTAATAACTAGGTATGGTGCCAGATAGGTACTAGATCTATAAGGGTGATAGATGGGAATGGGGTCGGGGAGCAGGGTAAAAAAGGTGAAGGCATTAAGAAATACAAATTGGTAGTTAATACAGTATGGGGAATATAATCAACAGTGTTGTAAAGATCATGTAAGATGCCAGATGGGCACTGGACTTATCAGAGGGATCACGTCATAGACGGTGTAGATGCCTGACCAATGTGCTGTACATCCAAAGAGCTGAAGTAGAATAACATTTAATGTCAACTATAAGTAAATATATAGGTATATATAGTCACAGGATGTGGAGTACAACATAGGGAAGATAGTCGATGGTATTGTAACAGCTATATAAGATGTCAGAGGGGTAGTAGCTTGGGATGGGGTGGGTTATCACTTTATGAGGGGTTTGAATGTCTAACTATTACATTGCTTTGTACACCTGAAACTAATAAAAAAAAAGAAAGAAAAAAAAGCATTGAATTTAATCAGAAGACACGTATTCACATCCCATCTTTACCACTTGGAAATTGTACCTACCTGCCCTTATTCCCTGTTTCCTTGAATGTGAAACAGGACATTAAGTGTATCGATTAAGGCATATACCAAGAGAGTGTCTGGCATGGAGCAGACTTTCAGTGGAGGGTAGTCATATTGTGCTGTGCCATCCAAATCAGCACACGAATGACGAAAGGGGCTGCATTTTCTGAGCCTTCAACTTGTAATTAATTTTGAAATTAAACATAAAAAAAATTTTATCATGGAAATTTTCAAACAAAAACAAAAACTACACACACACACACAAACATCAATCTTATCAAAATTAAAAATTTCTGTACATGAAAATCAACAGAAAGAAAATAAACACAAGATACAAACCAGCAACAAAATATCTGCAACACCTATAATGAACAAAAAATAATTAGATCCAAAATATGTAAACAATAATTACAAATCAATGAGAGAAAGGAAAACCACCCAATAGAAAAATGGACAAGAGATACCACCTCACCCCAGTCAAAATGGTTATCATCAATAAAACAACAAACAACAAGTGCTGGTGAGGATGTGAAGAAAAGGGAACCCTCGTGCACTGTTGGTGGGACTGCAGATTGGTGCAGCCACTATGGAAAACAGTATGGAGGTATCTCAAAAAGCTGAAAATGGAACTAACTACCTTATAACCCAGCAATTCCAATCCTGGGTATCTATCCAGAGAAATCTAAAACTCTAATTCGAAAAAATTTATGCACTCCTATGTTTATTGCAGCACTATAAACAATAGCCAAAACATGGAAACAACCAAATGCCCATCGGTAGACGACTGGATTAAGAAACTGTGGTACATTTATACAATGGAGTATTAGGCAGCCATAAAGAAGAAAGAAATCTTAACATTTGCAACAACGTGGATGGACCTAGAGAACATTATGCTAAGTGAAATAAGTCAGACAGAGAAAGACAAATACCGTATGATCTCACTTATATGTGGAAGCTAAATAAAAGAATAAATGAATGAACTAATCAGAAACAGTCTCAGAGACATAGAGGAAAAACTGAGGGTTACGAGATGGGGGGGCGGGGTGGGGATAAGGACGAAGGTGAGGGGATTAGAAAGCACAATTGGTAACCATAAGATTGCCACGGGGATACGAAAGTCAATTTGGGGAATGTTATCAATAATATTGTAAAGATTTTGTAAGGTATCCGATGGACACTTGTCTTATTAGGGAGACCACCTCAGGGATGATGTAGATGCCTGATCACTGCACTGTACACCTGAAGCTGAAGCGGAACAATAATGAAAGTCAACTACAATTTTATGTATGTATATATATGGTTACAAGAAGCGGAGTACAGCATTAGGAATAGAGACAGTGGAAATATAATGGCTGTATGCGATGTCAGAGGGGTAGTGGATTGGGGGAGGAAGGTTATCACCGTGTGAGGGATATAAATGATAAATGTCTAACTATTACATTGTTTTGTACACCTGAAACTAATAAAAAAAATTAAAAAAAGAAAAATGGACAAAAAACAAATAAGCGTTTTACAGAAAAGGGAAATGAATGACCACCACAAATATATGAAAGGCCTCACAATTTTGTCAGTAATGAAGGAAATGAAAACCAATATATAATTTTTCTGCCAGCTCTTTGCTGTCTGTTGCAAGGATGTTTGGTCATTTACTCTCTGAGTTATGTCTTTGCATTGCCTATCACCCACCTGTCCCAAATCTCCACACACTCATTCTCATCACCTAGAAAAAATGCACTAAGTATCCACATCAAACCTCTCCACCGGGGCGTACCAACAGTCAACAGCCAATAACTTAGTCTGATTCCATCTGGGGCTATTTCTCAACCTATCACAAATGTGGTAAAAACATCTTAGAATTTACAGAGGGCATCTCCAGTAAACAGGCAGCTCCACCATCATTCCTTGAAAATGAATCTAGTGTGAGGTTCGTGACCTATGTTTTTCTTTATTCAACTTTTTAGTGTTTGCCACAGTACCTGACATACTGAAGATGATTAATAAATGTATTATATGTGGATGGCTGGCTGTACAGTTGGATGGATAGAGTAAGGCAGGAAATCTTCCTACTGACACCTTACTTATTAGCTTTTCATAAATTCCTCTATCCAATTTATTTTGTAAATACTCTTTATTCACTTAATAGAATTGCATGAATGAAAAACAATTAGGAAACTTATGAAATACTTAAGGAAACATACTTTGAAATATAAAGTAGTACTGTATGAATCTTAAGGACAAAAAAATACTTGCTACTGGATATAACCTTTTGCTAATCAGAATATTATTGTGTTCCTTGTAATTTTTGCATTAGATATTCTGCAAATTAAATATAAAAATGTATTTACATCCTCATGGATGAGGGGTACATTCTCACTGAAGGGGTAGAGAGGAGTGAAGGGATGGAAGGAAAGGAGAAGACAGTAAGAAAACTACATTTCTCTATCCTTCCACTGTACCAAAACACAAGAATGATTACCATAAATAGCCATGTCCTAATTACATCATTTCACTGTTGGTCACATGTAGCCTATTTTTAAAAATGCCTTTGGGAAGATTGAGAAAAGAAACCCTATTCTTATCAGTTAGCTATTTAATACATTTTATAAATCCATCTGAAATACTGACAATAATAAATATATTACACTTTATTCTGGGGAAGTAAATTACTAATGTGAATAATTTTCAAAATACAACTCTGTTTACCACATTTTTCTTATAACAGTCTCATCCTCCTCTCAAGAGGAATGCCATGTAATAAAATATATACAATGTTACCTTGAATAAACTGGCATAGTGGGAAGATGACTGTTTCCTAAATTTATTTATTTATTATTTTAACATTCTATAATAAAGCCTCACTCTCATTATTTTGAAGGAAGGATCTAAAAAAGCTCTGACTTTTATTCTAGAGCTGAGGCCCAAGCACACCCAGCTGTTATTCTCGTTCTGCTGGTCTCTTTTTACATTTTACATTTAACACCTCAGGTAGAGCTGTGGGGCAAAGGTGAAAGCTATACAACTGAAGTCTAGTTCAAATATTTGTCTGCAGGGTTAGTGTTTAGAGATTAAAATTCAATACATAATCTATTTATTTTATTTCAAATGTTTAGGCTTTTGAAACTAATTGCTTAAATAAAAAACATAAGCTATAAGAAATAAATGTTTCCATAGATGAAGGGTATAAATTTTCATTTTGTTACCTAACTTCCTCCTAGAAAGTGCACATGCATTCTAAAAATTAAAATTTGGATTGAGCAAAATTTTCTAGGTAGAGAATAGCAGGACACAAAGAGATAGGATTCAAGAAAACATACACTCCTTTTCAGTTTTCTTTTTCTTTTTGTAATTACATGAAAGGAAGATACTCTATGGTCAAAACAGTCATTGCAAGACATTTTAGTTCATTATGGTTTATGTATGCATTTATGTTTCTAGTAGAACATATACTAATTCATTCAAAAGCATTGAGAGTTATACCAATTTTGATTATTTGAAATATTTGCACACGTTTTTCAAAGTAACCTGTTCCAACAATGAAACTTTGCAACTATTTATCCAGGATTCCCCTCGCCCCCCAAAAAACAACCTTAATTCACCTTTAATTTTTGAATGCTTTAAAAATTTTTATACCAGTTAGTATACTCTCAAACTCCAGACAACTCATTTAATTTCAAATCCAGATTTCTCATAAAGAGCAAAAGTTAACATTTTAACAAAATGGAAAGAAAAGAGACCCATGAATGAATTATATTTAATTATATGTAAAGACATGGATTTAGAATTCTAATACAATTACATTTAAAGAAACTGATGAAGGGTTTCCAAAACCTATGTTTCAAAGATCACAATGGTTACCAGTTGAAGCATAATGTAAATGTCCTTAAGGAAGATAAGAGTTAACAATGATCATGAAACTTTAAAATTAAATTACATAATATTTAGATTTTGTTAAGTAACCCTGTTCCAAACCATGGCAATAAAACCAGTGGCTGATTGACGTAAGAACAGACCAAGGTGCACATGAGAGAGCTCAGAAATGGAGACACATGTATGTACTGGGGGCTTAATATGTGATAAAGGTCACAGGAAATGATATGATTGCTACGTAAGTGCCATTGGGAAACTGACTCACCTTAAAAATAAAATGAAATAAACTCCTACCAAAACCCATATAGGTGGGATCAAGGTGGATTAAAGATCCCAAACTAAGAGGTAAAACTATGAAGTTAATAGAAAAAAAATAATAATACGAGGTTATCTTTATGAATCAGGTAAGTATTTCTTAAGCATAAATTCAAAATAGCTACCATATGGAAAAATAAAATGAATGTGATTCCATTAAAATAAAATATTTTGGCTCAGCAAAGAACACTGTAAACCAAGCAAAAAGTGAGATGACACATACTTGAAATATCTAAAACTGCACTGATTGTACAAACTCTGACTGTAATTCAGAGTTTAACAGGAATTCCAAAATCAATAAAAATACAGTAATCGCAGTTTAAAAAAAAAAGAGGAAAAAGAAATGAACTAGCAACAGGAAAGCCATCTAACATATCAAGAGATGTTTTAATTTAGTTAGAAATCAAAGAAATGCAGATTAAAATAAGGACATGCCAGTTTACACCTATTAGATTAGCAATAAACAAATGCTGAAAAATAACCTGCATTCTTGGATATGTGGACAGGCCCCACATACATGACTGGTGAGAAAAAAAACTGGTAGAGAATCTGTAAAGCAATCGTGCATTACTCAGAATCTTGCATTCTACTCACCAGCATATATCCCAAAGAAATCCTATGGGTAAGGACTTGCAAATGGATATTTACTATACTGTTATTTGTGGTAACTGGGGACTTGAAAGTTATTTAGAGGTCCATCACTGACCATCACTAAGAAAAGGAGTAAGTAAAATAGGGTTGATGCTCAATCATACATACTCATTTAAAAGTATGTTATCACACAGGTGTGTCTCAAAAACATAGTGAAGAGTGAAAAGAACTAAGAAATAGGATGAAATATGTATCACAATACCGTTTTTTGGAAATTAGAAATACATACACACAAAATAAACATTGTGCAAGAACACATACTAATAAACGATAATATTAAATCCTTCAGAATTGTTGTGCCTATCCCTTCATTAAATTTATAGCTCTTAGGAAATAATTACTTTGTAATACTTCTGAATTTAATTAAACTAAGCCCAACAAATCACTGCGTTATATAAAAACTATATATTTACATTAGACAACTGAAATTACTTAATTAACAACCATTTCATTTCTTAAGTTAGTGGCAAGTGAATCATATTCAAATCAGATATGAGGAGCTATTTTTTTCTAAAGTGATTCTTAGCTATTCCTCAATCTTGCCTATTCATTCCTTTTAATCCTCTGGCATTTAAAAATCCCCTTAAAGTAAACTTTATCTGCTTTTCAAGCAACAAGAAAAAAACCTGACTGTTAGCATGGCACAAACAAAGTAGGACAGATCTCTCCATCCTCAAGGGGAGGATGGAACTGACTGTCTGAGACAGAGACGATAACTTGAAATGTGTAATAAACCTTGAGGCAAACAGGACCCGGCTCAGGGAGGGAAGAGCCAGGCAAGTCCACGTCCCTCAGATCCAGAAAAATTTCCAGCATCAGACAGAAAGGGGGAAATAAAACTGGGTTCTTTATTACATCAAAATAAATTGGGTAGCTTTTCATGACAAAATAAATCTGAGTTTCTTTCAATCCTCAAACAAGCCTACCACGGGCTCCAACAACAAAAAGTCACATTGAGAATACCAAGATGGTTTATTTTGGAGTTACTACAACTCTTGCATCATCTCCCATTCTTTCTTTGGCTATATAATAAGAATTAGGGTTCAGAATGATGACTTTTGCACTCTAATAATCTGAATCAAGAGTATATTATAAACTGTCAGCTCTTGTGCTAGGGAGACGTTTGGGAAACAGTGGTGTATATCAGCAACTAGCACATGTGGCATTTACCATGTGTTATGAAACAACTTTTTAAAGGGAGTCGCTATCTGAGCTCATGGACCTGAGTCTGGGTGTGACACAGGCAATGTGTGTTATACCAGGGAAGCACATGGCAACAGGGAAAAGTACAGCAGGGACACCTAACCTAGCTGCATGGTGGCAGGGCTTTGGGGAGGAAGAGTGTCAGGGACGATAAGCACATTTTTAAAAGATTTTCAACAATAAAAGAAAACAAATGGACTTCACCAGCCGATCTACAGACTATCCTAACCAATCAGGTTTTTGCAGCTTTGTTCTCTGCATATGTTAATTCTTGACAGGCAAACCTTTCTACACCTTGGTCTGTTATCAGTTTTTCCAAGTGGAAAACACCAGCCATTCTGCCCTTGAATCATTTTTAAGAGTCCAAAGGGACAGTATCAGTAATTAGTAGCCAGGGCTGGAGTTAATCCCTGAGGAACTCTTGTTTCCTGCCTCTGTGTCAGTTTTTGTTGGGGAAATACAGACTTAAGATCCACAGCCAACGACAATACTAAGTATTTTCACATAAATTTATTCGTTTATTTCCTACCACACAATAGTATAATACCAACATTATAAATGAAGAAACTGAAGTTCAGAAAGGTTAAAGCAATTAGCCAAAAGGATCTAATAACTACAATTAGCTGAAATTTGAATTCAAGACACACACCTCCAAGTCCCGTGCTTCCAATTAAAAGGAAACTGCTTCCCTGTCTTTATGAAATCATTTTTTTTATGAAAGCAAGTGCAATTTTATTTCTAGCCATTCCTAGCAATGATAATACTATTTGTCTTCCATAAACAACTGGACAAAATTATCACACATATTTTTGTCCCAGACAAGTTAGAAACACACAAAACCATGTTACTTTGTGCATCTTCCACCAAGGGTGTAACCAGACTGGCAACAAGAAATATGATTCATGAGTAATATCTTGGCAGAGAATTCTTAAGAAGGGAAGTGTTACATACACCTAACAACATTTTGTTTTCCTTCAGTTTCCTGTTCTCTTTAGTTCAACTCTCCCCTGATCCTCCCGTCATTCACTCAACCACATAACCCCAAGTATGGAATAATATTCTGAATATAAGGAAATAATTTCCTGGGAGAATTCATCAAAGAAAAACACAAATAAAAAATATTATTAGCAATTAAATCCAATGATGTATCATGTAATTTCACATGTTCTGAGCAAATTTTTTTGTTAGAGAAGAGGAAAAGAACCTCAGAAAAAAATTTCAGCATCAACAGAAACTATTTTATTTATCTTATTCTCCTGTGGATAAAATAATATGCTTTTATAAAATGATGACTTTTGAGTTTAAAGACTCGGGTATTTTATTACTTTGTTATGTTTCTTCTTTCTCTCTTTAAACTCAGATTTTGTCTTTTTTCCAAGGCTTAGCATTGAAAATATTTAGACTTAACCTGAAAGAGTTAGGATATTCTGACTAAGGATCTAAATTAAAAATATCCTTTCACCAAAATATTCTCAAAGGAAATGTTTCCCTGAGTCCCTATCTGATTGGCCTGATTTACAATACACTGCTACTTTAAAATCAAAATCTCTACTACTTGGAAGGTTACTCAGAGCAAATTTTTATTCCCTGATATGGATATTTTGCTTGAAGCTTATACATGTGTTCCTTATAAAACATAAACTTATACAATATTAACCTAAAATTTCTATAGTCTTTTGCTTAAGAAAGTAATAAATTATACACAGTGTTGCATATTGACAGATCTTTTGCATTAAGTATGAATCAGTATTATGCAAAAAAAATATAGAAGATCTATTAGAAGAAATGAAGCTAAGAGATTGTAACTTCTGTAAAGGCAATGAAAACTGAATTAGGATAGTCAAATGTTCTCAATATGTGGTGTGAATTTTCTGGTTGGATTCTTAAAAATACTGCATTATAGAGACAAGCAATAGACTAGCATGAGTAGAGGGGGGTAGTGAAAAGGTTCTAGAGTCAGGCAGACATGGGTTTTAAACTCTTTCCTCCACTCACCCTAAGCCTCCTTAACGGTAAAATGGACATAACTATGGTCCTGACTATATAGTATAAAAAGGAACGTCAGAATATTTGTGATATGACTGTCACCTAAGTTATTACATGATTAGTAGTTATAGCTAAACCAAACTATGACTCTGGATTAGAAAAAAATATTTTAATGAACAAAGATAGAGACTACCGGTTTCAAATTCTTACAGCCAGTGTATGATAAATATGGCGGGGACTGGAGCTCGACATCCATCCCCCTGCTTCTGGAACGCGCCAGCAGACATTACAGAGGTTGTAAAGCAAACAGCAGGGTGTCCACAAACTCCCAAACATGCAAACAGGGACTCGCTGCAATTCGGGTTCAGCCAATCAAGCTTACTTGCCCAAGTTTTGAAAGGCAGAAGTGAAGGAGACCACACTTTTGCTGACATTTCCATCTTTTAGGGGCAGTGTTAGCAGACCTCAAGATCCAGTAATTACCCTCCTTGTTGCTGGGAGGCAGCAAGTGACACATCCACTGGGCTTGTCACAAAACGGGCTGTGGCTGTAGAGCTGGAACAAGCAGCTATTGAGGTAGCTTCTGAAATGGCACTGAGAGTGTGTATTCTACAGCAAGGGTTGGCAAACTTTTTAAGGGCCAGATAACAAATATTTTACCATGTGGTTTCTGCTGCCATTGAAGTGTGGAAGCAAACATACACAGCACGTAAATAAGTAAGTGTGGCTGTGTTCTAATAAAATTTTACGACTAGACACAGAAATTTGAATTTCATATAACTTTAGGTGCTCCAAAACATTATTCTTCTTCTGATTTTCTTTTAACCATTTAAAAATGCAAAAATCGTTCTTAACTGGAGGGACATACATATACAATTTAGTCCAGGTTTTACTTGCAGGCCATAGTTTGCTAGTCCCCACACCTGTATTCTGATCACAGAAAAAGCAGCAAATCCCTTGATGGCCCAGCTTTGTGGTCTAGTCCTGAGAGATGGTTATAAAAGGTCAACCACAAGCCCCAAACCCTGTTTCTTCTGCCATTTTCTTCCCTCTGTAAGCCACGAATATAATGTAGTAAGTATCTTCCTACTGAAACTGGCTAGAATGAATTGTTTTCTACAACTAAATCCTGATTTACAGTGCTACTACACATTCTTTAACACCAAATACCCAGTGTTCAAATGTCAGTTATTTCATAAATGTCATTTTTTTTTAGTTATTTTATATGAAGTAGGATTAAAATAAGGACCAGTTATTGCTACTTGCTAACCATGTCTTATAAGCCTCTCGACGTGGCTCTACCAGTTTGCAGGGTGCAGGAATTAGTTCTGTGTTGCCTACTAGAAGGCCTGTGTATTCATTTGTTTGCTTAATAGTTTATTCAACAATATTTATTAAGCAATCACTATATGGCAGGCAGTGTTCTAGGTGCTAGGAACAAAGAGGGGGAATAAAAGCCTACTAAGTCTGCATCCTTTGGAGCTTAGGTTTTAGTAGGGAGAGACCAAAAATAAACAAAGAACTCAATACATAGGTCTGACGGTGAACCGGCTATGAAGAAAAATTAAGTACGCTTTGAAAATACAATGTTCCCAGGGTTGCTGTTTGAATCTATACAGTAAAGGAATGCATTTCTATGATGTTAACATCAGAACAGAAACCCGAACGAATGTGGGAGAAAACCGTAAAAATTTCTAGAAGAATTTTCCAGGCTGAGGGATAAGCAAAGTCAGAGGCTCAAGGTAAGAACGTGCTTAGCATGGTTGAAGAATTGTAATGAACACAGTATGGCTGAAGTACAGAGAGAGAAGGGGAAAGTGTTAAGCTGTCGATTGTCTGCACTGTGATTCACTGTTTACTTCTTTTCAGCTGCTCTGCATCAACTGATGCCAAGGGGACCGCTCTGTACACTACCTCCCCCACTGCTGCTACTAGCCACTGCTTTCTTAATTAAAAGGTGCGTCTGTGTCTTTCCCTGCAGCCTCACCTTGCCTGCCACTCTGTAGTCCCCATGCCACCTAATTTGGGAGAGTTCTGTGCTGTGTTTAAGACGTTTGCACACTTCCTCAATTTGTTCTAAAGTTCACAGTGTCTGGCAGCTATTCTTGCAGTCTGAGGCCTAGATTGTGGTTTTCTCATTTGACTCAAGTTAAAAGATTTCTTCCCTATTCTTTATTCTTTAGTTATGTTCAGTAAGCATTACAGAGGAAAATCAAATACAAATGCTTTTACTCAACTATCTTTAAATGGAAATTCTTTTCCATTGTGGTTAAATTTAGATACCCATTAAGAGTATCTACATCCATATAGTTGGATAGAACTTAAAATTTTCAATCCCTACACTTTCTATTTCAATCAACAGATTTTTCTATTTGAAAATCTGAGAAATTACAGACCTCAAGATCTGTAAACTGATAACTTTTGTCTCAAAAAAAGTGTCATAGAATCAATCTAAAATGCATATTAAAGTATCTAAAACGAATATAAAATTGGAGACTACAGTAAATTTCTACCATACTTATATTTAATCCAAGAAATAATAAAAGGCAAACAGATATCAATATACAAATGAATATGCAGTGGAAAGAAAATAAGTAAACCATCGAAACAACAATACATGGTAAATATAGCATTATTACTTTCAAGAACATAAGCTCTGCTTATGTTAATAAAGGCTTACTTTGGTTTCTGTTTTAAATAATAGTCAAAATGTCTTGTACTTACTACGGAAATGATTTCCATGAAAAGTATTTTTCTGAATCATCTAAAGGTACTTTAAAAATGTCAGTTCTTTTAAATAGGTAAACATCTTCCACAACTCAGTTACATAATTTAGTAAACCCTTCACAAATGTAAAATTTAGTTTAGCTCTTACAAAATTATCAAAAACACTGAATAAGTGAGTTCAACTGATTATAAAGCAAGGCCACAAAAATTACGTCTGTGTTAACTTTTACCTTCTTGTTCATTTACTAACTTCTTAAACCAAGGTACTCTGCTAGTTTTAGTAATAGAAAGGTAAATAGATCACATTCTACACTCTAGGGGCTCATGGTTAAGCTGAAAGATGTTATAGAAATACAAAGTGTGATCAAACAGTACAATAAATGTTTAAATAAAAATGTATTACAGTAAAAGGCACAATACCATTAATCCTCCTCAAAATACTCCCCCTCAACCCTCATACACTGTTGGTGGGAATGCAGACTGGTGCAGCCGCTATGGAAGGCAGTGTGGAGGTTCCTCAAGAAATTACGAATAGAATTACCATATGACCCAGCAATCGCTCTCCTGGGTATCTACCCCAAAAATATAAAAGCATTTCTCTATAGAGACACGTGTACTCCAATGTTCATTGCAGCTTTGTTTACGGTGGCCAAGACATGGAAACAACCAAAATGTCCTTCGATAGATGAATGGATAAAGAAGTTGTGGTACATATACACAATGGAATACTATTCGGCGTTAAGGAAAGATGATATAGGAACATTTCTGACAACATGGATGGATCTTGAGAATATAATGCTAAGCGAAATAAGTCAGACAGAAAAAGCAGAGAACCCTATGATTTCACTGATATGTGGTATATAAACCAAAAACAAGACAAACAAATGAGAAACAAGAACTCATAGACACAGACATATTTTAGTGGTTACCAGAGGGTAAGGGGGGTGGGGGGAGGGAGATGAGGGTAAGGGGGATCAAATATATGGTGATGGAAGGAGAACTGACTCTGGGTGGTGAACACACAATGGGATTTATTGATGATGTAATACGGAATTGTACACCTGAAATTATGTAATTTCATTAACAATTGTCACCCCAATAAATAAATTTAAAAAAAAATGCAAAAAAAAAAAAAAAAAATACTCCCCCTCACTTAGAACACACTTATCCCATCATTCTTGCCACTTTCTGAAACAGTTCTGGAAGTCCTCTTTCGTGAGTGTCTTTAGTTGTGCTGTCCTGGCTGCCTCGATGTCCTGAATCAATTCGAAACATTTTCCTTTCATGGTCATTTTGACTTTGGGGAAGAGCCAGAAGTCACATGGTGCCAGATCTGGTGAATAAGGTGGATGAGGACACACCAAAATGTTTTTATTTGACAGAAATTGCCGTACCAGAAGCAATGTGTGACAAGGAGCATTTCTGTTGTGATCAACAAATACGGTGAATGCTGCTGACGAGTGCTATCTAATAGAAAGGCAGGGATCTTCAATACAGAAAGCTGCGCAACGAACATTAGTAACAGTGTGTGATAAGTTTCAACTTGTTCAGTGCAGTCAGTCAGGTGTGAGCTACGGTTGAGAGAAGGTGTATTTTCAACTGTGCTGTAAATCATCCTCCATCATGACAACGCTCTGTGTCACACATCACTTCTGGTATGGCAATTTCTGTCAAATAAAAACAGTATGGTGTGTCATCAACCACCTTTTTCACCAGATCTGGCACCATGTGACTTCTGACTCTTCCACAAAGTCA
This sequence comes from Rhinolophus hipposideros, assembly GCF_964194185.1. NCBI lineage: Eukaryota > Metazoa > Chordata > Mammalia > Chiroptera > Rhinolophidae > Rhinolophus > Rhinolophus hipposideros. The sequence continues at coordinate 62,217,642 of NC_138047.1, forward strand.
AAATGATTCAGGACATCGATGCAGCCATCACAGTTCAACTATACGACACTCACGAAAGAGAACGTCCAAAACTGCCTCAGAAAGTGGCAAGAATGATGAGATAAGTGCATTCAAAGAGAGGGGGAGTGTTTTGAGGGGGATTAATGGCAATGTATCTTTTACCGTAATAATTTTTTTTATTTAAACATTCATTTTTGATGACACCTAATGTGTAAGTGCTATAATAAATAATAATAAGTAAACAGGATGCTATGAGGACACAGAGGAAGAAACATTTAACTATCAATAGAGAAGGTGACATTTGAATTAAGTCTTGAAAAATGAACAGGAGTTCATTCAGCTGACAACATGCAAGACCTTATTTCTAGCAAACAGATTGTATGTATACAGAAGAAAAGGCACAAGACATGCTGCTGGGCCCTGCTAATAGTTTGGCATAATTGGAGCACAGGGTACATGTGGGGATATTAGACAGAAATAATATAGAACATTTCAGTTACCACAGAAAGATATGTTGAACAGTGCTAGGTTGAGGTAAATGAACCCCTGAAGGTACATATTAACCTTGCGGAGATATAGATGTTTATGTATTTTTCATTCTGGGAAGATGGTCTATGACTTTTATTTGATTCTCAAAGGAGACCATCTTTGATATAATTGCCAGTGCCCAAGTACACAGAGGGTAGAAAAAGAGCTCCTTTTCCAACCATGTTTCCCCAAAAAATAAGACCTAGCCAGACAATCAGCTCTAATGAGTCTTTTGGAGAAAAAACTAATGTAAGACCCGGTCTTATATGGTCCGGCTAGGTCTTATTTTCAGGGAAACACAGAATCAGTTACCTCTATATAAAAAGCATATGAGTATATTAACAGTAGCACTTCCCAGCCCAAGACATAACTTTACAACCATTGCATCAAGACAAGTGGAACTACGATTAGTACATAATGTTCTTTCCAACTCTGTGATGCTGTCATCATCCTGGGACCTCACTGGTTTTTCAGGAGAGCAAAACTAATCGTAAAACACAATCGGAAAGATATCCTTTGCTTAATTCACTATCTCCAACTTCATTAGCTAGTGATATGTACAAGAATTCCCCTCCCCTTAATCCCAAATCCTTGCTTTGTGGCAATGAGAATCATAGCAAAATACTGCTTATCGAAAGCTAATTCTGCATCCCACAGACAAACAAAATGACAGCCACTATGGATAAACAGTCTTGGTTTGGTGTTGAAAAAATGAACAAACACTTCCAAATAGACTCCGTCTCATGGCGTGATGGCTGCCTGTGCTACACACTCAATATCTAGGATAAAATCAACTATTTCATTGATTTAAAAACCTAGCAGCTCTTACTGTGATTCTTTGCTCCTAATAACCTCCCTGAAATGTTCCATCATATCTTAAATAAGTCACATGAAAAGGACTGAAAGAACGCTATATACTCCATCTGTGAATAAAAGATCCATTCAAGCCAAAGACCTAACATGAATATGAATAAAAAAAGGTAAAATAGATTCTCAATTTAAGACAAGCCCATACAAGTCTTGTCTTGTCATAAATTATGAGAGCCTGACGTGTGAAACATAAGGTCTGAGTTCATTAACATTCCATAATTCAAGTGTTATTAAACTAAATATTTAAAAATAAACTAACTGGCAATTTTTATCAGGTTAAACCAGTATTTATGATGTACTCAGCAATCCAATTCCTAGGTACTTATCATAGAACAGGGGTTGGCAAATTATGGCCATGTGCCATATCTGGCGCACCTGTGCTTTGTACATAAAGTCTGATTGGAACATAGCCTCTTCCATTCATTTATGTGGTGTGCAGGGCTGCTTTCATACGTTTCATACAACAGCAGAGGAGCTGCAACAGAGACCATATGGCCTAAAATATAGCTTATCTACTCCTTTACAGAAAAAGTTTGCTGATCCTTGCACTAGAAAAATAACTATGATCATACAAAACCTATGCACAAAAGCCTATAGCAGCTCTTTTCATTACAATGGATACAACGGAAATATCCTTCAACAGGTTAATGGACATACAAACTGCACACACATACAACCCAACAGTAAAAGTGAATAAATTATTGATACATATGGTAACTTGTATGATTTTCAAAGGCATTATGCTAAGTGAAAGAAACCTGCCTCAAAAGGTTACATACTGTATGATTCCATTTATATGACATTCTTGAAAAGAGAAAACCCAACTGATGAAGACAGATTAGTGGTTGCCAGAGATTAGAGGTGGAGGGAGAATGACTATAGAGGGATACGACAAGGAAGTTTTGGTGGGTCGTGAAACTGTTCTGTATGTGTATTGTGGTACTGCTTATACTACTTTGTACTTGTATCAAAATTCATAGAGTTGCACACCAAAGAAAGATAAATTTTACTGCATAATAATTAAAAAAATAAAAATTTTATAAAATAGCCTGATAGTTTAAAGAAAAACAACAAACTAACAAGGGAATGGTTTCTAAAAATTCAGGACAAAAAATGAGTTTGCCTAGAAAGATCAGATCAGAAAGTGGGGTCTGAGTCACCATACTCTGGGGTTTTATTCCAGGTTTTAGTATTGATTCACTATAACGCATTAACTCAAAAACCCATCTCAGTATTTCTCTGTGATATTTGTGCACACAGTTTGACAGTGAAGTCTGAGGGTGAATATAAAATCCTCAATGGAATATTTCCCCTGTCAAATATGACATACTTACCCGAAAAAATACTACAATTCAAGTTAGCCATAAATATAACGGTGTGGTTCATATCATAGCGGCCAGGCCTTTTACACTCTCAAGTTTTCTCACTCTGCTCTCAAAGCTTTTTTACAACTCCAAGCTATCTAAAAAATCTGGCATCTTATTCTATACACACACCAAAAGATTCTACCACATACACTTTAATTCTGTACATGGTCTGCAATCTGCTTTCGGGCAACCAGGCCTGCAGATTGCCCATGATGACATCTGTAAACAAACTGCCACCCAAAATTAACCAAAAAGAGAAACCTGGTAAATATAAAATAATTTTCAGGGAAAAGGAGAGGTATGGTTCAGTCCTTTTACAGGATCAATAAGAAAAGCAACTTATAAATTAGTTATATACTTTGTGAATCCCATAGAGTAAGTTTTTAAAAGATCCAACATGAAAAATTGGAAGATGAAGATCTCTATAGAATTGCTTCCCAGTGTGTATAATTAATAGACTACGTCTCAAGTTAAAATTTGGAAGACAGAGAACACAGAAGTGACCATTAATCTTCTGTCAATCATTTCCAATGACATCAAAGAGAAGGGAAAAAAATTTAAAGGATAGAATAAAATTTTTATCATGATAGAAAGCACATCCCAAAGTCTCTCGCATTTTGTGGTGATTTTAAAACGTCAACGAATTCTTTGACACTCCTACCTTCTCAAGGAGGAACTATCTCATCTCCTTCAGAATGGGAAGAATAGAGCACTTGCTTCAAATCACACAAAAAACAGGTCTTACGAAAATTAGGAAGATGATAGGAAAATTAGCACCTTGAGACAAAAATACAAATACTCATTTATTTAACTAACACACAGTGAGAACTACGTACTAGATAGTTGCCATGGGGCAAACACAGAGAAAAGACCGGTACTTTAAATATGTCCATGGTAAGAAGGAGACTATACTATTCATTATAAGCCTCTCTGTTATCATTTTAAATGGCAAATTATTCTGACTTCATTAAATTCAATTAGTAATGGAAATATTTCTAAATACCACATATCTTATGTTTGAAACCGTATTTTTACTTATTTAGGACACATAAGTTCTAGGTACTCATCTGATCCTCAAAACAACCCTATGAGATGAGTACTGTTATTATCCACATTGTATAGAAGAGGAAATTGAGGCATAGAGAGTTACGTAAATAGTCCAAGGTCACAGGACTAGTCAGTGGTTGAGCCTAGATTGAATCAGGCTGTCTGGCTCCACAGTTAGTGCTCTTAAGGACTTGTATTCGGCTTCATTATGATTCAACTTTATTAGCATGGATCCAAATGTAGTCAACTTTCTGGTATCAACCCTGACAATCAAGGCAGAGGATGGAATTAAAGTAAACAAACTATTATTCTCAGGCACACTATTAAAATATCTCAGACCCATTACTCGGTTAATAGTTTTTCACTGATCTTAGCTTATCTACAGAGTAACAAATACACCATAAACTGACAAGTTATTTTTTAGAGTAAGTGGCAAACTTGAACCAAAGATCACACACATGGAGAAAGAAACGAAATATCTACTAGTTCATGACCTTAAGAATGATGACCTTGAGCTAGGCATAGGCAGATGGACCGGGTCAAGCGACAGATGGGAACAAAAAGAAAATTTTAAGTAAAGACACATGACGGCAAAGGCTCAAAGAGGATCTTGTAGAAGCATTTTGGAAAGAAAATGTTTAGAAGTGATTTGATGATTATAATGTTTTACTTGGGGCTGGCCCACTATAGCATATGGGCCAAATTTGGCCATTTGTTTGTATAAATAAAGTTTTATTGGAGCATATCCATGCTCATTTATATTGTCTAAGGCTGCTTCTGTGCTGTAACAACAGAGTTGGATCATTACAACACAGATTAGGCCCACAAAGCCTAATACATAAAAAGTTTGCCGACCTCTGTGTTAAATTTGACATCAAGCAGGAAACAAATATAAAAAACATGATCTGATCTTAGCAAAACCGATTCTTACTTTACACATACACACAAGTTAATATCAAATGCATTATATGGCTAGAGACTTGCAGTTGAAGGGCTACCATATTTCATCAAATCTAACATACCAACAATTAGAAGACAATTATTATTTAATGAACCACCAAAAAAAAAACAGTGCCAATTAAAAAACGACATAATTTTCTTTCCTATATACTGTAAGATGATTCTAGTTTCAAAATTCTGCAAATGAGAAAAAATGTGTATCTAAGAATTGATGAAATATAGTATATCATCCTACAATGATATACGAGTAAATTCATAAATAAAAGATAATCACAGGGTACTGGAATGAACAAGGTCTTCCTCTGTAACACTGCCAATACTTGTAAGACCCAAGAAATATTCGTAGAGAACAGAGAACATAAGTTTTGCCATCTAGCCTGTGTATAAGGCACTAGACAAGGAGGTCCCCTGTATGCCCCATTTCCAGTGCACGTCAGTCTTTCTGAAACATTGCTAGCTGTACTGGGTACATTTAGGTGACAAAAACCTGCAATAATACATGTGGAATAAATGTTTTCCCTTTGGTGTTAGACACATGATCACATATTTCAAAGTAATGGAACACCTCTAAAATATTTTCCACATCAGAGCATACATGAGGAGGGTTTGAGTCACTGCGTATACTTGGGGTTGGGTGGGGGAAGGGTGGGAGGTAAGAATTAGAAACAGACCTCATGGATTCAAATTTAACAGCTCATCTTTGCCTTCTAAGTATTAAATTAGCCAATTTTATATCTGACAATGAACAATTTAATATGCAATCAAGAATTCTATATTAATAATTACAAAGCTTTAATGCATGAGTAGTAATCTTATAATACTGTTTTAATTCATTCTCTTACTCATTAGATTTCAAAAAACATCTCAAAACAAACCTTTACCTTAGTGTTTCAATATTTAGGAAATAACCTTCTTTAAAGGCAGCAGAGTTATGACAGTCTGAGAACAGCAGGACGAAACAGTACACATGAATATTCAGCAAAGAATAGTTTTCAGACATTTAAGAAACTATGCTACAATTTATGTGTTGTATGTCTACCTTGGTCAATCCATCTATCTATTAACGTATAAAGAACAGGGGGAATACGCACATAAAAAAACACACCCGTTTCAAGGTGGCTCTCTTACAAACACATAAACTAATTAAGACAAAGGAAAGGGGAAGTAAAATAACAGAGTTTTTACTGTGTACCAGACACTGTCCTAGTCACTTCAGATAAATTTATCTAATCTTCTAAACAACTCTGCTTTTATTCCCTTTAGCAAAGAAAGAAACCAAGGTTCAGAGAGGTAAAATTCCAAAGTCACACAGCTAGCAAGTGGCTTCACTCAATTTAACAAGCGGTTGGTTGGAAATTTAAACTTCTTTCTCATCTACCACACTGCTGCCAATATTTTTTTTTAAAAAGCATATGTTTTTAATATATATATTACATAGAAATAAACCAAACTTTCTGTGCTTCAGTTTATCTTTTGATCTTTACAAAGCCAGCAAGAATGTTGCCCATACATGCAAATTCTAAAAGCAGGAGTTCCTAGGGCATTCCCTCCTGAGAAGGGATCTCATCCATTCCACAACTTTAAATACTATCTATATAGTTCCTCTCAAACCTCTGGTCTCCACAACCGTGTAATAATCAGCCATTTGACATGTCCACTAGATGCCTTGCAGACATCACAAAATTAACAATGTCAAATATAAACTCCCTTGTAACTGACCTCCAATCTCATGTAAGGGTATTCCCATTCACCCATGTGCTCAAGCCAGAACACCTGGTATTATCCTCACTTTCTGCCTCTCTCATATTTCCTGTTAAGTCCCACTGGTTCTACCTACAAACTAGACCTCAAATCCATCCACTTCTCTTCCATGCCTCTAGGTCAAACTGCTATGACTATTATAATGACCTCCTTACTGGTTTCCCACTTTCTCTCTTATAGTAATTTTTTGTTGTTAGCACAAACCATAATATATAACTCCAAAAATCCTTCAATGGCTTTTTTTCTTTTAAGTGTGTTTTTCCAGGACCCATCAGCTCCAAGTCAAGTACTTGTTTCAATCTAGTTGTGGAGGGCGCAGCTCACAGTGGCCCATGTGGGGATCAAACCGGCAACCTTGTTGTTAAGAGCACTGCGCTATAACCAACTGAGCTAATCGGCCGCCCCCCTTCAATGTTTTTTGAAGAGAATAAAATCCACTCTTTATCATGGCCTCTTAAACTCTAGAAAACATGATCCCTTTCTACCTCTCAAACTTCATTTCACTCTCCCCCTGGACATCTCCAGGCATCCTTTCAACTCGCCATACACCAACTGTTCACACTGCAGGGCATCCCCCTCTTCCCGTAAGCTGTTGGCAGGGATAACTCCTTCAGTTCTCAGCTTCAAGGTCACCTCCTCACAAACCTTTTTTCGAAAGTGTAGAAGTACCTCTGCCTTCCCATAATCCTCTATCACTTCACCTTCTTCATTTCTTCCATAAATAGCACTTATCACTATTGGTAAATAATTATAACTTTCTATTATCTGCTCTCTACCAGACCATAAACTTTTAACTGAACAGGAACATGTCTGTTCTGTTCAATGATATATATATATCCCCAGCACCTAGTAAAAATAGCTGGCACATATTAAGTACTCCAATTTTTCTTGAATGATCAAGTTATACATATTAGGCTAAATTGACTTTAATTTGTGTACAATTTAATCTGTGTTTTAAGCTGCAAGTTTAAAAGACCATGATTTTCTCTCTTAAATGTGTAAATACAGCTTCACGGATGTGTTTGATTTTTTTTAAAGACGTACAATGTTTAAAGCAGTGAATTCTGTGCCACAATTATTACATAGGCAATGCAGAACTTAAAAGATGACTTTATTTTATTTCCATGACACCCAAAAGAACTGCAATAAAATTATCACTAGTAATAATTAGCTCATTTAAATAATTATATTCATGTGCAACCTAGATACTTTGTATCATCAAAAACAAGTAAAATATTTTAATAAAAGCATACTGTTAAAACTTATTTCCATTTGGACAAGTGTATAAAAATAGTCAGGTCCAAGAGAATGATATTGTTTCATTCTGTGCTGCTTATAAAATATATCCACAAGTTCTTTGATATTCCTCTGTTCAAGGTAGAGTGTAATTACTCTCCTCTGATTTGTGAGTTATATTTAGTGACATATTTTTAAGGAACAAAATGTCGCAGCAGTGACTGTGTGTGACCAGATCACAAAAGGCATTGTGGCTTCCTCCCTGCTCCTTCTTGGCTCACTTGCTCTGAAGCAAGTCAACTTGCACTTTCTGAGGACACTCAAGTAGCTCTACGGAGGGGTCCCCATCAATAGGAACTGATGCTTTCTGTCAACAGCCGGCAAGAAACTGAGGTCATCTATCAACGGCCACGTGAGTGAAGAATCCTCCAGGCCTAGTCATGGCCCAGCCAACATTTTGATGGTAACCTCATGGGAGATTCTAAGCCAGAACCATCCAGCCAAACCACTCCTGACTACTGGACCCACAGAAAGTAAGATCATAAATGCTTGTTGTTGTTTTTTATAAGCTCCTATGTTTTAGGGCAATTTATATCAATAGGTAACTAATACACATTCATTCATTCAATAAATAGCAATCTGTGCCTATTATGCCCCAGTCACCAGACTTCCCAGACACAGAGGAAAAGTAAGACACTAAGTGTAACTATCATAGATGGGACAGAAATTAAGTAGTCTGGCAATACAGGAGAAGTGCTCTCTCTAAAAAGGCGAATACAAGACCCTACCTGAATATTTAACACATAACATCAGATTTCAAAAGACAAAGGGAGGGGAAAATGGGCAGAAGTTGTTGCAAGAAGAGTGAAGGAGGGTATATATCTGTACGGTAAGGGATGAGGAAAGTATATATGACAACCTATGAAGGGACTGGATATACAAGCACCAGTTAAGTAAAGAAAGAGGTGTTACCAATGGAATACTATTCGGCGTTAAGGAAAGATGATATAGGAGCATTTGTGACAACATGGATGGATCTTGAGAATATAATGCTAAGTGAAATAAGTCAGACAGAAAAAGCAGAGAACCCTATGATTTCACTGATATGTGGTATATAAACCAAAAAGAACAAGACAAACAAATGAGAAACAAAAACTCATAGACACAGACAATAATTTAGTGGTTACCAGAGGGTAAGGGGTGGGGGGTGGGTGATGAGGGTAAAGGGGATCAAATATATGGTGATGGAAGGAGAACTGACTCTGGGTGGTGAACACACAATGGGATTTATAGACGATGTAATACAGAATTGTACACCTGAAATCTATGTAAATTTACTAACAATTGTCACCCCAATAAATTTAATTAAAAAAATAAAAATAAAAATAAAAAAATAAAATTTAAAAAAAAAAAAAAAAAAAAGAAAGAGGTATTCCATGCCATACTCTGGGCTTTATCTAAAGACAATAGGGAGACACTGAGAATTTCAAACAGCAGAGTAAAAAAGTCCGATTCGCATTCCACAAAAAGGACTCTTGTTAGAGTAGGGAAAAGAGCTCCAAAGGAGGTTCTTCTAATCCTGACAGTCAAGAGTACACTGCAGCCATTCAGTGCAGGCAGGATGATGGCCTGGCATATGTTAGCACCAGGAAGGAAAAAAGTAGTAGGTGAAATCAATAGATATTAAGAATATATAAAGACAGGACTTTGTGACTGTATTTGAAATTAAATGTCATCAATAGCTCCAAAACTCTAAGAGAAAAATCACAGTATTATGAAAATGTTTAGAACAAATAAAAGAAAAATCTTAATTAGTATAGATGGCATACCTTCTAAATTAGAAAAAATAATCACCAACACATTCTGAAAAATGAATTTTGAAAATCACGACTGTCTGGAAAAAAGAAAATGGAGTTATAAAGTGCATAGGATGAAGCACAAACCATTTGGCATCATTCTGATTCACCTAATCTAAAACCTTCATAGTCCTTTATAATTGATACGTCCAACTCTGTATATTTCTAACATTTTTTATTGCTGATATCAAATATAGTCCTATTTTTTTGCCTCCTTTAAGATAAGAAAACTACGAGGATATTCTGTTATCTATCCTTGAGTATGTGAGTGGAGTATGTCAGACTATAACTCACTGTTCTTATTTGGGGTGGAATTAACTAATTTACAACAAATTTTAAAAAGCTTAAATTGTACTTTCTTAGAAACTTTTGCCTTTAATTTATAATTCAGAGTTCTTATTAGAAAATTTTTCTTCATCATAATTTTAATACCTGAATAATTTATTTAAAGACTACATTAAAATACTGGAGGAAATATTATTTTACAATACAGGTGAGTGGGCACAAACCCATTCTGAAAAAAATGATGAAAATAAAATTTGTATATTAACAGAGAAAGAAAACACCTGACATTCTAATTTTCTAATCTTTTTTGCAGTGTGACAGGACACAAAATTAAGTCAGATATTTGTAACATAAACGAGACTAATAAACAGCCATGCAGATCTGGCTGAACAACTAAGAACCCGTCATTACCAGGTCCTTATTGAAAATGTTCCTCACAAAATACCAATCTTTTCTTTCATGAAATTCTTGAGGAGTTTCATTAAATAGGTCACTTCTGGAACTACAATAAAAGTGACATTTAACATGAAATTAAAGGATTACTTACTAGATTATGTAATAATTGGCCTTTCCCATTCTTTGTATTGTTGCTATGAGAAAGTGCTTTACCCTCTAATTCCCAAAGAAAGTGCAATTTCAATTAAATAAGCCCAAGTTTGCCTGCTTTAATATTAATTTTCCTGGTGTACAACTCCAACAGTATTCATTATAAAGTTGATATGTGCAGTTCTTTTTGGAGAACTATCAACTAAACATAGCTATTAAAAGCAAAATGTAAAGATACATCCCACTCAAACAGATATGTATTAGAAACACGCTAAAAGGCACATTAAGAATGATAAAATGGTCAATTAAAAATAAAACATTTCATATAGTAATGAAAAAATTGTTGTTCTGGCATAAGGATGGACATACAGACTAATGGAATAGAGAGTCCTGAAATAAACCCTGACATATAGCTATTTTCAACACAGAGGCCAACACTATTCAATAGGGAAAGAACAGTTTTTGCAAAAAAATAAAATAAAATGAAGGTGCTGGGAAAACTGGGTATCTACATGGAAAAAAATGAAGTTGGACTCTTACTTTACACCACATACAAAAGCTAACTTAAAATGGATCACAGACCTAAATTTAAAAGCTAAACATATAAAACTCTTGTAAGAAAACATAAGAGCAATTCTATATACCTTGGATTTGGCAATGGTTTTTTAAATATGACACCAAAACCACAAGCAACAAAAGAAATAGATCAATTGGACTTAACCAAAATTAAAAATTTTTGTGTATCAATGGGCACTATCAAAAGAGTGAAAAGACAATTCACAGGAAAAAGAAAGATCTATGAAAATCGAATCTCTGACTAGGGTTTAAGATCTAGAATACATAAAGAACTCCTACAACTCAACATCAAAAACGCAACCCAATAAAAAAAATAGGCAAAGGACTTGAAAAGACATTTCGCTAAAGAAATGCAAAATGGTCAATAAGCACATGAAAAATGCTCAACATCATTAGTCATTAATAAAATTCATATCAAAACCATATCCATTTAACATGGCTGTTAAAAAACGGAAAATAACAAGTGTTGGCAAGGATACAGAGAACTGGAAGCCTTATGCATTGCTGGTGGGAATGTAAAATGGTGCAGCCATTGTGGAAAATAGTATGTCAGATCCTCAAAAAGTTAAAGAGTTACCTACCATATGGCTGAGCAATTCCACTCCTAGGTACACACACAAAATAATTGAAAACAGCAAGTCAAATAAATACTTGTACGCCAACATTCATACAACAGTTTTCACAATTGCAAAAAGTAGACATAATCAAAGCATCTACCAATAGATTAATGGATACACACAATGATGGATGTACATACAATGGAATATTATTCAGCCACAAAAAGGAATGAAGTTGTGATACATGCCAGAACGCGGACTGAACCTTGCAAACACTGTCCTCAACCCTTGAAAACAATATACTAAGTGAAATAAGTCAGACACAAAAGGAAGGACACATATTCTGTGATATGTTCATATTTATGAAGTATCTAGAATATGGACATTTATAAGAGACAGAATGTAAAATATACGTTATCAGGGGACAGGAAAAAGGAGAATGGGGAACTACTGCCTAAAAAGTACAGAGTTTCTGTTTGGAATGATGACAAGATGCAGAAATAGAAAGTGGCAATGGTTACACAACATTCAGAATATATATAATGCCACCGAACTGTACACCCAAAAATGGTTAAATTAGTCAATTTTACGTTATGTGTAGTTTGACAATTTTTTTAAAAGAAATAAGTATTTAAGATCCAATATTACTCCTGCAACACAGCCTTTAATTAGATCTAACACAACAAAATTTTTGGACCAACATAAACTCATACAGTACTACCTTCAAAATATGTACCCAACATTAAAATCAAACATCCAACTGCACTGCCAAAACTAAAAACGAAGCCTATAAATTAACCAAATTGAAGGGTTTTGTTTTTATAGCAAGAACTTGGCATTCAAGACAAACTAAATTCACAAACACTGCATGGAAATAGCTAAGTTCACTGAAGGCTTGAAGTCTTTAGTTGTCTAGTTTTACTTTGTTTCTATTAATGAACTTTCTTTCTATTATATCTATTTACTTTGTTTCTAATACATCTAGAACTTGCTCTTTAAACTAAGTTAAAAATGGGACATGCAAGAGAAAAATATGTGCAAGTTTTGAACAATCAAAACCGTAGAACTCCTAGGTAGAATCTGGAAGTGTGCAAACCTCCATTACCAGGAATTAGAAGAAAAGGTCTTAATTGTACACACACCACCACCACAATGTGTCTCATGCTTTTGTCAAGCAGCATAAAACCAGTCATTTACCAGCTATTTTCTAATCAGAAATGTTACTGTTTTTCAGAAACTAAGAAAGAACCTCTGTTTCATAATAAACTCAATCCTGAAATCCACAAAAATAGAGCCTTGTCCTATATTTAGGTGTAAGATATTAATATTTAAAAAAAAGATCATGCTTTAGTCAGCATGTTGGATAACTAATAGGAAAACCATCTTTTATGTGGACAAGCTCTAATTTGAGAAGAGGGATGAACAACATCATAAACTAAAACAAAATAGATAGGCAAAAAAAACCACGATAGGTCAAGAAATACAAAATAGCAGCACAAAAGGTAGTATTTATTTCACTAGGCAAGTCCACAGGGGCGACGGGTGCAGGAGGAGCAGTTAATGCCGGTCCGAGCTGCAACACGCCCGTGATTACACCAGTCCTTCTCATCCACTTCTTGCCAGCAAACATTCTGTCTTGGTATGATCACTACCACTGCCCTTCTCAGTGAAAAAAGGCACCAAATGGGGACTTAATTTATGAAAACAATTTATAATCATTAGATGAAGGATTCACTGACTGATTTTCCTTAAAGTACTTCAGAAGAATTCTGATTGTCTCAGCTTATGGTGACCAGCATGTGACTGGTCAGCTTGTACTTAAGGAGGAGGGAAAGCTATTACAAAAACCAAACGTTGAACTTTAACTGGGTTTCAATGTATCAACAATGTTGTTCCAAACAGAATACAGGGCTTTAAATGAAATGAAGAAATCCCAGAGCTCTTGTGATCTCTAGTCATCCTTTCAAACTAATCATAGACTCTTGAGAAACTGAAAATTAATATACTGAATTAACAAAACAATTTCCATGGAGATTATCAAGTGAAAGCAATATAATTTCAGTTTAAAATAAGTGTAGTAACAAAGAAAATTCCATTAAGCATATGACAATTTTTAAGTGTTTTCTGTGTTATGCTTAGATTCTGGCTAGCAAACATCTGTAAGTTGTCTTCTTAGACTCACTGATAAAAGATGTTTGCTGGTTCTACTCTAACATTGACCAATGGAATATATATATGTGAAATAGTGCTTACTCTGACCTGAAATAAGATATAATTTTTAATGCTTCAACCAACCAGACCTCTTTTGAGTTATTTCACTGATCCATGGCAACGTTATTAGTCTCTGACATACTAGCTCTCACCTTATTCTATATACTTCAGATTTGTGGAAATGGTGGAGTTGCAGATGCCTGAAAGAGGTCAGATTTGGTGCCAAGATCACTGAAAAGAGGCCAGAAAGCCTGGGAAGCCAGTTGGCCAAAGCTTACAAGGCTAGCTCAAACCTTCTGCTTTACAGAGATAATTCACAATAACTAAAAACGTATAAATCTAGGTCATTTAGCATAAAAGCTTTAAAAGAATTGTAATTACAGAAACTAGGTGATAGGTATGTAAATGTAAATTTTAAGGATGCTTGAAACTTTCTGTAATAAAGAGTTAAAAATAAAATAAATAAATTGGCATGGTCTATATATGAAATAGCAGATTATTACGGTTCAGGCTTTAAAAATATGAGACTGTGGGCCAGTGATAAATAGAACACAGAGAATTATTTCTATTTCTCTGGTATAGAAACTACCTCACTCCTTTACTGTTAAATACAACAAATTCATTTCAAATTAATTATGTTTTCTAACTATAATTCAAAATGTCAGGGCAATAATAGAAATCATTAATAATTTAGACAACAAAATTTAAAAACACCTTTGGCAAAAAACACCATATGCAAAATAAAAAGACAAGAACAAGGGGAGAAAATATTTATGATATACATTACAAATAAAGACCTAATATGCCTAACATACAAAGACCTTAATAACTGAAGAAAAATACAAAAAATCCTAGAGAAAAATGGAAAAAGACAGGCACAGATATTCCCACATATATGTGGTTCTTACAGATCTGAAAAATGGTAAACTTAACTCATAAGAAAAATATATGAGTTTCTTTGCCCTTCAAGACTGGCAAAGATTCAGAAGCTTGACAATAGACTCTCTTGGTAAGGCTATGGGGAAAAAAACAGGCACTCTCATAGAGATCAACCGTGGGAATGCAGAACAGCACAACCCCAGTGAAAAGGAGCCTGGTAACACATGTAGCAAAACCACATATCCATTTACCTTGACCCAGTAATCCCACTGTTACATTTATCCTGAAGATATACCTCCAACAGTGTAAAAAAACATATGCATATGGTTATTTATTGCTGCACTCTGTAATTGTAAAATACTAGAAAACTACAAGAATAGTTTCACAGCATCGTTCACGCAGAAGAATGATGATAAGCTCTAAGACTGATATGGAATGATTTCCAGGGTATTCGTTCACGCAGAAGAATGATGATAAGCTCTAAGACTGATACGGAATGATTTCCAGGGTATGTGTATTTTTTTCGTGAAAACAGCTGAGTGCCAAAGTGCTTATACTACAGACAGCATGCTACCCTTTGTCTGGAAAAAAGGAAAAAGAGAAAACATGCATGTATCTGTTTATTATTACAAAAAGAAAGATCAGAAGGATAAATAAGAAACTAATGAAGGTAGTTATCTACAAGGCTGGGGATGTTTTTGTTTTTGTAGTGGTATAGGTAAAGCAATTCTGAACTATTTTAGATGATATTCATTTAGAGCAAATGAGTGAAAACGGTATTTAAGAGCTCATGTTCTCACTACAGAAAAAAGGAGAATTAGAGGAATCACTGTGAACTCCTATTTCTACAATGTATATCCTTGTTCATACATATATTCATGCTACATGAGCATATACACATGTATGTATATTATGTGTATGTATAGAGATACATGTATTTTCTACCTTTGTCCCTGAGAGGCCCAGAAGCAAAGAAATCGAGCAGCAATGTACATACCACGTGTCCAGCTCTTCGTTCCTAGTGTTATTCCTCACTAAAACAGATGAGAGCTCCTGGTAGAAATGACTGATTCTTGGGCAGGGCAGACAAGGTACACAATGAGTCTTATTATATATAATGAAAATAGTAAAATGCTCAAAAAAAAATGATGAGGGCACATAAAAGGTATAGGTGATAGCATGAAGAAAGGTGGTCTCACTGGGGATATCTGGGATAATTCAGCACCAAACTATTTAAATACAGTAATGAACTGTTAATCATTGGGGGAAAGGGGGACAGAATCTATGAGTTCAATAATAAATAAAACAATACCTATAAATGGATAAATAACGTGGCTCTTGTAACAGTAGAATGCTAAGTAATGACCGGTAAAAGTAGAGTGCTGAAGTTGGGAAAAAAGTAATCATTTTACAACCATAACATTAAATATTGGTTCAAGCAAGTTATCATCAACAGATCCTACATACAGGGAGAGAAATTTTGATGAGCAGCAGGATATTTTAATTGTCTTAAAGTATCTCCTCACAGACTGCTTATTAGTTGTAAGGGAGTATAGTAACTATACAGTGGAGAAATCAATGAAACAGATCATCAAAATTTACATCACAAATGAGGGGCAAATGGACATTGTGTACTTCCAAATGAGATGTGCTAAGAAAGACACATCCCTTATGTAATATTCCATCCAGGAACGCACAACCTAAACCTCATCAAGAGGAAATGTAAGATAAACCAAAGACAAGGAAGGCACTGTTTAAAACAGGGGGAGGAAAGGAAAGAGAGGGTGACTATATACAGGTGACCCTTAAACAACATAGGTTTGAATCACTGCATCGGTCCACTTACACATGGATATATTACTGTAAAACTATTTGGAGATCTGTGACAATTTGAAAAAATCTCAGACCAACTAAGCAGCCAAGGAATATCAAAAAAATTTAGAAAAAGTTATGTATATCATGAATGCATAATACACAAGGTGTGATCAACAAATACGGTGAATGTTGTTGCCAAGTGGCATCCAACGGAAAGGTGATGTTAATTGTGTTTTTGACCTTAATGGAACTGTGCGAACTGAGTTTGTATCCAGGAACACTGGTGAACTCTGAATATTATGAGGGCTTACAAGGACGTTTAAAAAATGATGTGCGTAGAAAATGGCCTGAGAAATAGGCAGATGGTTTCATCCTCCATCACGACAATGCTCCATATCACACATTGCTTTTGGTATACAGCAATCTGTCAAATAAAAACATTGCGGTGTGTCCTCATCCACCTTATTCACCGGATCTGACATAGTGCGACTTCTGGCTCTTCCCCAAAGTCAAAATGATTCAGGACATCGAGGCAGTCATGATAACTCAACTAAAGATACTCATGAAAGAGGACTTCCAGAACTGCTTCAGAAAGTGGCAAGAACGATGGCAGAAGTGTGTTCGAAGTGAGGGGGAGTGTTTTGAGAGGGATTAATGGCAATGTGTCCTTTACTGTAATAAATTGTTTTAATTTAAACATTTACTGTATTTCTTGATCGCACCTTGTATATACCATTTCCCCAAAAATAAGACCTAGCCAGCCTATCAGCTCTAATGCGTCTTTTGGAGCAAAAATTATTACTGTATAAGACCCGGTACCATATTACATTATTATATTATATTATATTATATTATATATTGTTATATTATATTACATTATATTATATTATAGATCCGGTCTTATATTAAAATAAGACCCAGTATTATATAACATATTATATTATATTATACCTGGTCTTACATTATATTAAAATAAGACCAGGTCTTATGTTAGTTTTTGCTCCAAAAGATGCATCATAGATGATAGTCCGGCTAGGTCTTATTTTCAGGGAAACACGGTATGTATTTTCCTTATGCTTTTCTTAATATATTCTTTTCTCTAGCTTACTTTATTGTAAGAATAGAGTACATAATACACATAACATACATGTATACATGCATAATACATGTAACAATACATGTACATACATAATACATGTAACATACAAAATTAATGTTAGTTGACTCTTTATGTTATCGGTCAGGCTTCCAGTTAACAGTGGGCTATTAGTAGTTAAGTTTTCAGGGAGTCAAAAGTTATACGTGGATTTTCAAATGCACAGGGTCAGTGCCCCTAACCCCTGTGTTGGTCCAGGGTCAACTGTACTTTAAAAATGTCAATATAATAAATGACAAAGAAGGTTAAAAGATTAAAAAAGGCTATAGATATGACATCTAAATGCAATATATGATCACAGACCAAATTCTGTACTGGAGAGAAGAAAATTTTTATAGAGGACATTTATTTGATCAATTGACAACTGGAAAATGACTAGTAGATTAGATAAAAGTAACGTAACAATGTTAAACCTACTGAAGTTTTTAGACTGTTATGTAAGAGATTATCCTTATTCTTGAGAAATCCAAACTAAGGTATTAATGAATATCATATACTTCTCTAGTTATTCAGGTTTTAAAAAATGTTCTCTAAGCAGTATTTTGTTTTCAGTGTAGGGATTTTGCATTTCTTATGTGATTAGGACTAAAGGGTTATAATATATTCAATGTAACTCTTAAATGAGTCAATGGAAACAACACATATGCATGTATGTATATTTATAAATATACACACAGAAACATTCACTCACAAAGTAAATAATAAAGCATTTGGGACAAAAGGTTAATGGTAGGTGAATCTGGATAGAGGGTAGGTACATGGACATTATTATTTTTGCAACTTTTCTACAATTTGAAATTATTTCCCCCTAAAATCATTATGTTCAAAATATGAAAACATTATTTCATTCTCTCTAAATTCAATTTCTTTTTCTGTAAGTTTTACACAGCTGAACAGGTCCAGTGTCGACTAGTCATCCACCTAGAAACTTGGCAGTTACTCTAGATTACCCCATGGTTTCAATTCACTTCTTGCCTCTCTTTCAACTCCTCATACCCAAAGGGAGCATATCATAAGGCAATATCTTTCATATTTGTCCTTTTTTTCTCCAATCATTTAAAATTGGTTCGGGACCTAATCACTTAGCATCTCTCATCTGATTTACTGCTACAATCAATCTACAAATAATCATCTTTCCTCCAGTCTTCGCTCTAAACCATTCTACACACTGCTACAGAGTACAGATTCCATTCCCCAAATGGAATCTGATCAAGTCACACTGTATATTTCTCAATTGGTCCTGAATATAGATAGGAAAGAACTTATGGGGTCAACTTAAAAATCCCAACATTGATAAAATATATAACTTTGGATCTTTAGAAGCAAATAAGCAAGAAATATTGCCCAGAGACTTAAAAGCTAGTATAACATAATTATAAATTTAGTCATGGAAAAATTGCAGGAGATTTCTTGGACCAAATCTTAAAGAAACTGCTATTAAGCAATATACTCAGTGATTCTGACACAAATAACCTGAGATAGGAACTCTGGAAGAAAAGGTCCTGACAAAGAAAGAATGGAAGGAAAATGTAGGGCACAGGTGAAGGAAAGGGAAAGAAACAGAAAGGTTGAGTACTGAAAAGTAGGGAAGGGAAAGGTACAGAACATCAGAGGAAGGGAGAGGAAGAAGAGAAGAAGTCTGTTCTCTAGGATTTCATAGTAAACAGAAATTTGTCTAGTAGCAAAATGTCAACATTTTGAGAATTAACGGGCCATCTCTCAATTGTTCTTAATGGGACAGCAAACTGAACGTAACCTGAGAAAAGTTCTCACTTTATGTGTTCATGAAAATCTGGCGTTTTATAGGAATTTACTTGAGAACAGTATTATTGGTAATCAAAGTATATTCTATGAGTATTAAAAATATAGGCAAACATGGAATCATATTTCTACTGCTTTCATTTTGCACATTCTTTTTTAATTTCTCAGTACAAGGCATCAATATATTACTATATATTACATAAAACTACATACACATATAACATGTATATTATATACAAAAGCTATGCAATACATATTTATATCTGGATTCTGGGATCCCACTTGTACACCTACACCTGTAGATTTTAGATTATCACTAATAGATTCAAGTAACTTTCAACTTCGAGCTGCACCATAAAAAGAAAACATTTTATTTTATAAATATTGACATTTCGCACGAATATAAAATACAACACATGGCATGACATAACAAGTTCATTAACAATTTAGTTCTTAGGACAAAAAGCTTACTTCTAATAGTTCCTTTCCAGTTTACAGAAATTTTCATCATCTTTCCTTAGAACTAGAATATTTCTGTGAACCTGTTCTTTCAGGCAGCAAAAGCAAAATCAAAAAGGAAGAAAAACTAAACAGAAGTAATGAAGGTTAAATAAGTGAGTATGGCCTCCTCTTCCAAGTTTTGTTTTAATCACCACATTCATTTAGTCTTTTTATAACAAGTAATATTTGTCCTTCAACCTTAATTTTAAAATCCTATCTGTGTGTATGTAGAGAGAGGAGAGGGAGGAAGCGAGGGAGAGAAGGGGCGGGGGAGAGAGAAAAGAGAGACAGAGAGGGAAAAAATACCAAAGATCAATGCAGTTTACAGACAGGCTCTTTTGCTTAGATTTCTATACATCTAAGCATGTAAATGTATGGCCAAGATTTTTTATATGCAACAAAGGTGTTTATTCTCCACACCTACTGCTTAAAGAATTAAATGATAGCTAAAAATGGAAGTGTCTGACCCACCTTTTATTCTACTGGGAAATGTGCTCAGAGATTTTTGAGCTTACAAAGACAGTTTTTCTGCTTCTTCAAGTTTTGTAAATAATGGGAGAAGGGGAAATCATCTCAGTCTTTTGGTGAAAAGATAATCAGATCTTCAATGAAATCCTTATCAATCAGTAATGCTAATAATTGACACTCTTAGAGGTTAGTTCCATACACCATGCAGCAAGCTATCACAAATAAAAATTCCAGTTGGAGAACAGATTAACAGTCCTTAACTGAGTTAGATATTGTTTTTCCTACCATCATAAAATCTTTAACCAGCTTTTGTTCTTTTATAGAAATTTTTTAAATGAAAAGAAAGTAAAAACATTCAAACTGTAAATACTCACGTAGTCCACTGACTTTATCTCACAGCCCTGAGAGAGCAATAAATCATTTTTTTATACACAGAAGCATAAGTAAGTACAAGTATAAAAGTTTTACACTAACTTATTCTACTTTCTTAAAAAGCAAATTCCTTTAATGTTATTTATAGTATTTATAGAATATTTCTTAGGAAATTATCATTAGAGATTTCTTTAATGTAAAATAAATGGAAATCACTACATGACTATATTCATATTCTATTTCTTAGGCATTGGTTGAGTTACCTGTATAGGACTTTATCCTTTATGAAGAGATTTCACATTTATTTCACCATTTAACTCTATCCTAATAATTCTGTGAAAGAAAACCAATATGTGTCAAGTACCTCCTTATGCCAGGCTCTACATTCAGCATTTTACATGAATTGTCTCTTTAACCCTAACAATAATCACATGAATTTCATATTATCAATCCCATTTTCTAGAAGAGAACACCAAGAATAAGAGAAGTAGCCCAAGGTCACATGCTCATAACGAGAGGACCAGGCGGCTTTAGAAACAGGTCTGCCTAACTTCCAAGCCTCTGTGCTTTTTCTTACACTGTGCTGCTTCAGCATTATAAAGGAAGAAGCAGTGAGAGGCTAAGGTGAACATGACTGCTTGGGGAGTATGTAGTAAAATAAGATTTCAACTTAAGATCTCCTGATTTTGAAACTCTTCCCACCATAATACTCAGACATTTCAGTTCACCTCAGTACCTACACTACCATTATAAAACATATAGATATGCCAAAGTATAAAATCATGGCTCCACGTTTTCCCCTGAGTATTTGCAAGAAGCAGTATAATATTAATATGAAACCTGAAGTTTCCTTCCAAAGAAAACTTCGTAAATACACACAACCTCCTTTGCTTTTCTAACGAACACAACCTCCTTCCCAAGAGCAGCTAAGCTGACCTGGGCTCTCTGTGCCTCCCTACGGTCAGTGCAGAAAGTTCAAAGACTTCTTCATCAGTTCAATCACTTGGCCAATGCCGAATGAACATCTAACTCTCAGGTGGTGACTGTGATTCCCCAACCCTTCCTCTCTTTATCGAGTATCGCACCTGATATCACCACTCAGTGCCATGTGCATTCCCTTTAACATCTTTCTTTTCCCAACTTCTGCTCCACTAACCTGAAAGAAATCTTTCTTGTTCTCATTTGTTAACTTCAATCCAGTAATAACTACTTCCAGCCACTCACTATTCAATTCCCCTATAATTTTTCTTGTTTATCTCATGTGGCTTCCTGCTCCTGTTACAGAAATATTGTCCAACTTCACTGAGCAGACTCCAGGAAGAAACACATGAAGAATGTGGAATTCTATAAGAAAAAGAAAGTTAGTATCATTAAAAAAGAAAGAAAGGGAAAAAAGAGAAAGAGAAAAAGGATAAGGGAAACTAATCTAGATTTTAAAAGAAGAGACATATGCCAAAAGTAATCTGTGGATCTTAACTAGACAGTTGTTTCAAAAAAACTATGAAAGAAATCTTAACGACAATTGGAGAATTTGTATATGAACTGGATTTAACATGACTATATGGAATTATTGTTATTTTGTTAAAGTATTTATGAGTGAAGTGTCATGATGGTTAAATTACTTTCACATGGTTCAGCAAAACCACATCCCTTCCCTGAAATGCATATAAATGCAACGAGAATGTTTGTGGCAAAACAATAAATGTTGAATCAAGATTGAGAATATTTTGATGTACACTATATATTCATTAAATTTTTCTGTACGTTTTAAATTTTCAATATGCAAAGCTGGGTTTTAAATGAAAAAGATAAAAACATTGAACTGTTTCCACTTTTTTTACATTTCTAGTATTTTTGATAGAGCAGGAACGAAAAACTCACTTGTCTACAAAGTGCTAACTGCTAACTCTTAGAAAAGGTTACTACTCTAGTTAGGTTGTGAGGAAGGATACACAAAATTATACACTGCTCTTTTTTTTCCTTTATAAACAAATGTACTTTACATCACAATACTTTGAATATAAAACCATGTAATTTTCCCATGTTACCAAAGATGAAAATCTGTGGCTATACTGTACAAACCTTTCCTTAAACTATACAGTTTACAGTCTCCATTAGACTGTCTTACACCAAGGGGGAAAAAAGATAAAGGAGCACACTACATTTTCATAAAATCTGTGAATTATTTGCATACAGTTTATACAATCTTAGAGATGCTCTTCTCTTTTCTGTTAATTCTGTGATATATTTTTTTTATTCTTAAAAGGCCCAACTGCTCTCAGAAACCAAGACATTAGGCAAAGCATACAGAAAGGAAGAGTACAACGAACCTAACAAAAAAGTAAAAATAGAAAGCTAAGATCACACCACAGTTTTTACTGAAATACACATCAGAGACCACATTGTTTAAATTTTTTAAGAACCTATGCTTCTCCAAGACAAAGTTATAATACATGACTGAAAATTCATTCATTTAAGTCATAGGCCATTTCCCACTACTAAATTAGACTTAAAATGTATCACCATTCCAGACTTATATGAGCCATGGAAAATAAGTTTGCCACAAAATCACAACATCCACAAAGGTAAGAGAAAGCAAAGTTAACTAAAATTAATAACCTTAAAATGTATCAAAACTTAAAATCCAGAAAGTTTTTATGGATAATGGTTTGCTTCAGTTACTATACTTTCTTATACGTAGGCCCTTCTTAGAGAATCTGCCCTTTCCCCACTTGCTAAAAAGGCGACTCTATTGTGAAGGATCCTTCCAAAGGCAGCTGACTGAACAGTGTTGGACATCCTTCCAAACATGAGACAAATAAATTCTCTCTCCTGGCAAGTTAGAATTTAGAATATAATAATCAAGATTATTAGCTCTAAGGGCAGGGCTAGTCGAACTTAATACCCCCGACTAACCATTGTACACTGATAGAAAGCAGAGAAAACCATTTGGCAAAGAAAAACAAAAACAAGAGTACAAGCAACTCCAGGAAAAGAAATGGAAAGTAAGTACCATGAAACATTCAGTTCCCCGGAAGCCTTCCTGTACTTGAGTTCTATAATTTTTGATATTAGGATAATTATTCTCAAAATAATTCCCCCCACCCCCAACCAAAAAAAGTAAATATAAACATCTATCTAGGTTCAGAACTTCCAAAGGAAACAGATGAGTTAAATTAGCATATTAAATACCAAAAATATGATTAGGACATTGAAAAGCCTAAAATTCTATTACAAATCAATAGATTCTTCTCCCAAACAGGATGTTAACCTTACACAGGCAGGGTCACCTGAGAAGGCAGAACAAGTTATTCAGCTCCAAACATCTTTTTATTATTTTCTTATAACAGGATAAAACATTTGAAGTCCATGTTTAATATGTTAACATTCACAGACCATTGTCTTCAAATATAAATTCAAATACATTAAAAATGCTTCATATTCTTCTAGGGAACAGAAAGAAGTGATGTCTTTCTTTAGGTATAGGAGAGGCAGGATAGCAGGGCACTTAGATGCCCGAGTCTGGAGACTAACTCCTAGGTTTGAATCCTGCCTCTGCCATTTCCTAATCGTGACCTTCGGCAAGTAACTTTTTGTGTCTCTTTTTAGCAGCATAAAATTAGTGTAACAGAATCAATATCATAGGGGTGTTATGAAGAATAAATGATGTAATACATGCAAAAATCTAGGAAACAGAAACTGTTCAATAATAATAATAATAATAATAATAATTATTAGCTATTATTTAGGAAGAGGTAGATTTTATATACCTTTGACATTATAAAACTGAATTCCTTGAACTGGGCCCATTCTTTAGCAGGGGCAGGAAATAAAAACATAAAGATGCATGATTCAAAAAATGGGGAGATAAGGGTAAGCCCACATTAAAAATAATAATAATAATAATGATAATAATAATAATCCCTATAGTTGGGTCTCTGCAACAGTAAACTATGAGGCATTCTCTCCTGAGAGATAGCTTGCCTTCTGCTAAAATTTTGTGAAAGCTTTCCTTCAACAATCCCTAACCACAAAAGAAACCCCTTATTCCCAAAGGCCCACTCAGATAAAGCCAAGTGCCAGGATAATCTACCGACTGGAGTTAGGTAAAAACATTTAAAAGATTTTTTTTTTTTAATTTTAAAATATTTTATAAAGGTAGACGAAATCTTAACTCTAATCTGAAAAAGTTGGAGTTTTGAACCATGATTGGTTCAGAGGTAATCAAAAGAAATTCATTCCTATGGGGCTTTTTGAAACTTCTCTGGAGTAGGCAATTATATAGTTAAGAAGGAATTGGAGATACTGTAAGGAGAAAAACAATTCTTGCATCATAAACACATGATACATGATTTGCTTTCTACGAAAAATGCAGTAAGATCAAATACAAACGAACCAAACTGAAAGGTCAAAAATTATGTAGAATGAAATAAGGAAGGTAAGGAAGGACAGTGGAAGAGAGAGAGGGCAAACCATTATAAATAATTTCAGCTATAGGGGAGAAGAACCAAAATACCCTAATTTTTATAAGAAACCCCAAAGTGACTAAATAAAAAATAAGAAAGGAAACAAAAATTTTAAAGGGCCTGTATTTCCTTCCTTAAGTTTTGAAATCAAGTAATTCTGTAATTCATATTCACTTCAGCTTATAGACATAACAGTTTTTCATTCAGTCAAAAAGACCTGAATCTTTACTTTCAAAATACGATTCTCTAGGCTTTTTGAGGTTCCTCCTTCACTTTGCCCAAGATAATAAAACAGCTTGAGAGCTTGTATTTCAGATTTCCCCTCACTTCCTCTCCTCCTGTACCATTTACTTTGTATAACACTTTCAAACTACAAACTCTTATGAAAAGCAGCAGTCTTCTTCATTTTCATTTATATAAAGCACACACACAAAAAATATGCTCACAGGTAAAGCAGATGTCTGACCAAATTAGGAGCAAAACATACATGAGGGGGAGAATTCCTCCTAAACTCCGTATTTCCCTCAATTTAGGCACAGATCCTTTTTCTAAAAGGAGAAGGAGTCTAGCTTTCTTAGGATGCTACTAAGAGGCCACTGTTATCTCTCACAATTAGATTAATACACTTAAAGATGCCTTTTAGTAGAGGGCTTCATAAAACTGGGGCACACGCGGCAATCCTACCATGAGTAATGTGATGCGTCCTTTACAAGATGATGAAAGGAATAGACATCCCTTCTCCCACTCCTTTCCCTGAGGTCAAAACAAAACACAAAAGAGAGTGGCTAAAGTTTAAAAAGAAAACAAAAATGAAAAGTTGATGTCCTAGCGTTCCCCATTTAAAAATCTATGTATTTAGAGACTACAAAAATATCTTTTCAACTCTACCCCAAAAACAGCACACTTATTTCCTCCATTCCCCTTTTCCCATTCTTTCTAAGTCAACAATTTTAAGCAATGGCTCTAAACTCGTATTCTGTTATGAAAACTCTATCCTACTTTTCAAAAATAAAGTCAATATGCTAATAAAATGCCAGTCAATTACACACTAAGGATAACATATTATCATTAGCAAGACATCATTTTGTTTATATTCTAACCTTCAAAAATTCATGAGTAAAAATGATTTAAAGTCAATGCTTGCAACAACAAAAGACAGCTAACATAAATGTAGCTTTCACTTATTACTAGCTGCCAGGTACAGAGTGAAGCACTTTACAAGCATTATCTCATTCAACCGTTATGATACTTCTATTAAATACTATTAATAAACCCATATTACAGATGAAGAAATAACAAGAAAAGTTAAGAAACTGTCCTAGAACAAATAGCTGTAAAAAAGGATGCCATGATTCAAAGCAGGAAACATACCTAAATTTGGGACCTTAACTAAAATACATTATTACACTGCAGTTTTTCACTCTTGTATCTCCTTTTAACACTTTACATAATTTTTTAATCATACTGTCAAAAAGGTTTATGCATAATTTGTCCTCAAAACAAGAGCCAAATTAGAAATGTTCAAAGCCAAAAATCAACTCAATGATGTAGGCAAAGAAACCTCAGGTTCTGGTCAATAAACTAAAAATCTAAGGAAAAAAGTTGCACAAGGGATAAAGTGTAATTAAAATGACTTCTATTTCTAAGTCCCAAAATTTAAGTACCATTTCTTGAAATAAAAAACAATCAAATTAAAATTTAAAATCCTAATACTCTAACTAGTAATGCTATTTTACTTTTTAACCTTTTTTTCTGATTATACACACTTTTTAAACTTCATAATATAAGCTTCACATTAAACATTTGCATTTTATACTATATTGAGTTCCCTGCCTTGAACTATTCAAAATCTCTCAATATATGGTTCTAGAAATAATACATTCTACACAGATTTTCATTTTTGGAAAACATTTTTCTAAACCATAAAACATACAATACTGTTTTCTTCATAGAGTCTAAAGCCTAAAATCTAATAATTATTCCCAGAAGTTTTCGGGAAAAAAAAAATTAAAAGGCAAATTATAAATAAAACTCTTGGGTCAATATCCTGGTAATGCAGAATCGTTAAGAGCCTAAATTTAAACTTCTTTGCCATAATCAATGCAACAAGCTTTTTTTCCCTAAGAAAAAGCATTACCATTCATTCAAATATTCAAATGTAAGAATAGATTCCCCCTTCCACTCTGTGTATCAAAAGAAAGTCTTAAATTAAAAATTCTGTTAAACTACATTCTGCTAGCATGGAAGAAAGGATATCACATAGAAATCCTGTTGAATTCATACTCATTTAACATCTGTACAGTATGAAATGATAAACTTGCAAACCTAGTGAAATCTATTCTAATGAAGCAGTTTAAAACAATCTTTTCTCAATGAATTTGAGATTTTCTGAGACTAAATTTACTGAAGAAATGTTACTCCATGTGCTACACATACACACACACACACACACACACACACACACACACACACACACACACACCCTTGATTACATATACAGATAATGCCAACTAGGTTAACTCTCACTTCCAGAAACACAACTGAACTGCTTTCCAAAACAAAGATTACAAAATGCACCCACAATAATATTTTCCAAGTATTTCTCATCAGTATAAATATTGAAAACTGCTGACAGATACAATATATATGATTGTGCCACTTCATTTTATACAAGTAATGGTAATTGGGCATTTCCCTTAGCCCAGTTTGGTATACATTAAGTATCCTCAAACGTCTGATAATTTCTAACACTGTATAGTAGCTTAGTTGTAAAAAATGACCACAGAGAATTGATAAAATTAATCTTAATAACTGTGACTTCTTACTTTTAATTTTTATTTTTTTTAGGGAAATTAAATTAGGCCTTTGGATATTTTATGAGAAATAGGAGGTTAATAACTCAGCAAAGTGAAAAGGCCGGTACCACTTTAAAAATTCTACAATGGACCAAAAAAAAATAAATAAATAACTGATTTAATAAAAGGAAATAAAATAAACCCCCCCTTTGCTTAAAAAAAAAAAAAGAAAGAAATGGAAGTAAATGCTACATTTCTCCTTGTTTTTGTGAAGAGGAAGGGGATATTTTTTGTTTACAAAGCTGTATGGCACAAAAGTGATGAAATTCTGTTTAAAGTTTAAGACTAAGCTTTATGAATAATTTATGTATTTGCCAATTTAGCATCTTCTTCTTTCTTATATTCTAAGGGAGGGTGCTTCAAAGATGGTTCCCAATGACCTCACCTCCTGGTATGTACACCCTGTGCAATCCTCTCCCCTGAGTGTGGGGGGGACCAAATGACTCCCTCTTAATGAACAGAAAAAGGTGACGGGATGTCACTGCCATGACTACATTCCAGAAACAAAAGGCTCACAAGGCACAGAACTAAAGCAGGCTCCTGGCCAAGAGACAACACAGAGAACTGGGACCTCCGGCCCAACAACCAAAAAGGAACTAAATGCTGCCAGCAACCATGGGCGTGCACTGGAGGCGGTTCCCAACCCCCAGTCCCTTCAGATAAGACCAAAGTCCCATCAGACATGCTGAATACAGTTTTGTGAGAGACCCTGAGCCAGGGGACCCAGCAGAGCTATGCTCAGATTCTTGATCAACAAAAGATACCTTGTTTTAAATCACTGAATTTTAGGGTGATTTGTTATATAGCGCTAAGGGTTGAACTGTATCCCCCTCAAAATTTGTATGTTGAAGTCCTCAGAACGTGACCTTATACAGAGGTGGAATCTTGACAGAAGTCATCAAGTTAAGCTGAGGTCATCAGGGCAGGCCTAAACCAATATGACTGGTATCTTTATAAAAAGAGGACACTGGGACAAAGAAATAGACAGACGTAGAGGAAAGGCTTACATGAAGGCACACAGAGAAAAGCTGGCCATCTGTGGGTCAAAGAAAGAGGCCTGAAACACATCCTTCCCTCACAGCCCTCAGAGGGAACCAATCCTGCTGACACCTTGATTTTAGACTTCAGTCTTCAGACTGAAAATAAATTTCTGTTGTTTAGGCCAGCCAGTCTGCGGTGGTTTGTTATGGCAGCCCTAACAAATGAATACATGTAGCAATAGAGAATTAATACATATACTTAATTCAAAATAACTTTTATTGGCAGTACCAGAATTAGACTCAATGCAGGACTCAAGCAGATGACCAAAGCTTCCAAGTCTTTATTCTGGAAAAAGAAATTAGCCCATATCAGAAAATCTTAGACCACAGACTTTTTTAGTTAGCTGGGACTCCTGCAATCACATAACCTAACTCATGTCAAAAATTGACGCTGGTGCTGCGCCAAGAGCTGTTCTAACAACTAACACATATTAATTCCTCACAAGAACCCTATGAGGTACCCGCCACCATCAGTTCCACTTTTTAAGTACTACCATCAATTTCATTTTTAAGATGAAGAAACTGATGTCCAGAAGTTAAGGTTACACAGCTAGTAAGTGGCCAGGATTTAGTAGATTTGGGTGCACAGAAAATAAATAATTTATCCAAAACCATAGTTAGTAGTTGAGCTGGGACTAAACCTAATGGTCCTTTCTCCTACCTTCAAATCTTTTTCTCAGAAAGTAAACAGAAAAGCTTTTCGTTTACTTGCTATATTCAATCTTTGTAACATCGCTAATGTATATGTATATACATAATGTATATCTATTTGATTATCTAGCTGCCGTCCTCCTCTAACCACACAAACATGGTTAACCATATTCTTTCACTCCCTGAACCCTAAAGTGCTACCTTCCAATTCTTAAGGCTTTTCTCACATCTGTGTTAATCATCTTTATATACACGAACACAAGATTTCGCTTCTACACAGTTTGGGAAATACAGCTTTAGCTTAACGTTGATCCAAATGAAAGTAAGAATACACCTGAGAAGAGCAATACCGTATTATCAGTCATGTGCATTTAAGTAGGAAGAAGTCAAGTCCTATACAGAGAACAGCCTTTGAAACACAGATGGCAAGACAACCATGGCAAAGTTTTAAAATGACCCTGCCATAAGTCATAACTTGTCCTCAGGCACCAGACCGAAGACTCAGTGTCTGTTCTGGGAAATTTCGGATTGGACACTTAAGAGTCAGCCTTTCTTTGGGAGTCTGAATCCCAAGATACAAAGCGTGGGAGGTGGTGTACCATGCTTCCTCCAGACAAAGAATGGAAAAGTGAAGAAAGCCAGTTCCCGAAGAGAGAGAGAGAGAGGGACAGGATGTGCTTGGGTAGCACCCTACTGAGAGCCGGGGGAACTTGACAGCATTTGGTTCCTGGGTTCCCCTTGGACAGCCCAGCTGCTTTTCCGAACCTGGATCCCTTGGTGTCCTCTGTGACACGCCCAAAAGACTAACAACTTCCTCTTTTTGTTTACTTTGAATTGAGTCACTTGCAATCAATAGAGACCTAACACAGTCAAAAAGGAACCCTCTCCAAAGCTGAAGAACATTATCATAGGACTTAGTAACCTCTTGTAAAAAATAAGCTCTTCAGTAGCAATAATGCAAAGCAAAATACAGAAACTAAGGCAACCAGGCGGTGACAGTACTCTCAAGTGCCTCCCAACGTTGTTCATCAATCAAACTAGTCACCCAAAGTAACTCCAATACAACAGTTATATAGCCTGTGCCTAGAACCAGATCTTTCCAGGAAAATAAAGAAATGATGCTTTAAAAACATGATTTTATTTCATGTAGGAATCTACAATAAAAGTAATAATGCTTTAAAGCCAGAATTAAAAAATGAAGACAATTTACTGTAACATATCCTGTTTTGGGTGCAGAAAACTAAAAGCCATGCAGAAAAGGAGACTTGCCTGAGTTTCCCCAGCCATCAGTGGTAGAGAAGGATTGAAACCTAGCTCTTTTGCATCACAATTCAGTAGTCTTGCTACAGTGCAATGGTGCAGCAAAGACTCTCATGCTTCTCTTCCTGGCTCCTTGTCCAACAGAAAAAGCAATCCTACAACTGACCTGATTCTCTGTTCTGGGCTGGCATGAACCTGCGTAGAAACAATAGGAGTGGCAGGCACTTTCTTCCTGAAGCAGATGTGGAGTAGTATATCTGTGGTGAGAGAAAGAAAAAGAAAATCCAGTTTATTCTCAGAATATATTTTAGCATCATGAATCATTCATTTTCCACTGATTCTCTCTTCATCTTATTTGTTGCCAATGGTTTAATAATGGAACACATGAAACACTTTTAGATAAAATTTGCTATTCAAAATCATAAGAATGTAGTTATTTAAAGCTGGTCTCTATAAACCATCTGGTTCAGCTTCTTCCTTCTACTGGTGAGGAAACTGAGACCTGGAAAAACTGCAAAGAATCAAGGACAACATAATTATTTAGTGGCAGAGCCAGGTTTAGAACCAAATTTTTCTCCCTTTCAGTCCAGTATTCATTTGTGAATCACAGATCTTTTTGGAGAACCAAATATGAGCAAAAAAACAAAGAAACAATCTATGTTATTTCTCTAAGTGTATTTGTCAAACATCTGAAGATAAATGCGGTGTAGGGATGAACTGATTTGTTCTAAATTAAAATCAGGAAACATTGCTTCCTCGCTCAATGGTTATCAACCTTGAGTCATTTATCATACCTTATATAGGATATTTAAATGTTCCTTTTATTTACCATTACTTAAATACGAAAACACCAGTATATGAATCGTGAGATCTAGATTCTGGTTTTTCTTAACTCTACTTTCAACAAGTGCTATGTTCTTAATTAATTACTTTTTTGGTCCTAAAGATCCTTTATTCAAAAATGAGGAGCTTGGATTAATTCCCATAGGCCTTCTAACTCTAGAACATTATGCCTAAGAATAGCTTCAACTTTTAGCAACATTATGGTTTACTTATCAACTACTTGTTTTTGTTACATGTTAATCTCTTTGATATTATTATAACAGTTTAACCATCATCAGTAATATTGCCTTCATATATAGTTAATTATCATTCAAAAACTATGCAACAATAACCTAGAATAATCTTATTTTATAAGATCCAGCTAGAAGTGAAAGGACAAGCATTTTTTAAAATCTACCTTTTATGTGGTTTCTAAGAAAAATCTTGAATCATTTTCCTAAATCAT
This sequence comes from Rhinolophus hipposideros, assembly GCF_964194185.1. Taxonomy (NCBI): domain Eukaryota; kingdom Metazoa; phylum Chordata; class Mammalia; order Chiroptera; family Rhinolophidae; genus Rhinolophus; species Rhinolophus hipposideros. The sequence goes on from NC_138047.1 coordinate 62,249,954, forward strand.
TCATTCAGTTCTTCATCCAACAAGTTGTTACTGAGTGACTTGTCAGATGGCAGACACATGCTTCACCAGATAGAAGATTTAAAACAAAATACCTCCAGTGAAATACTGGGTGGTGTTAGGAATTCAAGTTAGGAATTCAAATGGCAGTGAGGGAGTATGCAAAAGTGATGAAATGTCTCCTAAATCATGACCTCAGAATATGCCTTCATTATTTTTTAATATATTAATTTCTACATACAACAGTTATTTGTAACATGTTTTAAACTCAGAGAAAAATAACAGAATGAACATTCAGGTACCTGTCACTCAACGAAGAACCTAAATACAGGTTATTGGAATGTTCCACTGATGTGCTCCTCCCAGTCCCATGCCCCACCTCTCTTCCTTTCTGTTCCTTGGATCTGCTATCCTATATTTTGTGTTTCTCATTCCTTTGCTTTTAAAAAAGTATACCACATATGCACGTATCCCTTGACAATATAGTGTTTCATTTTGTTTTTGAATTCTGTAAAAGTGGGGTTAAACAGCTCCTGTCTTCTAGGGTTTGATTTGTTCATTCAGTATTGTTTCTGAGATTCACACATGTTGTTGCATGTAGCTGTAGTTCATTCATTTTCATGCAGAATAATTCTGCACTGTGTAAACATACCATGACTGAATTATTCATTCTCTTTATAATGGCATCTTGATTTCCTCCCAGGCTTTTTTGTTTGGTTGGTTGGCTTTTTGCTATTATGAACATTACTATTAAAAAAATTCTCCTATACATCTATCTCCTATTCCACATGTGCCAAAGTTTCTCTTGAGCATGTGCCTGGGAGTTGAGGAACATGCGTATGTCCAATTATTCACCAGAATGCCAAAGCGTGCTTAGCAATTTATAATCCCACCAGCAACAAGTAATTCATATTGATCCACATACTCTCCAACATTTAGTAATGCCAACTTCTTAATCTTGGGGTGTAAAATGGCACCTAATTGTGGTCTCAATTTGTATTTTCCTGCTGATTAATGATGCTGAGCATTCCTTCAAGTTTACTGGCTAATTCATGTTTCCTCTTTTATGAAATGCCTATTCATATATTTTGCCCAACTCCTTAGTTGTTTGCCCTTTACTTATTGTTTCATAGAAATTTTATATGTATTTTGGATGCTGACTATTTGGTTTTACCCACGCTGTAATTCCCAGATAAGGCCAAGTGTTGACAAAGACGCAGGAGGCCAGAGAGAAATGGAAACAGCAAGCTAGAGTACCAATGTTTTTCTCAACCCACTTTTCTAAATTAATGCAGTCTACAGTCTTAAAGTATCAGAAATCTAAATTATGTAACTGATCCTGTTTTAGAATCTTTTATTTTATCTACAGTCTTAAAGTATCAGAAATCTAAAATATTATGTAATTGATCCTGTTTTAGAATCTTTTATTTAAATATAAATTCAGCCAAAGGCAAATGCTTTGATATGATTTCAGTGCATTCTAACTGCAATGTAATTTCAAGTGTCAGTTTTAAACAAATCACAATTTAAATCACAATTTAAACAGAGTTCTTACTTTGCCCTGACATTTTATGTTTTGTTTTTCATTTTATGCTTTGGCTGCCTCCAATTTAGAATAAGTTGTTTTATTGTGAAATGAGTGAGTTTGAATATATATGCACATAGGTATGAAGACTACATTTCAAAAGTAAATTACATAAATTAGAAAACCACACAGACATGGATTCCATACTTGACTAGACAGATAATCAGCTTTACCTCCTTGGCTTAACTATGTCTTTAAGTTGGTCTGTTTCTACCTAAAATGAAAATTGTGCTGGAAATTGTGCTGGGCAAATTCTAAGGACCTTTGAGTCATACTTTTTGGCTTGAAGATCAATGAGGGGGGGAAAAAAACAATTTCCAGATAGCCCCAAAAGAGTTTTAGGAATCTCTTTACAAGAGTTACACAAACTAGAGACTAACGAGTAACAAAAAGCTAAATGTCTGGGGGGAAAAATCTACAAGTAGGGCCGACGTCCTCTCAGGGTTTCTCAGGACCATGCAGGGAAAACATCAAAAGCCACATAAAATTTGAATCACTCTATACTCTGGCCTTGATTCCTATAAAAAGCAATCAGAAGGGAATTTCCAGAACCACACTTACCCACTTACCTTCCACCGTGCTTGTACTTTCTGGAATCACATCAAGTTTGATACTGCAGTAGGTATTATGCTCCTACTATTCAAGTGCAATGCTCTATCTTACAAGTCCCACTTCTCTCTCCTACATCAACTTTCTAATTTCCTCCTTCCAATAAAGCAAAACCATTTGTGTGTGTGTGTGTGTGTGTGTGTGTGTGTGTGTGTGTGTTTCCCATCATTAGAAAACAAACAGCAGCAACAACAAACCTTTTCACTCCTCTAGGTTATGGCCAATTGTCTGGTTCCGTTTTCAGCAAAAGGGCACAGAAGTGTTGTCCAGATTCTATCTCCCAGTATTCCTCAATCCAAATTGAACCCACTCCAAGTAGACTTTTGCTCCCCACCATACCACTGAAACCTGAAGGGCACCAATGACCTAGTGTTGAATCCGAAGGCCAGTCAGCTCTCATCTTTCTGGACCTACTGGAGCATCTGGCATCATGGCCTTGGTTGCTTTCTTTACCCAGCTTCCAGATCAAAGACTCTCCTGGTTTCATCCCAGCTCACTGGCCACTCCTTCTCTGCCTTCTATGTCTGCTTCTCCTCTTCTCACTGATCTCTAAAGTTCAAACATTTACTCTCTCTCTAATCCACCCACAAATACTACTGGCTTTATGTACAAAATAAATCCAGGATCTGACCAATTCTCATCACCTACATCGAGACTCTGACCAGAACAGTAACTATCATCTCTCACTTAGATTTTCCCGTTTAGCAACTTGCCTCCCAACTTTTACACTTGCCCTATTTCAGTCCTTTCTCATCAAAGCAGCTAATGATCCTGATAATCTTACGTAAATCATACAACGTACCCTTTGTACTCACAATCTCCCAATGGCTCCTCAACTCAGAGTAAATGACAAACTCTTTAAAACAGCATAAAAGAGCCTACATGATTTGGCCCCCATTACCTCTCACCTCATTTTCTACTGACTTCCATTGCTATTCCTTCTACTGGCGAGGCATGCTCCTGCCTCAGCCTTTACACTAGCTATTCTCTTTGCCCGGGTGCTCATCTAAGAGATGATTATCTCTGCATGTCTCCCTCCCTCATTATCTTCAGATGTTTGCTCAAATGTCTCCCAGGCTAAGTTGTGCCCACCAGCTCTGTTTAAAACTGTAACAGTTCTACTGCCAGCATCCTACACCCACTTCCCTGATTGATTTTTCTTCCATGTTGTTAATATTCTTTTATTTCACTTCTGTCCCTGTTTGTCTGTGTCCTCCCACAAAAACAAAATTCATGAGGGCAAGAGCTTTGTCTAGTTTGGTGCTACATCTTCAGTACCTAGAAAGCGGTCTGGCATGTGGTAATCACTCAAATATTTTTCAATAAACAAATGAATATTTACTCTCTTAGTGTTAAAAATGACAATCTTTCTGAGTTTCAACACAAGATCATCTAAATGATCACGGGACAACAGCCAGATTGTTGATGTCAAGTAATCATTCTAATATTTCTTCCACAGATAAGTGGTAACAACTAACTCTGGAACACTTCAGCAGACATTGTAGCTAATCCTTCTATAAATTTAAATAAATCACCATAATAAATAGTTCCCCACGCCCCCCCAAATTAGGTTTTAGACTGGTCGACTACAGGGTGACTCATTTATTTTCCACTAACTATTGTCATACTCAACAATGGTTGCTTTACAGAGCCACAACACCAACACACTTGAAAATATTATAAAAATGTTCATTCCAAACTGGTTCCAGACAAAGAACCAAGCTCTCTACAAATAAGCAGTCTAAACATAAACGGTAGATAATTTTTTAATGCTTTAAATATTTTGTTTGGAAGTAATTTCAAACTTATAGAAAAGTTGCAAATATAAGAATACAAAAATCACCCTTATACCCAAAGTCACCAATTGTTAATGTGACCCCCTTTGTTTTATCATTTGTGTTCTTGTGCTCTGTTGTACTTTCTTTCCATTCACACAGATGTACTTTGTTTTTCTAAACCAGTTAAGGATTAATTATACATAGCATGGCCTTTGCTCTTTTGCGTTAATGTGCATTTCCTAAGAATAGAGATAGTCTCTTTTGTAACCACAGTAGTTATCTTCAGTAATTTGTACACTCGTAAATATTTTAATTTACCATTAGTATTCCAAATGTTTTTCAGTTGATCCAATAATATCCTTCACAGTATTTTTCTCCCATCCTTTATAGGATCCAGTCAGTGGTTCTCACTCTTACTTCCATAGCCTTTCTTTCTCATTTACAACATTGGCTGTTTTTAAAGAACACAGTCCTCTCCCCTTTTTATTATGTAGAATGTCTCTCATTTTGGATTTGTTTGATGTTTCTTCATGATTAGGTTCAGGTTACACAGTCTTGGCCAGAATACTACGTAGATGACAATGTGTCAGTCACCTCAGGGTGTCATATCTGGAGTCCCATCATATCCATCTGCCCCATGTTGTTGTTGAATTTCACCAACATATAATACGTCTTTTATACCTTGCAAATAGCATGCAGTCTGTGGAGAGACATCGTAAAATCATGGAAATATCCTGCTCACCATCAATATCTCTCCTCGATTTTGTTACGATTCTTACATTGTCTGACCTTTACTACAATGACTGCAAAATGATGGTTTTCAACTCCAGTGCTCAGAATGTTACTATAAGCAAGAAACCCCCTTTCTCTACTTACTCATTTATTTATCACGTTATTATTATTATGGATAATGAATTCCTATTTTTGTGGTTAATAATTCATTATTATACTTATTTAATAATCAAATTATTATACCAGATTTGGCCAGTAGGAACCCCAATGGGCTTCTTGTGACGTGCCCCCTTAAAAAAAAACACCTTTTTTTCTCCTTATTTCCTAGCATGAAAAAAAAAAAAAGAAAAACAAAGATATCAGTTCACCTCATATGCATACCCTGCCTGGGCCTGGAATCAACCATTTCTCTAAGGAACTCTGGTTCCTTTGTGTTGGGAATAGTATAGAGTCCAAGATTAGGGAGTTAGGTGTGTTCACTGCTCTTTGCTTCTTAGCGTTTTTGTTGGACAGAGCTGTTAGGAAATGTATGCACATATATACTCATAAATATATGTACACATGTATGTTCATACATATACATGTGTGCATATATAATATATACATGCACACACATATACAAACTGATTTCAAAAGTAATAAATTCATACTGATCCCCACAGGATTGATTTTTGCCTTCCCCTATCCTATATTTGTACGTCCTTCCTTCCTCAAGTCCTGGCTCTAACAAATTCAGAACATTTACTTAATCCATAATACACAAATGTCCCAGGGACTCTCTGTCCACATCACTACAAAAAAAAAAAAAAAAAAAAAAAAAAAAAAAACAACTCTAGTAGAAAGAGTTCAGGATTTATTTGCAATCTCTCCCTCTTACCTCCACCCAAGCAGAGGGTAAATAGTCAAATATTGTGTAAGTTACTCAGATTCACTCTTCCTTCCCGTTTAATGTAGGTATAGCACTAATTTGTTTCAGTGGATAGAATTTTCCTCATTTCCATCCTTATTTTGAATACGGAAAATGACATGCTTTGAAATGTCAAAACTATATGAAAAGGTACATTTTTGAGAAATGTCATTCCCTCCCATAAATTTTTGGTTCCATTACTTCCCACCATTTCTTCTTTTTGCAAAGTTAAGCAGATACATGTATGTTTTATTCCTCCCTTCCTTTTTTTACACAAATGATAGCACACTATACATGCATCTTTACACAAACCGGCTCAATCCAAGCTGGAGGAAACTCTTCCCAAAGCATTTTATGAGAATATCATTATATTATACCAAAACCAGACAAAGACATTCAGAGAAAAGACAGGAAATCCAAACTCCTTTGTGAACAGAAGTACAAAAATTTTTAACAGAATATCAGAAAACCAAATGTGCAATATATAAAAGGGATATTATTATATATCATGAGCAAGTTGGAGTTTATTCTGGAAATACAAGGCTGGTTCAAGATTCGCAAAATTGATCAATATAATTCACCATAACAACAGAATAAAAAAGGAAAACCATATGATAATCTCAACAGATATAAAAAAGCATTTGAAAAAATTCAATACATATTCATGATTTTAAAAACTCTTAGTAAACTAGGAATAGAATGAAACCTAACCTGATAAATGGCATCTTTCAAATAAATACAGTTAACATCACATTTAGTGGTGAAAGACCAAATGCTTTCTGCCTTTAACATTATACTGGAAGTCCTAGCCAGTACAATAAGGTATGAAAAAGAAATAAAAGGCATACATCACAATTATAGAAATAAAATTGAAATATGTCTACATAGAAAACTCCAAAGAATCTACAAAAAAAACCTACTAGATTTTACACAGGAACTGGAAATCTCACACACACACACACACACACACACACACACACACACACACACATGCGTGCGCGCGCGAGGTCTGACAATTAAGTTCGCAAACTTGTTGCAAGGATGTTGCTAACCTTTTTTCATATCAGAAGGATTATTCATTATGGATTTATACCAACTGAACAAACAGTTAACCAAGTTTACTATCGGGAAATGCGGAAAAGGCTGCATGAAAAAGTTAGACGACCTGAACTTTTCACCAACAATTCATGGCTCTTGCATCACGACAATGCACCAGCTCACACGGCAATGTCTGTCAGGGATTTTTTAGCCGGTAAACAAATAACTGTATTGGAACACCCTCCCTACTCACCTCATCTGGCCCCCAGTGACTTCTTTCTTTACCCAAAGATAAAGGTAACATCGAAAGGAAGACATTTTGATGACATTCAGGACATCAAACATAAGAGGATGACAGCTCTGATGGCAAGGGGAGTACTTTGAAGGTGACCGTAGTGATATTCAGCAATGAGGTATGTAGCACTTTCTAGGATGAATTTGTGAACTTCATTACCTGACCTCGTATACCATGGGCGCCAAAAAAATGTATACAAGTGGACACTTTGATCAACATTGCTCAAGCAGTAGTTCGCAGTAATCAGGAGTGTCTGGACGCTGATGGTAACCACTTTGAGCACCTCTTGTAATTGCAGAAGTCAAACGTGACTTGTATTCATCATCTGCTATCAGTATATATTGAGTATTACAATGTTAATTCAGTTTTTCTTTCTTAAGATATGTATACTTTTTTGGCACCCTCTGTGTGTATGTGTGTGTGTTTGTGTGTATATATATATACACACACACATATAAATTTTATATTTATATTTTATATATAAAGTGCCATTTATAATAGAACCCCAAAACGTGAAATTCTTTGGGATAAATTTAACAAACTATGTGCAGATTTGTATTCTAAAAACTCCAAAAACATCGATGATAAAATCAAAGATGAACTGAGTAAACGGAGAGATATACCATGTTTCCCCGAAAATAAGACCTAGTGGGACAATCAGCTCTAATGCGTCTTTTGGAGCAAAAATTAATAAAAGACTCAGTTTTATTTTACTTATAATATAAGCCCCAGCTTTATATCATATAATATAATATAATACCAGGTCTTACATTAATTTTTGCTCCAAAAGACGCATTCGAGCTGATGGTCTGGCTAGGTCTTATTTTTGGGGAAACGGTACCATATTCACAAATTGGGAGACTCAACATAGTTAAGATGCATGTCATGTGTCTCCAAATTTATCACACATTCAATGCAATCCCAATCAAAATTCTAGTAGACTTTGTTTTCTTTTTGTAAACAGATAGGACGATTCTAAAATTTACATGGAAAAGCCAAAATAATTTTGAAACAGAACAAAGCTGGAGGGCTCATATTTCCTAATTTCCAGATTTTTTTTTTTTTTTATAAAACTACAGTAAATCAAGACAGTGTAGTACTGGTGAAAGGACAGACACCTAGATTGATGGAAAAGAACAGATATTCCAGAAATAGCACACATATGTAGTCAACTGGTTTGTGACAAAGATGTCAAGCAACTCAGTGGAGAAAGGGAAAAATTTTCACCAAATAGTGCTAGAACAATTGGACAACCACATGCAAACAACAAAAAAATATCAACCAACCCATACATCACATCACATATAAAATATATCAATTATTAATATATCAATCATAGTATATCAATCATAGTCAAAATATAGTCAAAATATAGTCAAAAACATAGTCAAAATATATCAATCATAGTCAATATGGACTATGGCCTTAAATGTAAAATCTGAAACTATAAAACGTCTGGAAGAAAACAGTGCAAAACCACCGTGACCTTTGGTTAGGCAAAGAATTCTCCAATGGGATATACACACAAACCATGAAAGAGAAAACTGACAGACTGGATTTCATCAAAATTAATTTCTGCTCTTCAAAAGACAGTTTTAAAAATGAAAAGAAGTCACAAACTGGGAGAAAGTATTTGTAAAATACACACCAGATAAAAGACAGGTATGTATAAAACATTTAAAAAACTCTTGTAACTCAATAATAAAACAAGCAATCTAATTTTGAAAAAAAAAAGATGTCAATACTTAAAAAAAAGACATAAATAGCAAATGAAGCACATGAATCGATGTTCGATACTGTTAATTATTCATGGAAGGCAAATTACAACCATGGTGAATAATCCTGCAATCAACACCGCCTTTCTGTGGACATACGCTTTCACTTCTCTTGGGTGCACCTACCTAGAGGTGAAATTTATAGTTCACAAAGAATATGTCTAACTTTATAAGAAACTAAACAGTTTGCTAAAGGGACTATATCTTTTCAGCAGAAACATATGAGAGGCTTCTTCTAGTTGTTCACATCCTCACCAAATTTTAACATGATGGCAGATTTTCTTTTTAGCCACTGTAGTGGGTGTATAGGGCATCATTCTACGGTGTTAATTTGCATTTCCCTGATGAATAGTGATGGTGAGCAGCTATGTACTTATGTCTTTATGTATTTATGTCTTGTAGTATATTGGTCATTCATGTGTCCTTGGGGAAATGTCTGTGCAAACCTTTTGTTCATTTTTTGACAGGGTTCTCTGTCTTCTTATTATCGAATTGTGAAAGTTCTTTAGAGGTTCTGTTTCAAATTCTTTGCCAGATATATGTTTTGCAAATATTTTCCACCACCTGTGGCTAATCTTTTCCTTTTTTAAATGGTGTAGTATGTTCATTTTTAGAAAATTCACCGAGCTGTCCACTTATGATCTGTTCACTTTTCTTTATGTAATACTTGAAGGAATTGGTTTACTTTAAAAAGACAATGGATTGCTTTTTGGAAGGTGACAAAATCATTATCAACTAGTGAATAGCCTGAAGATGATGAAATCTGACCTGCACATATTAAAAAATGGATAATATCTTTATAATCCTAGTTATAAGGCCTTCATAGCATTGGGTCCAGATGCCCAGATATGCCCGGATATGATGCCCAGATATGAAACCTAAAATTAGCAAGTAAGAATAACATGTTGAAGGCCTCCCTCCTGCAATTCTGTATTGCAGTTTGACCTCTGAATTATAGACATTTCAGATAAAGATATATTATACTTTTTGTTAATGACAGAGCAAGTTTAAAATGGAAATTTTATGTTAAAAAAAGTAGAGATTCAACCTAAGTTTAATTACATGAAAAACGAACATGCAATGACTTTCAACAAGCACCTGACTGTCAAATACACATGCTAAAAGATTAATAAAAACCATTACATGTGCTTTTCTTGACAGCACAGATAGCTTCATACTAATAACTACTGCTTATTAGTCCTTAATCGTTCAGAAATTCTCTCTCCTAACTTTGTACGAAGCAAAAATTATGCCTTTTTGCTTCTTAGAAAGCAAAAAATATGCAGGCCTTTTTTATATTCTTCAACAAAAGTACATGCTTAGTAAAATATAAAATATAAAGCACAACACATTTTTGAAGTAAAACAATAAAAGTTGCTCTCCACCACAATGCCAATTCTTCTCATTTTCCCTTAACTCATGTCCCAAAGACAATCATTGTTTATAGTTCATTACGCACCTTTTCAGACATTTTCTATGCTGAGTACATATGTGCATATATATACATACACATACACACACACCTTCACAAACAGAGCATATATGACATTTTGGAATTCTATAAACCAAAATTTTAAAAAAATGTTTAAATGGGGACTTTATAGATGAGCAGCTATGAAACATGAAATCGAAAAAGGGAAAAGAGCTAAGTCAAATAAGACAAAAATAAGTTAATTTTAAAACATAGTTGTTGATGGGAGCGGGTGGGGGTGGGGGAGAAGGTAAAGGGATTAGAAAGTACAAATCAGTCGTCACAATATAGTCACAGGGATATGAAATACAGTACGGGAAATATAATCAACAATGTTGTAAAGACGTGTGGTGCCAGATGGGCACTGGTCTTATCAGGGGGATCACGGCATAGACGGTGTAGATAGATGTCTGACCACTGTGCTGTACACCTGAAGCTGAAGTTGAATAATATGAATATAAACTATAATTACACATATGTATGTATAATTATAGTTTACATTCTATACACACATACATATAGTCATGGGGATGTGGAGTACAGCACAGGGAATATAGGCAATGGTACAGTAACAGCTATATACGATGTCAGAGGGGTAATAGATTGGGGGGTTATTGCTTTGTGAGGGGTGTAAATATCTAACTATCATATTTCTTTGTACACCTGAAACTAACAAAAAATAATAAAGCATTTAAAATACAAAATGTAGTTGATGAATGTGGCTTAGACTTGCTTAAGTTTTGGGAACTTAAACAGAATTATTTCTTCTGTAGTAGACATTTCTTGGAGTGGCTAGAGAGAGAGCCGACAGTCCTTTTTTCCGTGCCTTGAAAGACCAGATGATAAATGATAGGGAGATTTAAGGAATTGCTATTTGAATGAATCTCTCACAGCCAAGCAAAATAGCCTAAAAAAAAAAATTCCTCTCTCTGGTGTTCACCAGAATCCTGTTACTGCCAAAGCAAACAAATCAAATATAAAGCCTCTTAATATGCAGGTGGATACGATGACCCACATCACAGATCAAGTCAGACTCCTTCCCCAGCCTGCCTGGTCCTTGCTCAGGAGGTTCTTGAGAACAAGCAGGTGGCAGGAGCAGCAGTTACGCAAGGGACCAACTGCAGGGACTGAGACTGACACAGCGCCCCTACTGCTCAGAGCCCGTTTGCCTGAGTCTCCCACAGGCGTAACTACCTCTTGGCAAAGGACACCAAGCCCTGTGTATTACAGAAACGAAGAAGGCTCGCCCTCACTGTAGGAGACACGGATTCTGTATGTGCTCTGCCAGCATCGTGATGCAGGATTCAATGGGCACACTGTCCTGCAGGACATACATGGGCTCTGAACTACAAACCAGGACAGGTGCCTCCCATCTCTGAAAACGCTGATGTAGGAACCAAACGATAGTGGAGTGATGTCTTTTTTGATCTCAAAGTTTTGCTTCTTGTCTCAAGAACTCTGTAATCTGTTGATCCAGTTTTAGTACCCAAGGAAAAAAATACTTACACCAGGAGACAAAACAACTGTGTCATTCTATTGAAAGCTGGGCTTATAGTGCTCAGTTTGATTTCCTCAGGACAGTAGAACAATAAACAAGTAGAAAGACTATCAAGGAAAAGAGGTCCCTACTAGACCCTTAGGGGCTGGGAAGACACGAGAACTAGAGAAGTATCTTCTTAGTATTGTGCAGTGTTAAGGTTAGTGGAACTCCTATGACAATTCCATACAGTTTGAACTACAAGGAGATCAGGCTTTCCTTCAAGAAGGAAAGACTGGTGCAGCTTCTTAGGAACGGAACCCTGACAAGCCAAGACACGAGCAGAAGGTAACAGAAATCTGAAATCTGCAATGAAACAGGTTAGGGTTTGTGCACTGACGTAAAACCAAAGCGGTCACTACCATTTTATTTCCTTACTAGTCGCTGTATGATGAGTACCCCTACTTTCTCTTTAAATACATTTTTTTTAAATTTCCTTTTCCTTTCCTCCAGTCATGCTGATGGCAAGTTAGCAGGAATTAAATTTAGGATGGAAAATATCAAGAAAGAATCACAGTGGAATGAGGGAAAGCCTATCACCCAGAATCAGTGGCCCTATGGCACTGCCCCTTGATGTGGTACCTCAGCTTGTATTTAGATTTTTCTCCCACTAGAAAAAGTGCATCAACAGATGGAATAGCAGAATTATTTCTACCTTTATATAAGTGAAAAGTGAGGCGAAAAAAAAGACAGAAAAAGGAGTGGTTAAACTACCAAAGGATGGGATATTCTAGACTCGTCCTAGTTAGGCCACCATGCTTTGATGTCCTCTTCTTTGGGGATGGCCCCCCGCACACAGGGGTAGATGCCCAGAGCTATGACCATACGTCACAACCCTGGATCCCTGGTTCTGGGAGACAGATACCTGATCAGAACAGGGCTAATGCCATCCTTTCTTGTTGGAATACAAACATTGAAAAGGCAAGGCAGAGACACTAAATCTTTAGAGCAAAGTCACATTAATGGCGGGGGTCTAGAAAGAAGGTATATATAACAACTCCTGCTGACGAGATCCCTAGACCTCTTCCAGTTTGTTCTATTTAAGCCCCACTTGTCCAATTCATCATCCAATTTCCAGTATGCGTTCCATAAATGCCTTTTGTTACCCCATAAGCTAGTGACTATTAGCTAACTGCAACCCCCAAAATGCTATGACTTCTAGGAAAAAAAGGCACGGAAGGTTCTCATTAATGTCAAATTATCATATCCATACATTTTCTTTCGTTGCTTTCTCTTATTCCACTCAAAAACTAAACTCCTAAGATAGTGTAGCTTTTGCCTTCAGAACTGTGACATTAGAACCCTTGTGTCTAACATGCTTTTTCACATCCTTCTATTTTGCAAGAAAGTGTATTTATTCCAAAGCTTCAGTTTGTTCATTTTAGCAGCAGTTCAGCAACAGTTTCCTGTTAAGACGTTACTATGAAGCATCAGCAATTCTCTGCATCTCGTGATGCCACACCAGCACCAATAAAGCAAACGAAATGATTGCTGATTAACAATGGAAATGAATGTTTTCCTTAAAAGATACTTAGCATAAAAGAATGTCAAGCCCAGCCTCCTTCTGCTGTCTGTGGGCCACTCCTCTATCACTTAAATCCCATATTTGTGATAAGAGACACTTAAGCAAGTGTCAGCCCCAATCCTCAATTCCAGATCAAGTTATCTTAACATTAATTCACCCAGCCTTTATACCTAGGTTAGATGACTAGGGTTCCTAACTTGTTCTAATACCACTGTGTTCTACTCTTACCCCCTCTGCTGTTTTAGCCGTTTAGACCTCAGTAATTATAACTAAGCTTCTGTTTTGACAGTTTTGTAGGTTCCCAATCTGATGCCTGCTTTGTCTCATCCTAGCATTGGGATGCCTGTTTTTGATTAACAATACCAAAGACTAGTATCAGGCCATTATTTAGAGCCCAGTACCCACAAACAGAATTCTCTGGCGGCCACTCATATATGTGTACACACACGTGCTCATTAATTCTTATTCTCTCCCTCTCACCAAGATTCCATGTGCTTCTTTACTTGAAATCCCACTAACAATAGGTTGCGTGGATGTCTCTCTGGTTATTCTACTCTTGACATGGCCTACCAAAGAAAACCTTTCCTCAACCTGTAGTTTAGGTGACATTGGCTTGAACATGCAGTACTATTTCTAAGTGAGGGCTCATTTTATTCTGTCCCGTATAATAGTAACCTCTGCCCTATTCTAAAACTTAGCCATATTCTGTCATATCACAAATACAACAAAACTCTCAATTCTGGAGATATGGTAAAAGTAAGCACACTTACAGAATTCAGAAACAAAGCAAAAAACAGATAAAAGAAAAAACATTTCTAACTGGTATGAATTGGAAACATTGTAATACAGTAATATTAAAAAAACATAATAATGTTCCTGGATATTTACATGCCAAATGTTTTTTAAATCACCAGATTGTAATTTTTAAAAGTAGAGAAAGACAAAGACTGTATTACATTTTGTAAATATATTCTTTTATAGCATTTTGAAATGACCATTTCATTCCCAAGAGTTCTAGCTGTAATTTCTTGATACAAAACAGGTATCTAGTATATCTAGTATAAAACACAGTATATATCTAGTCATGTAAATTAGTATCTTTTGATCAATGCTTTATGAAACTTCATTAATTTCTAATTCCACTTAGTGACAAAAAATGGGATTCCCATCACTTTCTCCAAAAATCTAGCTTTATTTATACTACAATCCTTATAAAAGTCCCTTTCCTGGATTTCTCTACCTTGATTCTTAACGATCAAGCCACAAATGAGATCATCGTGGGTATTTACCTCAAGCTCCTTATAAGCCAAGAGAGCGCAGTAAGTACAAGGACAGTGGACAACGAGGAGCTCCAAATACTGGGGCTAGGAAGGAAAGCCAACGAAACCTCAAACAGATGTTGTTACTGCATGATTTAACTATTATCTGTTCACAAGTTAAACTAGTTTGCTAGCTCTTTGAAAAGAGGATTAGTATCTTACCTTAATATTTCAACACACAAAGTAGATAGCTAATAAACTCTTGTTGAATGAGAAAAACAAATCAAGGATTCAGATGGCTTGTAAAGGAGTGTCAAATGTACTCAGCTTATAATACTACTATATACTCACCATGAAATGATAACTGCCAGGCAGGACCTTACTCAAAGAAAACCAAGTGTGATGTGAGTTCTAAGTCCCTTTTCCCAAAGAGAACTCAATAAACACAATGCAAAATGCATCTCACCTCATGGATTAATTTCCTATTTAGTTCAGTTCTCATGGTGACCTAGTTGTAAAATGCTTCAAGAGCAAAAGTAAGGTTTTCATGTTAAAAATGTTTTATTTTTTTTCTAAGTGGACCCTTTCACACGGCAATTATTTTCATCTATTCTAATTTTGTATCACTATAACCCTTTCCTAAACCTAACACTGTATTTAATATTTAACTTTCAAAAATCCATTTTACTATTATACATGCTTATTTTAGTAAGACTTCTCTATTTCAGGCATCTGGGAATGAATTAGTAGCCAATTTATTTAGTTTCTGAATTGCTGTTCATATAGTTGTTATAGTGAGTTGAACACTCATGAAGAAAATAGATTAAATGGGAAAATAATGAAATTTTGTTTTATCTATAACTCCAATAGGACACAACATTCTTTACTAAAGTAGTCACTTTGCCATCTTTAAAGATTTTTTTTAAATAAAAATAAAAATTTTTATTGATCTCTTAATGATAATAGGTGACGAAATGCAAAAGTCTAACTCAACACCTGTGCATAGTACTTACCTCTGCTATTTAGAAGAATGGGACAAAAATTTTTAAAATACCAAAATCGATGTAGCCAACATGAGATGTAAGAGCATTTTTAAACTTTAGCAAACCTGAAGAAAGCACACCCAGGTGTGATTAATACCCATAAGCATGCTTGATGTTCAATAACAACACCAAAGTAATAATTAGGTACAGGTCTGCAAGCAATCTCCTCCCAGTAAAATCGTGCTTTGCTGAACAGATTTTCACTGGAATGGAATTATACATTGTCAGATGACATTAGGATATGCAAAGCAACAACTGAACTCTGCGCTTGGGTTGATGTCAACAAGCAGAGAAGAAATAGAAAAAGGCTAGAATATGAGGATACTTTTAAAGATCTTTCAACACTGGCAAGCAGCGGTCAAAGAGTGGCTCATTTTTTATGAAAGTATTAGGTTGAAAACATTTGAAGCGCATGAAAATCCATAGAGAAAAAAAAAAAAAGCTTTCTAAAAACAAAACAAAAAACCGATACTCTTCTCCAGGCTATGAAAAGAGATCACTAGTATTGCCAGTTGAGAAAGGCTCTTCTGTACATTTTCCCCCTGCCCTGCCCCAGCCACACACATGCATGTCGGTGGTAATGGTGGTCCCAATGCCTTTTCAGCAGCTGCGATGTCTTGTCGGGTTTCCCCGTCCCCTCCTGAAAGTACAAGCACCTATGCCAACCTGTGTGGTGGTTATGCAACCTAACACAAGCTGGGAATCACTGAACTTATTATACTTATTTACTCTGGTGACTCAGATTTAAATCTAGGTCTCTGTGGAAAAGGAGATGGAGAACACAAACACGTGCTATGACACCATATTTCATTAATATTTATTGTATCACTAAAGCAAACTCAAGACTTTCTGCTCTTTGTATAAGTTTGATGAAGAAACTACATGTAACTTTCAGAAATGCCTCAGGTTTGACCAGATACTGGTCAGCATCTGCTACGCTGAATGACACAGTCAGAACAAGTCCCCTTTACAGAGAACTTCCCTTTTCTCTCTTTCTTCCCTTTTCCTCTATCATGTTGCCATTCACCCACATTGTTCTTTCCGTCCTTCCTCCTGTTTCTTCTTTAAGCCCACCCCCAATAGCTAGATACCTCTTAGCAACGCTGAACTTCATGACGTCAAAATACTTTTTTTCAATACTATTTCCCTCAGACATAATAGAAATAATTTAAACACTGGAATTTCAGAAATAATAAAACAGTAATAAATCAGTTTTCATATTGATCACAGAGATAACTCATCTAAATTATTTGTGGACTTAGCAAAGGAAATGAAATACAGAGGTGCCAAAAAAATGATACACATTTTAAGAAAGGAAAAAAACTGTATTAAAATTACGCTGATGGTAACCACTTTGAGTACCTCTTGTAATTGCAGAAGTCAAACATGACTTGTATTCATCTTTTGCTATCGGTATATATTGAGCATTACAATTTTAATATAGTTTTTCCCTTTCTTAAAACATGTATATATTGTTGGCACACTCTGTACATAAAGCACATCTATCATTGATGCAACAGGTCAAATTACCTTCAAAAAGAATACATGCTAGGAAATTCATATTTAGTTCAATTTTCATGGTGACCCAGTAAAATGCTTCAGGAGCAAAAAGTAAGGTTTTCATGTTAAAAATGGGTTTTTTTCCCCTAAGTGTCTTAACTTGAATCTTAATCCTTATCGTCATTACTTAAATAATAAAATCAGAATAATTTTTTTCTAAGAAACCTCATCTGATTCATTGATAATGAAATCAATTGACTTTATAATTTTCTATAATTCTGATATAAGTAAATTTCACAGTTGTCACCAAGAAAATGCTATCAAGTCCACAGATATTCAGATCAAACATCTTAGGGTCCCCCTTATCATTTCCACTGAAAGCAATCTTTCTACTCCCTAAGTATTCACAGAGCTTCTGTGCCTCTCAGACAGACTAATCACACACTGTTCAATTATTTATGCATCTGTCTTATCTCCACTGTATTATAAAGTTATTGAGAGCAGAACTATCTATGTAGCTCTAATAGTACCCAGCACAGCACAACATATTAAATAAATGTTTAGAAAAAAATTTTTAGGATTATTAGTACACATTACAGCATAATTTGAGAATCTACTTACAGTGTATCATCATTTTGGGAAAAAAGAACTAGGTTCCCAGAGCAAGTTCAATCCCTTATACTTGATCTGATTTAGGTATTAGTCATTACATAAACAAATCAAGCTAAATAAAATTATTAGGCAATCAATATACAATGAGTTTTGATTTTTCTAAAAATAACTGACGTGGAGTTTATTTCATTTGTTTACTTAAATATGGTATTTATCATCTAAACCACCTAATACTGTGTTTTAACGAGCAATGTGCCCCAGGGAAAGAACTCGGGCTGTAGAGTCAGAGAGACCCAGATTTTAATTGAGGAAATTCGATTATTAATTTACTGAGCGTTTTCTAGAGTTTCTAGAGTAAACTCTAGAGTTTCTAGAATACTCTAGAATAAACTCTAGAGTAAACTCTAGCGTTTCTAGAATAAAGAAACATACTAAAACATGTATTGTTATTCTTTCAATCGATAAGGAAGTTTTAGAATTCCTAGGAGTGACAGTAAACATTTATTTTCTTAAGATAATTTTCTGACAACATGCTTATTACTTAAGTATATTCATTCACTCAATGCTTACTGAAGGCCAGTTACATGCCTCTGTCTTTGTGTTAGAGAATAAAATTTGTTGAAATACATTATATAATATGTGATAATGTTCTACAACTATTTACTCAACTACACTATTAAAAAAACCCTGCTACTTTTCCAAACTGTCCTCTATATTACAGTGAGAGCAAGTACATAATAAATATCCCTTGACTAACTGACCCATATTTCTTTCTTTATATTCTGTTACATGTTAAGAATGAAAGTTTCCAGTAAGCAAACATCATAATGATTAAATAAAGAAGTCCAGCAAAGAGGAATTAAGAAGAATGCCATGTAATTAAAGTTTTACATGACTATATCTAAGGCTGTGAATGAACTACTCAGTGGAAAATAATCAGCCATTTGCCTAGTTAACTTTCACCCTTTTTATAGGAAGCGCAAAGCAGAATATACCTTTGGTGTGTTGCCTATGGAAACAAGACACAGAATCGTAATTTGTTCAAGCTAACCTTTTCACCCTTTGAGAACAAACATATCAACATTCTTGTATTTGTCAACATTTTTCAAAATGAGCAAGATCATTATATTTTTTAGCAACAAAATACAAGTCAGTATTGTACTACAGTTACGTAAGATGTTATCACTGAGTAAAGGGTGATGAGTGAAGGGTACATGGGACTCCACCAGCAATTTTCGCAACTTCCTGTGAGTTCGTAATTACTTCAAAATTTTAAAATATATGTAAGGTAATGAAATTTTGAGTAAATGTTGGAGAAATTAAAACAAGTAAATAAGCTGCTTTTCTAAACACCAACACTCAAAAAGTACTAAAAGATTTGGATATTTTGAGAAGATCCTTTTGGGATTCTTTTTAGAGTATTGCATCCTGTGTACAATAATTAATCACGTCCTAAGTTATGCAATTTATTAAGCAAAATCCATGTGTTGTACATGCTTTACTGAGGGCAAGGCGATACAAACAAATTAGCTGTCCTCCCTAAAGAAAATAGCAAATACAAAATAATTTTGGCTTTTGACTTTTTATCAAGTAATGGCTATGTATCAGATTCCTATTTTTCTTAGGTTAATATTAAATTAATTGGCCTCCTTTTAAGTCTATACCGGCTGGAAAGCAGAGGGAAACAAGCTAGGAAGAAACATTAGACAGGGAGTTCAGGAAGCTGGGCCTGGTGTTAAAAATATGTAGCAGATTCATCAAATGTTACCTATTACATTACCACATTGCAAATATCACCCTGAAACATGATGTCTCTCACAACGTAAGTACTAACGGCTTAAGAAGCTGAGGAAAGCTAAAAAAATTAATATTAGAATTCAATTATCACTATTATCTGAGGGTCTTGGAGTGGAAAGGACTGCTGCCAACAGATGAAGAGCCAGAGGCCAGACAGGATTGGTGACCTACAAAGTAACATAGCTCACCAGCAGCAGACATAGAAGAAGAATTCAAATCTCTTAATTTCTGGGTCTCTGAAGTGTCATTATAAATACGCACTTATCTTTTTTAAGTTGTAATAATGAATACTTTAAAGAGATTTAGGCCATACACAAAACAATCAAACAACTATACTTAGTTTATGCAAAAAAAAAAAAAAAATCCTCATCCAGTAGTCTTCTAAACCCCAAAATACAAGTACAGTATTTTAAATCCACTGTGGCTTCACATATATTTAGTTGATTTAAAGTTACTAATCTAAGCTTGCAATCTCATCAAAATGCATAATCACAGTAGCTGTTTACTACACAGAGATTCAGTTTTGTCAAGGCGTAAAGGTATCTGCTATTGGGTTGGCATCAAGATAGAAAGGGTTGGCACAGTATACCCGCAAATCTCAAGCTTGCTCAGGTAATGCATCACCACAGTGCTCTTGTGTGGAATATCACAAAACAATGATACCTCTCAAGAATTAAAAATGGTGCTTGCCTAGGAGCTCCCAACAAGCCTTTGCTCATATCTTATTGGTCCAAATGAGCTTAGGCCCGCCTGACCCTGAACCAGTCACTGCAGCCGTCATGGGATTGCTACTGCTGCCTGAGACAGAGCACCTGAACTGGAACCAATTTGGGAAGTCCACTTCAGTGACCATTATTTAGACCCATGAAATCAAATCAGGAAAAAGCAGAGATACAGTATCGAAGAGAACCCAGGCCTGTACCCGCGGAATTCTAATATTTAGAAGCTGACCTGAGAAGTCGGAGGAGACAGCAAAGTACGAGTATACGTGTTAAATTTAAAATAACTAGATACATTAACATTGTGCCAAGTCATATACTAATATAGTATACACAAATAGAAGCATCTGACAAAAATTAAAAAAAAAAACTTTATGAAAGAAAACAAATCTGCATCATTAATGATTTTCCTTAAAGAAAACCAATGTGCAAATTTAATAGTAAAACCATTCTCTTAGAGAAATAAAACCAAGGCCAGAATTGTGCATAACCATTCAAACAACAATAAAAGCCAACCCCCAAAATAAAAACTTAGAAAAATTACAGTGTAGTTGGTTAATACAGATACTAACCACATTAAGTGAACTAAGATACACGAAGTATTTCATATACTGAAAAAAACTATAGAGCATAATATCATCACTAGGCCTGTCACAATGGATTACAACACTATGCAAGATCAATAATCCAGTATTTCTGATCTACTATACACAAGATAGTCCATTGTACACAGTGATTTTTGGTTAACCAAAAAGGGAGGAAAAATGACTCCTATCACTAACAGGCATAATTTGAAATGTTTGGTCTCATGATGATCCTGCTTCCGCACAGAACGATACTTAGGATTTCTCAATGACTTTCTCTTGCAGGCACTGTAGGGGGGGAGGGTCAGACAGGACATGGAAGCCTGAGACGTAAGGACTGGGGGATTTGCAGTTACCAGGAACAGTTCTAGGCTGAAGGTGGCACCTAGCTCTGGGAACCAGGGGTCTGTGCTGGAGCCGGCACTTCTATAGACTCGGTGGTGAGACAAAAACCCCAAAGGCCTGCACCAGTACAGTCAAGTGAATAAACCCACTGCAACTGCTTGTTCAACCAAATGAAACACATTAAGAAATACTGTCGACTTTATTTCTGGTAATAGACTTCCCACACTCTGCAGGGCTCCCACTGAGTTGTTTATAGAAGTGATATTCTAGACCTATCAGTGTCTTGTTTATTAAAGATACAGGGGGCCAGTAACAAAGTAACCTCAAAAAATTCCCACCAAAGAAAGGAAAACAGAAGTGTAAATGAGACAAAACATTGTGCAATGAACCCTACCTATTTAGCTTGGCAAGCAGTTATCTACATTTCTTTATTATTACATTTGTTTAGAATGAATGAATGAACCAATGAATTTCTAAGTATTTGGCATTTCTTGAGCAGGTAATTAGAGGAAGGATAAGGCCATAGGGAAACATGTTAAGGGATTTAGGAGAAGCTTGCCCATGGGCTTAAGGGAAGCAGAAGAAAGAAATGGCAGAGGCTGGCACATAGATGTGCACTCAATCATTCACCAAACATTTACTGGGCACCTATTATGCACAGCTCACTGTCCTGGCACTAAATGTACACTGGTCAGCAAAACAGACAGAATCCACATCCATCTGAGCTAGCAGCCAGTGTACCATAATGTTGGGTGATCTCCTACTCAGTTTTCAATGATTAATCCCATTTGCAGCAATTCTATAAATCGACAAACATTATTTTAATAAAAGAGGAATTCAGAGGTTAAAAAAAAATCTTGGCACTCAGTCCAGAGAGAGGAGACAAACAAATAAAGCAGCTATTAAGTAGGGATATGACAATGGGTGCTAAGGCAACATGGGCAGGGACAACCAAGCACTATTCTGGGTAGAAGGAAAGGCTTTGGACCAGGAACTTCACGTAGGAGACAGGAATGCATCTCTGCCCATGCCCAGGATCCACGCTCGGCACAAACTCCCGGGGCTTAGAAATCCAAGTCCTTATGCGGCCTCTAGGGTCTGCTGGAGCCGCCACCACCCAGACCTCAGCTCTCGCCTCCCTCCAACCAACCCTGTGCTGCTCTCCGCAAGTACCCTCCTGCTTCAGGGCCTCGGCACCTGCTCTTCTCTCAGATCGGAAACTCTCCCTCAAATGCTGCAAGCCTCTGCTCAAATGTCACCTCAACAGAGAGGCTTTCTCATAGAGCCTTTATAAATGGCAACCCCACCCACAGCTCCGGACCCTAGAGCTCTCTTACCCAGCCTGGTTTCTCCATGGCACTTACTACCAACTGACAATATATTCACTTGTTATCTGTCCCCCCACTAGAATTTAAGCTCCTTGATAAAACTCCCATCACGTAACACTGTGCAGAGCAGATAGCAGACACTCAAAACTTTTTTAAAAGAATGAACAAAAGAACACTGTCAGAGATGAGACCAGGGAAGCTGGAGCCAGGTCATACAGAGCTTTGTGTAGACTAGGGCTCCATGCTTTAATGGCACTTTGATAATCACTTAGGAGCTACTAAAAGATTTTAAGAAAAAAGAAAAAAATGTATATTGAAATCATCAAAATTTCGTATTTTTCAAAATTGAAAAAGAAAAGACAATTCATTTTGGAAAGGATGTGAAGGGAATTCATGAGAAAAGGTGTGGGGAACTGATGAGAAGGAGAGCATTTAGAAGACCACTGTAATACTTTGGCAGAGAAACATGGGCCTGAATAAAAGCCTTTGAGGAGGGAGTTTGAATAGGAGAAGTAGAAGATAAAAGCAATTGGACTTGATACTTAACTATATATGGAAACTGAGGAAGACTGAAGAGTGAAACATGACAGCAGGCTTCCATCTAGGGACAGGGTACATGATAATGGCATTTCTCAAACTGAAAAGACAGGAAGAGAGAAGACATGTTGGGGGAAAGATTGTGAGTTAAAGTTTGGACATATTGAGGATGACATGTCTATGGAACACCTCAGTGGCTATATCTAAAGCAGGAGTTGGATGTGTGAATCTAGAGTTAAATAGTAAAAGTTGGGGCCGGCCCGGTGGCTCAGGCGGTTAGCGCTCCATGCTCCTACCTCCAAAGGCTGTCGGTTCGATTCCCACATGGGCCAGTGGGCTCTCAACCACAAGGTTGACAGTTTGATTCCCTCAAGTCCCGCCAGGGATGGTGGGCTGCCCCCCCTACAACTAGCAACGGCAACTGGACCTGGAGCTGAGCTGCGCCCTCCACAACTAAGACGGAAAGAACAACAACTTGAAGCTGAACGGCACCCTCCACAACTTAAGATTAAAAGGACAACAACTTGACTTGGAAAAAAGTCCTGGAAGTAAACACTGTTCCCCAATAAAGTCCTGTTCCCCTTCCCCAATAAAAATCTTTAAAAAAAAATAGTAAAAGTTGAAGAAATGCTTTATAATTTTTTTTAAATCTAAACTTTTCTTAAAGAAACGAGTTTTCCCAGGTTTCCAAAAAAAAAAACACCCAAAAACCTGCAGTTAAAAAAAAAAAAGTTAACAGCTAAGTATTAGAATCCCCTAATGATGGTTCCTTTTTTAAAAAAAGCAAGTCCAGTAGCAGGAAAGGAATTGCACAATAAGAACTCAAGAAATGTCCTTTAAGTGCTATAGCCGTCGTAGTGAGATCATGACTGATGACCAAGCCAAAAAAGATGTATTTAGCAATGTCTGCCATAAACTTCCTATGTTGGTTAAAGTACTACTGAAAATAAGAAATAATAAGTCAAAAACATTTTTAGGAGACCACATTCCGTGTCTTATATTAATTTTTGCTCCAAAAGACGCATTAGAGCTGATGGTCCGACTAGGTCTTATTTTCGGGGAAACAGTATACTACATAACAAACGGCTAAAATTTCAATAACTGACAATACTAAGTGTTGCCAAGGATGCAGAACAACTGAAATTCTCTTACATTGCTACTGGTAGGAATGAAAATGGTATAGTTGTTTTGGAAAACAGTTTGTCAATTCAATATAAAGTTATCGATATTGTTAAATATACACATATCATAGGACTCAGTAATCTCTTTTGTACACCTCAAGAAAACTGAAAACATCTGTCCCTCACATACAACTGTACATAATTGTTTATAGCAGATTTATTCATAATTGACCAAAACTGATGACAACTCAAACGTCTAATTCATGAACTGATAAACAAATTGTGGTACCTCAGTATTATGAAATGTTACTCAATATTACAAAGGAACAAAGTCAGTGGTGCGCTACAGTGGGCTGGTATGGTCCCAGCTGGTGAGCACCCAGTTTAATTTATAGGAATTCTGCCAGCTGGTTTAGGTAGCTTAATATAGGCCATGATTAGAGTATTTAAACTGCAATAATTAGCAAATGCTACAAATCAGGGATTTTTTTTCTCGTTGGAGAGCAGGTTGTTACAGTTTTTATCAGCACACTGCTAAGTAACTTACTGATACATACAACAACTTAATAAATATCAAAAACATTATGCTCAGTTAAAGAAGACACAAAAGACTGTATTTTATATAATTTCATTTATATGATATTCTAGAAAAAGCAAAACTATAGGGACATTAATTAGTTAACGGTTGCCAAGGGCTATAAGGAGAGAGAGAGGACTGACTACAAAGAAACATTAGAGAATTTTTTGGTGTGATGGAAATGTTTCATATCTTGATTACGGTGGTGATTATCCAATTGTGTACATTTGTCAAAACTTTTACTACATGTAAATTATACTTCAATAAACCTGTCTACAAAAAAATTGGGAATCATTTATCTCGTATTTCTTTTCCAGATGATAAGTGCATCATACATACAAAGGGGGAACTGGAACTTATCAGTGGAAATATCAGAAAGGCAGATTTTAACACACATAAATAGAAAAAGATTAAAAGTGTCAAAAAAGAGAATGAACTTGTAATCAATCCCACAAAGTATGGAAACCAATGGCTGAATGATCCTGCCAACGATGCTGTAGAAATGATCCTACTGAGTGTGATTTCAGACTACGGTAATAACAGGTCACTATCACTGAAGTCTCCTCCTGATCAGAGCCAGGGGCACTCAAATTCCATCACATTGTGTTTTGAATGTCTCAGATCCACTTTTCAATTTTAACAAAACATCAGTTATTCATTTTACAATCAAGCAACTGCTATCTTTGACTCAAAACCTAATATATGAGGTGTGATCAAACAATACGGTGAATGTTCAAATTTTAAAAAATTGTTACAGTAAAAGACATATTGCCATTAATCCCCTTCAAAATACTCTTCCTCACTTCGAACACACTTATCCCATCATTCTTGCGACTTTCTAAAGCAGTTCTGGAAGTCCATTTAGTGAGTGTCTTTACTTGTGTTGTCATGGTAGCCTCAATGTCCTGAACTGATTCAAAACATTTTATCTTTCATGGTTATTTTGACTTTGGGGAAGAGCCAGAAGTCACACAGTGCCAGATCCAGTGAATAAGGTGGATGAGGACATACTGCAATGTTTTTATTTGACAAAAACTGCCATATGAGAAGCCATATGTGACACAGAGCCTTTCCACTGTGATCAACAAATACAGTGAATGCTGCTGCCGAGTGCCATCCAACGGAAAGGCAGGGATCTTCAATATGGGAAGTGGCGCATCGAACCTTAATAACAGTGTGTGACAAGTTTCATAACTTGTTCAGTTCAGTCAGTAGGGTGTGAGCTACGGTTGAGAGAAGGTGTGTTTTCAAGTGTGCCATAAATCATCCTCCATCATGACAATGCTCCATGTCACACATCGCTTCTGGTATGTGGCAATTTCTGTCAAATAAAAACATTACGGTGTCTTCATCCACCTTTTTAACTGAATCTAGCACCATGCAACTTCTGGCTCTTCCCCCAAGTCACAATGACATTGAGGCAGCCAACACAGCACAACTAAAGACATTCATGAAAGAGGACTTCCAGAACTGCTTCCAAAAGTGGCAAGAACGATGGGATAAGTGTTGCTCAAAGCGTGGGAGAGTATTTTGACGGGAATTAATGGCAATGTGTCTTTTACTGTAATAATTTTTTTTTATTTAAACATTCACCGTATTGTTTGATCACACCTCATAGCCTTTCTTGTTACAAGCGCTGGCTCTGGCACTAAACTGTCTGAGTTCAAATGTTGGCCCACCAGTGGCTGTGTGATATTGAACAAGTGCCTCTAAAAGATCTATTTCTTCATCTGTAAAATGGGATTAACATTTTCCTAAGGTTTCAATAAGAACACATGAAAAATGATTTCTATGGGCAAATTCTCAACAACAAACACTTCTTAGATATAACTAGAAGTAAAGGATATGAATTATCAAACCTAATTCTCTAAGAATTTTAACTTTCCAAATATAGAGGATTTATACTTTAATTATATACCCACTAATTCATCTTTTGTGGAGACATCTTTTTGAGAATGTGATAACTCCAAGGACTCTTTACCCAGAGAAAAATGCATATACAGGCATACCTAGTTTTATTGTACTTCATTTTATTGTGCTTCAAGGATGTTTATTATTGTTTTTTGTTTTTTACAAATTGAAGGCATGACCCTCCACCAGCAAATAGATTCCTGCTGGCTTTACTGCTGTGGTCTGGAACCAAACCCATAATATCTCCAAGGTATGCCTCTATATGTTATATTATACATATATTTCTGAGGTTTCAAGGACCTTCTGAAACATACATGAAATTAAGAATGCCTGATATAAACTCTTAAAATTGAAAGGTGAGCAGTGGATTTAAGAATTTTCAAAGCAGAGAATCCAACTAATATTGAATTATACACTGTCATTTACTTTTTTAAAACAGATTTTGCAAGTACTGTGTTTCCTCGAAAATAAGACCTAGCCAGACAATCAGGTCTAATGCGTCTTTTGGAGCAAAAATTAATATAAGCGATATTATATTATGTTATACTCAGTCTTATGTTATAGTAAAAAAAAGACCCAGTCTTATTTTACTAAAGACCCAGTCTTATAGTAAAATAAGTCTTATAAAATAAGTCTTATAGTAAAATAAGACTGGGTCTTATATTAATTTTTGCTCCAAAAGACACATTAGAGCTGATTGTCGGCAAGGTCTTATTTTCACGGAAACACCATAAGAGTAGATATCGTGTTTTCTAATTTCTATCTCCTTTACGCAAAAAATTTAAATTAGAAACCTAAATTTTTTACATGCATCCATTTCAACTCAGAAAAACTAGCAGAAACCTGTATTTCTAGCAGTTTAAGAATGAATGACTCAAAGTGTAACATGCAATACCCCTGCTCAACAACTGTGGGAAGAGTTCTCAAGTCAGTCTAATGCAGTATGTACTTTTAAATATAAAAAACATACCAAGCTAATTAATTCCTATGCTGAGAGTCCCATAATAAAGTTTTAATTTCTTTTACAGCTGGACCTATGCACTATTACATCGTTGTGATTTTTTTTTTACTAATCAATATATTTTTTATTCTGTTTTCTGTTATGTTTGTTACATAGCCTGATGGCGGAAACTAATTGTTTTCAACCTGCTATCGAATAATTCCAACCTGGAAATATGTTGCTATCTCAAAGCAAAGGTTTTGTTTTTCTTTTTTAATTGTTTGGTTTTCAGACTATAATAGTTGGCTAACCAACTCATACCTATTACGGAACAAAAAAATAGTTTTTCGTAGGCATCAGCACCATTTTCCCACAGGAAATAACCATTTTGAAAGTACTGGAAGTCGAGACAAGGGTTCACATAGATAGTAAACATCCTTTCAATCAGGTTTAATCAGATTATTTCAGTGAAACGGAGACCTAATACTGTAGACCTCCGAATTCAATGGTAAAAATCAATGCAACGCAGCATCTGAGGATCAAACACTGGCCAGGTTGCCAAAGGGCTGTTGGTCAGAAAGGTCACATCTGCTTTTAAAACCTCACCGTAACGGTGAATGTTTGCGATGCCTCCGCATCCCGGTACAAGAAAACAACAGGGCAAACACACAACACAGGAGCATCTCCGGTTCCTTCCATGAACCAAGGGTTTCCAGCACAGGGCGTGGGGGAGGGGGAGCGGGTTCGGGGATAAGGCAGGAGAGGCCCGCGGCCCCGGAGACAGACAGCGCCCGAGGCTTGGAGGCCTCACTCGGCAGCGCCCCGGCTGGGGGGCTCCAGAAGCGGAGACCCCCGTTGGGGGGCCCGGGCCAGACCCCCATTCCCGGGCCGCCAGGTTACGCCCCCACTGCTGACTAGAGGTGATGTTCAGCCCTCTGCTCCCTCCTCCCCCGAAATACCCCAGCATCGTTCCCAACCGCCAGCCGCGGGTGACCCCGACCCCGACCCGACCGCGATGGCGCCCTCTCCAGGCCGCAGTGGAGGACACACACCAGGCCACCAGCTCTGATGGCAGCGGCCACGGCGACTCGGGGCAGCGCGGTCCCGGGGGACGACGGCAGCTGGGCCGCGGCCTGTCCCCAGGGGCAGCGGGCGCAGGGCCGCCAGCGGGCAGCGCCTCCGCCCCGCACGAACAAAGCGGCCCCGGCGCGCGGGGCGCGGGTGGGGGGCAGCGGGGGGCACTCACCGGGGGGCACTCACCGGGGGGCGGGCGGGCGGGCCTGGCCCCAGCGGGGACCGGGCGGACCGGGGCTCCGCACCGAGGGCGCGCTGGCGACCGAGCGGGGGCGACGGGAGCAGCGTCCGCGGCGGGGCCCGGGAGCCCCGCTGCGGGGGCCGGGGCCGCGGGCCGGGCTGGATTCGGCGGCCGCGAGGTGCAGGAACCGGTCTGCCGGGGCGGGCAGCGGCGTTAGGCGGCCGGGGCAGCGACGCCGCCGCCTTTCCCTTCTCCTGCCTGGGTCCCTGTTCCCCCGCTTCCTCCTCCTCGCCGGGTCCCCGCCGCCGCCTCAGCCTCGGCGCTGCTCCGGCTTCTCCTCTCCATCAAGGCCGGGCCGACCCGCAGGGACCATCCCGGAAAGTGAGGGGTTGTTGCCGTTCCCCGCAGCTGTTGGTGGCCATCTTTAATCCTCCTCCTCCTCCTCCTCCTCCTCCTCCTCCTGCTTTCTCCACCTCCCGCCGGCTGCCTGACTGATTGACTCTGGATCCTCCTCTTTCCTTTCCTGCTCCTCCTACTGAGCCGGCCGCAGAAATTGCAGCCGCTCTTCCTCTCTCTCCCCTCCTGCCTTTCCTTCCTCTTTCCTTACTTCCTTCCCTCCCCTCTGTTTCCCCCTTTCTCACTCTTACGGGCAGGATTCGCCCCCTTTTGCAGGCAGCGGGTGCTGAATTCTCTTAGCTTGAGTGTGGCCCACATTTTCACGCCTGCCCCTCGCCTCCCTTCCCCTCCGCACGCGCGCCGCCGGCTTCCTGCCCCTCGCCTAGCGCTCAGCCGCTCGACTTTCCCTCGCCCAAGCCCCTGCTCCTCTCCCGCGGTCCTCACCCTCTTGAGTTCCAGTTTTCCCTCAGCCTCAGCTGAGCAAGGACAACGGGGTTCCGCTCTCCTTACCCCTACACCCATTTGATGGATGCTGTCAGACTGCGATGGAAGAACGGGAGACGGCGCTGATTCCTCTCTCGCTGGAGTACAAAAGGACTGCCCACGCGAGCTGTTTTACTATGCAGCTTGGAAACTCCTGGGTGGTGTCGTGTTTGGCTCCGGTGCATCTTTGGACCCGGGAGTTAAATAGCCCAGTCTCACATGTTGCCTTCCCTCGGTGACCTTGAGCCGGTCGCCTTAAGATTTTAGGGGTTGTCTTTCTTTCTTTTGTAAAGGGCATTATTCATACCTTTGCAGTTCTAACACACACAGTGTTTAGACCAAACGAGCATGCTTCGGTAAAACTAGAACCGCCAAGTGCTCATCAGTTTTGTCCCTATGGTGTTTGTTGCTAATCAATCCAGTGGACAATTTGGGGCAGGCTCCAGTTCTGGGAATGGAGGCAAATTGAGTCAGCAGTTATTGAGTGGGCTCCCTTAAACAGGCTTAGAGTGGGGAAGTGGTAATATCGTTCTTATGACAAACTTGTTTCTTCTAACACTGCAATCTACCCAAACTTGTGAATTTCCTCTAATAAAGATGAAGCAAGCTGGACTTGCTGTTTGCTTGTCTTCAGCCACTCTGCCTTTGGCCAATTGGAACCGTTTGTATGGATTCACTTACCGATCACTACAAGATTGGGCACTGCTGACCAATGCAGGCTGTATTAGATGTGAGCGCTTTGTGAAGTGGGGGGCGTCATAGTTTCTGCCTCTTTGAGACAGTGGCTATCAAAAACACGCACCTTGCTCTTTCAGAATAAGATGACTAGATGTGTTCAGAGGTTATTTCCTTCCACAAGCCAGGTATGAGGAGAAATGTTTTAAAATGTAGTTTTGGATTCCACTCCAAAATGAATTTTTAAGTTTAAATATAAAATTCTGTTATTACAAAAATGGACTTCAAAGCTCTTTGAAAAGATCCCAAAACAAACCTAGAAATATAACTTAATAAAAGATACTAGTATACTTTGTGGGGCTGAGAGGTGGGGTTCTGATCTTTTTCTTTGATCCTTAGCCTGCACCCAATTAGGTTCCAGATCTCAGTTGCCATCTTTAAATACCAGTAATTCTTCTATTTGAAATCAACAACCTGCAGCAGCATCTAAACCCAAATAAAGTTTTTAACACAGCTTTATATAATATGTTCTGGAATAAATTATAAAAAAAACAAAGCATGTATATGGTGTGGGAGGGTGTGTGTACGTGTGTCTGTATGTGTGTTTTCTTTTTGGCCTTTCAGTGTTTATTTAGATTTTGTGTTTCTCCAGTCTATTACTAGACAAAATTATGACAAACTTCTTAACTCATATTTCCTTATAAAACTATATATTTGCAGAAAAAAAAAAGATTGGATAACATGAATACAGAGTGAGTGAATAAATCAGTTGATGTCTTTTAAACACTGAGACCAGCATGCATTCTAAAAGGAGGGTTTTCAGTTCAATGTGAGGTTTTACGAATCTTATCAATTCAGCCACTTCTTGTTAATGTCTTACTCACTGAAAATTTCACAAAGATTTTTCAGTGATACATAAAAAAATGTAGCAAGATTTTCCGTTTTTACTAAAGCCATGTAAACATAAACATGTAATAATGGATAGTATTCAGAGAAATGAGACCCTTTGCATTTACTTTTTAGCAGCTCTGTTTCAGAGCTGTCATTATTATAGCCCTTACCTTTTTCAGCCTTTGTTGCCAGCTAAGTATAGTTTCTCTGTCATCCTCGGGTTCAGGTATAATAATAATAATAAAAAAGGTCAGATCAGATTTTCCTGTAACATGATTATTATTTTATATATATTCATTCTCAGATAAACTCAAGGTCCTCCATCATAAAACAAAGAATTGTATTAACGTGGATAAAGCCTTTGTGCAGAGGCCAGATGGAAAGGGATCTGAGGCATGTGCAGCAAACTCCTCTGGGAATAGAGGAGCAAACATGAAGGGCTATTACTAAGCAGAGACTGGTCCCCAACTTACACTTCATGGAAAAGGTGTTTGTGGAATAACAAGAGGCTATCTGTGGTAATAAAATCCATATTTGTTTTTAACATGATTGAAAATTCTATGAACATAAATAAGCAAAGAATAACTTTAAATGAAGAAAGTTGGAGGTAAAACGTTCATGAAAATATCAAAAAGTAAGAGGAAGAAAATAAAAAATGGAAAAAAGCAATTTTGGAAAATAGGATAAATAAGTACTGACAATTTGCTCTTTAAACAATTATTTTCTTTGCATTTGCTTTTAAGATTAAAGAAGCAATTTAAACTTGGGCTGGTAGAATTATTCCAGAGATAAGCATAAGTAAATTATAGAATCTTAAGATATTTATTACCAGAATATGGAGTGCTAGATTATGCTGGAACACACACAAAAAGGAATTGAAGCTTGGCTTGACTACTATATTTAAAATAAACATCCACTTTCCCAGGCTATTAGGTACAACAATAGAAATGCCATATTGTTTTTCCTTGTTTGAAAGAGCCAGATGGAAAATAAACTGGGCAAGCAAATGAAAGTCCCTGGGGATCATGGGAATTGAATGACTATAAAAACCATATCCCAGGCAAGAATATAGTCTTAGGTAAATGCTCAGTTTTATTCTCATAAGCTCTGTTCTTTTAGAAAAGACAGTATTTTTGCTCCACGTCTTCCTCTTTGGATGGACTGACTAAAATATCAAGTGAATAATGACAAGCCATAGTTATCTGCCCTGTCTGAAATTTAGTATCATTTTTCACTCCTCAATTTAGAGAACTCCTTATAATTAACTGATGAGCTGTCCTCAACACAGTGCCATTTAGAGTCATTACTGCACTCTAATTGAGGAGAAATGCTTTTAGAAAGTTCCAATTAGAGACTTTTTTGGTTCTTACATTCAAAAAAAGTACTGAAGCATTTGCTTTGTTTTGTGTGGGGAGAAAGGAGGTTGTAGATTGGTTATTATTTTTGTGCTTTTACTTAAGTAAATAATACGATACAGCTTCTTTAAATTTTGAAGAGTAACATGAAGACATGAGATAACTAAATAGTAAGTTTTGCTTTTGCTCATCATAAGGATCTTAATTATAATAGAACCAGGGTTTTTTGAACACTTTATTATTAATGAATTATATTTCGACTTAAAATTTGAAGGCCTTCTTGATTTTCAATTCCTTCATATTTCTTTATGGAGAGTTCAGACTTTTAAAACCAGTATCTTGAGAATGTTCTAGATTTATTCTACTCATCCTAAAATTTTGGCAAAAAAAAAATTCAAATGACTATGGTCACTTAGTGTATATTGTGTGGCACTCTGAATAAAACCCAGATCTCCTGACTCTCAAGTTCAAAAACTTCAGAGATGAAAGGATTAATCTTACAGATGGGAAACTAACGCCCAATAAAACTTTGACCACATTAGTTTAAATATAATTAAATTTGATTTTCAGAAGTACTGTTCAACATTGACTTTGCTCAGAAATAAAGCTATAAAACAAAGTAAAAGCAACTGAGTTTTCCTGTTTTTTACAAAAATGAGAACAATTGTTTTCAGTAAAAAGAAAATTGGGGAAAAAAAAAAAAGCCCAAATTGACTTAAAAAAATATGAATTTTTTTTATCTAGACCAGCCCCTTTTCTATAAGATTTATTCATGGGTCAAAAAGTGTAAAGTTAACTCTCAAAAATACTGTATTATTTAATATTGTGAATCTAAATTACAAGAGCCTAACGACTCCGGACTCAGTAGAAAACTCTATTAGATAAATGAAGTAAAACATTGCCATCTGCTGGCCAGAGTGAAAAAAGTAGTTGATCTTTGATACACCTGTAAGATAAAGGAGTTCAAAAACCACTATTAATTTATTCCACATATCTTTTAATCGAGCTAAAACGTACTATATTGGGTATGTAAAATTAATCAGTACATTATATAAAAATTTCAGATTATAGTCCATACTAGGATGTAGTTGTTGTTAGTATTATTTAAAAGCTGGTTAACAGTTAAATCTGATCATGTCAGTAATGTAGCCATATTTGGCTAAAACCACATTTAGTTTTATGGCTGAAATGTAAACGAGTAAGTAAAGTTATGAACTTGAATATTTGAATTTGGTAAATTTCATATAAAGATTTTTGTTTATAAATGTATAACCCTACTAAAAATTTTTGGAAAATAGAAAAATTTTAAGTTTGATTCTTGACCTAATTATTTCACTTTGCAAATATTTGAGTGGTTTCTATGCCAGAAACTTGACTTCCTGCAGGAGATATAAATAAGACCTAGTGTCTGCCCTCATGTTGTTCACATTCTAGTGAAGGAGACAGATGTAAACCAGAAATTATAATGTCTTAAGAACTGTAATAGAAGCATATACAGGATGGTACAAGAATACCTCTCTCTGCTCTAGTGGGGCATATAAATCATTATCAACAGTTCATATAAATGAAAGTTCATATAAATAAGTATTTTCTCCTCTTCTTAATCTCTATAAATAATCCTTGGACTTATGTAAAAACTATATTTTAAAACTTTTTCCCTGAGTGGTATTTTTGTTCTTTCTATTGCTTTACTCAGAAACCTCAAAAGGCAACATCCATAATACTTCAATTTCTCTCATTCCCTACATCAAGTCTATTACCAAGTACTGCTAATTTTACTCTCTAAATAGATCTCAAACATTAACACTTATTTTCATTTTCTCTGATACTACCCTAGTCTCACTTTCACAACTGCAATAACCTCTTATCTGATCCGCCTACATTCACTTGGACCCCTTCCAATGCTCTATTCTCACAAATTTTCAGTGGCTCGTGGAACCTGACACGGTTGTTCACCACACACCTCTCTTGTACTTCGTGTGATTTCTTGCACTTTCTCTGCTGCCGTCACCTTGCCTTGCTTTCAGTCCCTCCTTGTTGGCATGCTCCCTCTGCCTCACGGACTTTGCACAGTCTATTCCCTGTCCCTCCATTCTTCATTTATCTTAAAGATGTCTTTACTGAACTAACTATGTCACAAAATCCCACCACTGAAAGCTTTCATACAATCCCTTCACCTTTCTTCATAGCACCGCATAGATGCAATTTATAGTTTGATGTGTTATTACATGACTTACGAGTAGGTGTATAATTTCAGTGAGGACTGATTGTGTCTGTTTTGTGCCTTTATTTCTTTTTAAGATTTTAATTAAAATATAGCTAACACACAATATTATATTAGTTTCAGATGTATATCATAGTTATTCAATAGTACCCACCTGGCACTATATGGAGTTCTTACCACATTATTGATTATGTTCCCTAAGCTAAAGAAATGATCACCATGATAAGACCAGCAGCCATCTGACACTACCACAATATTACTGACTATATTTCCTATGCTGTATATTACATCCCCAAGACTTATTTGTTTTATACTTGGAACTTTGAATCTCTTATTATTCTTTATCTTTCCACCCTTTTAAAAAATTTTTTCAACTAAAGTTGACATTTAATATTATTTTACATTTGTTTCAGGTGTACAGCATAGTAATTAGACATTTATATAACTTAGGAAGTGACCCACCTGGCACTATACATAGTTATTACCATATAATTGGTTATACTTGCTATACTTTACATCACCATGACTATTTTATAACTACCAGTTAGTATTTCTTAATCCCTTCACCTTTTTCACCCTGCCTCAACCCCTCCCAACTATCACCCCAACAAATAGAGTACCCATCTGGCACCATACATAGTTATTACAATATTATTGACTATATTTTTTATGCTATACCCTACATCTCCATGACGACTGTGTAATAATCAATTTGTACTTTTTAATCCCTTCCTTTTTTTCACCTTGGCTTTCTCCTTGTGTTTGTTTGTATGTATTAGGTAGGGCTGCTATGTCGCTGGTCTTAGTAGAGTGGCCTTATGTAGTAGGTGTGCTGTGGGTCTCAGTGATGCAGTCAGTCTTCCTGGTCACTTGTGTCTCATACTCCAGGTGTGTCACTTGTGTGAGTTGTGTTTGTCCTCTTCTTGTAGTTGAGCCTTGGTTGCTACCTTGTTTCTCCGAAAATAAGACCTAGTAGGACCATCAGCTCTAATGAATCTTTTGGAGCAAAAATTAATATAAGACCCGGTATTATATTTATTATATTATATTATATTATATTATATTATATTATATTATATTATATTATACCCAGTCTTATAGTAAAACAAGACTGGGTCTTATATTAATTTTTGCTCCAAAAGACGCTTTACCATATTTCCCCAAAAATAAGTCCTAGCCGGACCATCAGCTCTAATGCATCTTTTGGAGCAAAAATTAATACAAGACCCAGTCTTATTTTACTATAATGTAAGAACAGGTCTTATATAATATAATATAATACAATATAATGTAATGTAATGTAATGTTATGTAACGTAACTTAACGTAACGTAACGTAACATAATATAACAACATAACATAATATGATATAATAATACTGGGTCTTAGATTAATTTTTGTTAGGAAAGACGCATTAGAGCTGGTGGTTGGGCTAGGTCTTATTTTCAGGGAAAAATAGTAGAGCTAATTGTCCAGCTAGGTCTTAATTTCAGGGAAACACGGTATTTGCACATCTATGGGGGGGATTGATCCTTAGGCTCATTTGTTGTGAGGACTGGCTATGTGACTACAGTGGAGAAGCTGTGGTGCAGGGACTGACCCTACAGAGCAGGATCTGCCTCAACAAGGGCTCGGATGCCTGCCCAATCCAACTCTTAGGTGTGTTGTACTTGGAGGCAGCTGGGTGATGCTCCAGCTCATTGTCAAAGCTGGCCACTGGGGGTGCCAGCCCAGGGCCATCTGGGAGGGGACCTGCTGCAGGTCAAGTTTAGCTGCAGCCATGTCCCACACAAGATCACCCGGGATATCCATCCCTATTTTTAATGTTCACAGGCGGGGATGGGACCAGCCCATTCTGTGTCTCTGCCCCTCCTATCAGTCTCAAATTGGCTTCTTCTGCATGTTCTTAGTTGTAGGGCTTCAGTTCAGCAAGATTTTAGGTGATTCTCAACGATGGTTGTTTTGTAGTTTAGTTGTAATTTTGATGTGGTCATGAAAGAAGATAAGCACAGTATTTACCTACTCTGCCATCTTGACCAGAACTCTGTTTTGGCTCTTTATTGTTCCAATTTTGGCAACACCATTTTGCATTACAAGTTTTTCCCTATTCGTATAGAAGTTTTGAATCAAGCAATTAAGAACTATCATATCTTCATGAAATATACTAATAAAATAAGCTGGATTATTGATGATTCCAAACACATATTTTCTCTTATGGAAACACTAGTTTAATAAATTTTTTCCTGCTTCTTTTCTGTATGTCCCAAAAAGAGTAAAACAAATATTTACTTTCTTTAAGACTGGCTACTGGGTCTATTGATCTCAACCTGAATGCTTGCTATTTTGGGGGTGCACTATCTTCAAGACAATATTATATTGGGGAGGAACTACAAATCAAGTTAAACATGGACCTAAATTTTTTCCAGATCTTTTCAATCAAATCACTGAAATGTTTTGTGCTTCCTCTATTCTTCCTTGTCTCCTGACATTTCTGCCATCATTATGTAACTTTAAAAATCAAGTTTTACTGTACTTTAGGAACTTCCAGCCATTGGGATGGGGGGTAGAGGGACATAATCACCAAGAAATCAACTCAAAACACAACCAACAACTTATTTATTTTATTTTTAAAATTTTCTCAATAGCATGGGTTTCCAGATAGAACAAGTTACTAATAAATAATGACTATTCTCTTGCCTCGTCAAAAAGTGAAATCATTCTGAATTCTCATGGAGGTTATATAAAATCAATTATATTATACGTACAATATCAAACATTAATTTAAAAAAATCCAAATTTAATTTAATGACATACAGTGATTTTATATATCAACTCTACTGGAGTACGAGGTGCCCAGATATTTGGTTAAATATTATGGGTGTTTCTGGAGGAGACTGACATTTGAACCAGTAGACTGAGTAAAACAGATTGCCGTCACTAATATGGGTAGGCTTCGTCCAATCTGTTGAAGGCATGAATAGAACAAAAAGGCAGAGTAAGGGAGAATTTGCTTTCTGTGTGACTGTCTTCAAGCTGGAACATTGGTCTTCAACTGCCTTTGGACTTGGACTTGGACTAGAACCTATACCATTGAATCTTCTGGGTTTTGAGCTTGCTGACTGCAGATTTGGGGACTGCTCAGCCTCCACAAGTGTGTGAGCCAATTCCTTATAATGAATCTCTTTATTACACCAATATATTATATCTCTATATATCCTATGGTTTTGTTTCTCTGGAGAACCCAGACTAATACACATACTACGACATTAGGTCCATGAATTTTACACTATTTAAATATTATGTTGATTGTTTTTGGTTTTAAATTTCACACAATTTTATCTTGTATATCTATCTATTCATAAAATAAGAGTGAACACACACACACACGCACACACACACACACACACACTAAACGCACATATACGATCTTTGGTCCTTTAAACATTTCCCAGTCTCTTCACTATTCAAATGGGGGGAAAAATCTTCCAATCGCCTCTTTTTTTTTCTCCAAACTTTTCAAAGGAGCGGCCTATTTATACACAATATTTCCACTCAAATCCCTAATAGGCGTTCAAGTGCCTGTTATTTTACCACTCTGTGGAAACTGCTCCAATTTTACCACTCTGTTGAAATTGCTCTAACCAAAGTCACCAACCATCTCCTAATGCAACATCTGATAATTTCAATTTTCTCTGTCCTTATTTTGGAAATGCTGGTACTTTCTTTCCCGATACTTTCTACTTCCATAGTTTACATGACACTGCTTCTTCCTGTTCCTCTTAAATTCTCTACCCATTCTTTCTCTCTCCTTTACCAAATCTGTTTCTACTGCCTTATCCTTATAGTCGTTTCTAAGGTGACACCATCATTTCACTACTCATTTTAGTAATTCTTATGAATTCAATTTTCTACACTGATTACATAACTTGATATCACCAACATAGATCTTTCCTCATGCTTTCAGTCTCATATCCAATTATCTGCTAAATACTTTATACTCAACTCTCTAAAACAAATTGCTATCTTCCCCTATACCTATTTTTACTCTTATTTCCTGTATCTCAGTTGTACTAGTCTTCATTTAACCTCCTTCTTCATGAATGGAAATGCCAGCATGATGGAGCAACGTCTATGTCATGTAAAGAGTGTAGTAAATTGCATTATTGTTTACAATTATTGTTTACAACTATTTTCTGTTCATCTCTGGGGGACAATAGGGACTTCCTTGCCTTATTCACAACAGGTTTGATCATGTGACTTGCTCTGGTTAATGAAATGCAAGAGTAATGACTGTGTCACTTCCCAGCAGATACTTGAGAGCCAGAGCATAGTATTCCATGCACTTTTTGCCCTTTTCTGGGATAACTAACAATATTCTAGATGTTCCATCAGCTTGGCACTGGTATGAAGATAAAGCCAACATGCAAAAAATAATAGCATGACTAAAAATAAAGCTTTAAGATTATAGTCATTGAAATTTAGGGGTCATTTGTTAAACACAACAAAGCCTTTATTGACTGATCTGAGACTTGAGAAGTTTCAACAGAGGAATTATCTATCTATGCAATTAGTAATGTGTAAAGACAACAGAAAGACATTCTCAGATATGCAAGTCCTATCAGACAAACTTTATACGGTATTTAAAAATAAATGCCTTAAATATATCTTCAAAAAGTGAAATATGAAGCAAAATTAAGAGCTAATGAGAAAAGATAGTTTGAAATGACTGTCTGCAAATATTGAAACTTGGTGAAAGAGTGATATTTGAAAAAATGGTTGCAAATCTGTTTATGAACTGAATATAAACATCATAAAAATTATTAAGAGGAAAGAGATATAAAACGGTAATACAGTAGATCTAAATTTCATTGTTATATAAGCATGTTCTAATAAGTTGGAAAAAGGGAAAAGTTCACTAATTTAATTTTATCAAACAGAAAATTAAATATATATCATTTTATTTTCAACTCTGAATATTATAGAAGTAGAGCTTAGATAATAATGATAAAATTCTTAAAGACAGTTTAGTAGAGGCTTTTAAAGATGGCAATATAATGACATTTTTATTTCCCTCCTTGAAACCTATTAATAATGAAAATATTGAAAAACAACATAGACAGGAAAAAACCCTCATCTTTAATGAAACAAGGAAATGATACAACCTTAAATTACAAAATAGGAAGCAAGTTTACCAAGCAATGGTGTAAAATGAAGAAAGAGGCTGAGTGCTGAGAACCAAAGCATGCCTTCTTTAACCTTGAGCAGAACACAGATTTCTCTTAAAGGAAGAGGCACAATCTTGAAAGATTGTGATTTGAATACCAAGGCCTGGGCCTGGAAGGGCCTCAGAAAACGTGGACTGTCTAGTTTGAAGGGATGGTGGAACTAAAGAAGACACCAGGCTGGTATGCCATATTTACAGCCTTCAGCCTGTTGTCTGAACCAAGTAGATTGCTAGAGCTAAAGCAGAGTGAGGAAAAAAAGAAATGAGCCAGCAATCTCCGATCACTCCCACCCCTAAACAGATTTTTGCCAGTAACTCATTGACAAGTATTGTGTGTCATGGCAACAGCTAGCTATAAGGAAGTAAGGAAAAACAAATCGTTATTATAGCTTCTGTGGTAGAGATAGGCAGGGGAGAAAGCCGAGTGAATCTGCAATTTCTGGCACTACATACACACACACACACACACACACACACACACACCAGGATGGAATCTAGGAATAAACAATAAATAAAAAGAAGAGAAAAAGAAATGAACTGCACAAGGAGAGCATAGAAGGCAAGACAATTACCTAATAAATAGATCAAGAGTTAAACATATATATTTCCTAATAGTCTCTGTAATGTGTTGAATAATGTCCCCTCAAATCCATGTCTTGTCATAACCTCAGAACCTGACCTTATTAAGAAATAAGTCTTTGCAGATGTAATTAGTTAAGATGAGGTCATACTGGATTGGGGTGGGCCCTAAATCCAATGACTGGGGTCCTTATCAGAAGATGAGAAGACACAGAGACATACACAAGAAAGAAGTCCGTGTTAAGTGGAAGCAGAGGTTGGAGGAATGTATCTACTAGCCAAAGAATGCCAAGAATTTCAGGGGGCCACCAGAAGCCAGGAAGAGGAAAGGAAGGACGCTTTTCTAGATCTTTCAGAGGGTGCATAGCCCTGCTGACATCTTTCTTTCAGACTTCTAGACTCCAGAACTATAAATCAGTAAATTTATGTTGTTTCAAATCACCCTGTTTGTGGTACTTTATTATGGCAGTCCCAGGAAACTAATTACATACAACATGAATGTGGTGAACAGACTCTACAATGGCCACCATGATTCCAAAACCTCTTGGTGTTTATGCCCTTGTGTTATCTTCTCTCCTTGAGTGTAGGTAGGACCTGTGATTTGCTTCTGACCAAATGAATTGAGTAAGTGAGATGGGATGTTCATGATTATGTCTATGCAATTATATTGCATAAGATTGTAACCCATCTTGTTAGGAGACCCTTACTGGTTTTGAAGAAGCAAGTTACCACGTTGTTAGCTCCATGTTATATGGAGAGAGCCACAAAGTAAGGAGGTGAAAGTGCAATAGTTATCAAGAAAATGAGGCCCTCAGTCCAGCAGCCTGTAAGGAACTAAATTCTGCAAGCAACTACTTGCTTGCAGATCTGCTTGACTGGGGAAGCAGATCCTTCCCCAGTCAAGCCTCACATGAGACAGCAGTCCTGACCGACACCTTGCGTTTAGCCTTGTAAGACCTAGAAGCAGAGTACCTTATTAAACTGTGCTCAGACACCCGACCCATGAAAACTGGGAGATAACAAATGTGTTGTTTTAAGCCACTAAGTTTCTGCTAATACTGGGGGTGCCAAAAAAATGTATACAAGTGGACACGTTGGTCAACGTTGCTCAAGCATTCATTCAACGTAATCAGAGGTGTCTGGATGCTGATTGTAACCACTTTGAGCACCTCTTGTAATTGCAGAAGTCAAATGTGACTTGTATTCATCTTTAGTTATCGGTATATATTGAGTATGACAATTTTAATACAGTTTTCCTTTCTTAAAAGTGTATACATTTTCTTGGCTCCCTCTGTATTGTTATGCAGCAATAGATAACTAGTACAATACTCTTTATAGAACAAGAGCTGGAAGGAGAGAGTCAAAAGTTTACAACAACAATATAAGTCATGAGAGGAGGGAATTACTGAGATGGAAAACCTCAGTTAATAACTGAAAGAGACTAAAAACCACATTGGAAAAATACAGTAAAGAAAAATTTTAACTGAAGATACACTCTAAAGAAATCACATAGCAGAAAATGAAAAAATATAGCAATACAATCATAAATAGATTTGACATTTTAAAGATATACCATATATGCATAAAGAAGAAAACAAATTGAAAGAAGGAATTTGAGGAAGAAAAAGAAATTGAGGAAGAAAATAAATAACAAAAACAAATAACAAAATAACAAAAAAATACATATATAACAAAAAAAATTAGATGGTACTTTCTGGAAATGAAGACCAAAGTTTGCATATTGAAAGAGCAAACTCTGTCCAATGTCCAAGAGAAAAATGGATGCAGAATGATGTACACCAAAAAGTACTGTGGTACCAAAAGTGTCCAAATCGTTCAATTTTAAGAATAAAGATGGATTTCTATGGACATTCTCTGAAAAAAATCACATACATTCAAGGTGAAAAAAAAATCAGACTTTCTGGGGATTTCTCCATAGTGATATTGGAATGCCAGAAATTTTGACTGCAGGATAAAATGTAAATGTTATTAATTTTGACATTATAAAATTAACAGAAAATGCATAATGTTCCATGCATTTACTCTTTTTTAAAATTATTTTTAAAAATGTATTGGGGTGACAATTGTTAGTAAAATTACACAGATTTCAAGTGTACAATTCTGTATTACATCATCTATAAATCCCATTGAGTTTTCACCACCCAGAGTCAGTTCTCCTTCCATCACCATATATTTGATCCCCTTTACCCTCATCTCCACCCCAAGCCCCCTTACCCTCTGGTAACCACTAAACTGTCTGTGTATATGAGTTTTTGTTTCTCATTTGTTTGTCTTGCTCTTTTGTTGTTTTTGGTTTATATAACACATATCAGTGAAATCATGTGGTTCTCTGCTTTTTCTGTCTGACTTATTTCGCTTAGCATTATACTCTCAAGATCCATCCATGTTGTCACAAATGATCCTATATCATCTTTTCTTACCGCCGAATAGTATTCCATTGTATATATATACCACAACTTCTTTATCCATTCATCTATCGAAGGACATTTTGATTGTTTCCATGTCTTGGCCACCGTAAACAAAGCTGCAATGAACATTGGAGCACATGTGTCTTTATGTATAAATGTTTTCAGATTTTTTTTGGTAGATACCCAAAAGAGGGATTGCTGGGTCTTATGGTAATGCTACTCGTAATTTTTTTGAGGAACCTCCACACTGCCTTTCATAGCGGCAGCACCAGTCTGCATTCCCACCAACAGTGTATGAGGGTTCCTTTTTCTCCACAGCCTCTCCAACACTTGTTACTATTTGTCTTGTTGATGATAGCCATTCTGACTGGGGTGAGGTGATATCTCATTCTGGTTTTTATTTGCATTTCTCTGATAATTAGTGATGTTGAGCATTTTTTCATGTGTCTATTTGACATATGTATGTCCTCTTTGGATAAATGTCTCTTCAGGTCGTCTGCCCATTTTTCAATTGCGTTGTTTGTTTTTTGTTGTTGAGTTTCATAAATTCCTTGTATATTTTGGATATTAGCCCCTTATCGGACTCACTGTTTGCAAAAATCTTCTCCCATTCAGTTGGATACCTCTTTATTTTGTCGGTGGTTTCTTTTGCTGTGCAGAAGCTTTTAAGTTTCATATAGTCCCATTCGTTTATTTTAGCTTTTACTTCCCTTGTCTTTGGGGTCAAATTCATAAAACGCTCTTTGAACCCATGGTCCATAAATTTAGTACCTATGTTTTTTTCTATGCAGTTTATTGTGTCAGGTCTTATGCTTAAGTCTTTGATCCATTTTGAATTAATTTTGGTACATGGTGACAGATAGCAGTCCAGTTTCATTCTTTTGCACGTGGCTATCCAATTCTCCCAGCACCATTCATTGAAGAGGCTGTCTTTTCTCCATTGTATGTTTTTTGCTTCTTTGTCAAA
The DNA here is from genome assembly GCF_964194185.1 of Rhinolophus hipposideros. NCBI lineage: Eukaryota > Metazoa > Chordata > Mammalia > Chiroptera > Rhinolophidae > Rhinolophus > Rhinolophus hipposideros. The sequence continues at coordinate 62,293,953 of NC_138047.1, forward strand.
ATTTTTCTGTCCGTATTTATGTGGTTTTATTTCTGGGTTCTCAATTGTATTCCATTGGTCTATGTGTCTGTTTTTCTGTCAATACCACGCTGTTTTGATTATTATTGCCCTGTAGTACAAGCTAAAGTCAGGGAGTGTGATGCCTCCAGCATTGTTCTTTTTTCTTCAGATTGCTTTGGCTATTCGGGGTCTTTTGTTGTTCCAAACAAATCTGATGATTTTTTTGTTCTATTTCTTTAAAAAATGCCACTGGGATTTTGATGAGGATTGCATTAAATCTGTATATGGCTTTGGGTAATATGGCCATTTTAACTATGTTGATTCTTCCAATCCATGAGCACGGAATGTCTTTCCATTTCTTTGTGTCTTTTTCAATTTCTTTCAAAAACGTCTTATAGTTTTCAACATATAGGTCTTTCACATCCTTGGTTAAGTTTATTCCTAGGTATTTTATTCTTTTTGCTGCAATTGCAAAAGGAATTGATTTTTTTATTTCTTTTTCTGAGATTTCATTGTTAGTATATAGGAATGCAATGGATTTTGTACGTTGATTTTGTAGCTGGCAACTTTACTGTGTTCGTTGATTGTTTCTAATAGCTTTTTGGTGGAGTCTTTAGGGTTTCCTATATACAGCATCATGTCATCTGCAAAGAGTGACAATTTAACTTCTTCATTCCCAATTTGGATGCCTTTTATTTCTTTCTCTTGCCTGATTGCTCTGGCAAGAACTTCCAACACTATGTTTAAAAACAGAGGTGATAAGGGACAGCCCTGTCATGTTCCTGAATGTACAGCAAAGGGCATCAGTTTTTCACCATTAATTATGAGATTAGCTGAAGGTTTGTCATATATGGCCTTTATTATGTTGAGGTATTTTCCTTCTATACCTATTTTATTAAGTGTTTTAATCATAAATGGATGTTGTATCTTGTCAAATGCTTTTTCTGCATCAATTGACATAATCATATGATTTTTGTCCTTTATTTTGTGTATGTGATGTGTCACATTGATTGATTTGCGGATGTTGAAACATCTTTGTGCCCCGGGGATGAACCCCACTTGGTCGTGATGAATAATCTTTTTAATGCATTGTTGTATTCGATTTGATAGAATTTTGTTTAGGATTTTAGCATCTGTATTCATCAGAGATATTGGTCTGTAGTTTTCTTTTTTTGTGTTGCCCTTACCAGGTTTTGGTATCAGGGTAATGTTGGCCTAATAAAATGAGTTAGGGAGTACTGACTCTTCTTCAATTTTTTTGGAAGAGTTTGAGCAGGATAGGTATTAGATCCTGTTTAAAGGTTTGGTAGAATTCACTAGTGAAGCCATCTGGTCCAAGACTTTTGCTTTTGGGAAAGTTTTGGATAACTGATTCAATTTTGTTGCTGGTGATCGGTCTGTTTAGATTTTCCAATTCTATATGGTTCAACCTAGGAAGGCTATATGTTTTTAAGAACTTGTCCATTTCTTCTAGGTTATTGAATTTGGTGGCATATAGTCCTTCAGAGTAATCTTGCATGATCCTTTGTATTTCTGTGGTGTCCATGATAACTTCCCCTTTTTCATTTCTGATTTTGTTAATTAGTGTCTTCTCTCTTTTTATCTTAGTGATTCTAGTCAAGGGTTTGTCAATTTTGTTAATGTTTTCAAAGAACCGGCTCTTTGTCACATTAATTTTTTCTATTGTCTTTTTGTTCTCTATTTCATTTAGTTCTGCTCTGATTTTTACTATTTCTTTCTTCTGCTGACCTTGGGTTTCACTTGTTCTTCTTTTTCTAGTTCTTTAAGGTGTAACATGAGGTTATTTATTTGGGATTTTTCTTCTTTCTTGAGATAAGCCTGTAATGATATAAATTTCCCTCTTAAAACTGTTTTCACTGCATCCCAAAAATTTTGGTAGGATGTATTTTCATTGTCATTTGTTTCTATGTATCTTTTGATCTCTCCTCTAATTTCTTCTTTGACCTGGTCGTTCTTTAAAAGAATGTTGTTCAATTTCCCAGTATTTGTGGTATTTCCTGCTTTCTTTTTTGCAGTTGACATCCAATTTCAAAGCCTTGTGATCAGAGAATATGCTTGGTATGATTTCAATCTTCTTAAATTTGCTGAGGCTGATTTTATGTCCCAATATATGGTCTATTCTTGAGAATGTTCCATGTACACTAGAAAAAAATGTATAGTCTGATGTTTTAGGATGAAGTGCTCTATATATGTCAATTATGTACATTTCATTTAATGTGTCTTTTAGGGCTGATATTTCGTTATTTATTTTGTTTGGATGATCTATCTATAGCTGTCAATGACGTATTTAAGTCCCCTAGTATAACTGTGTTTTGGTCAATTTCTCCCTTTAGTTATGTTAGTAGTTGCTCGGTATATTTCGGTGCTCCCTGATTGGGGACATAAATATTGATGACTGTTATGTCTTCTTGTTGTACAGTCCCCTTTACCGTTATCAAGTGTCTATCTTTGTCTCTTGTTACCTTTTTCACCCTAAAGTCTGTTCCATCTGATATAATTACGGCTACACCTGATTTTCTCTGGGTACCATTTGCTTGGAGTATCAATTTCCACCCTTTCACTTTGAGTCTATGCTTGTCCTTGTAGCTGAGATGTGTCTCTTGGAGACAGCATATGGTTGGGTTTAGTTTTTTGATCCAATCTGCTAGTCTGTGCCTTTTTATTGGTGAGTTCAGTCCATTTACATTTATGGTGATTATTGATATGAGAGGATTTCCTGTCATTCTATCTTTAGTTTTCTGGTGAGACTGTGTCTCCATTGTTTCTTTGCCTTTTTGTTGTTGTCTGTTATTTCTGTGTGGTGGTATTCTATGATGTTACCTTCTGTTTCTTCTTTTATTACAGTATATATTTCAGTTCTGGATTTTTTTTGAGTGGTTACCCTTAAGTTTATGTAAAAGAAAATTTGATATTTAGAGTATTCCATTTTCTTCAGCACGCTTATTTTCTCCATTCCCATATTCTGGTTCAGGCCTTTACTCTCTCCCTTTTTATCTTTTGTTTGATACAAATTGTCCCTGTTGATGGTCGTCCAATAGCCTCCTTTAGTATTTCTTGTAGTGCAGGTCATGTATTAGAAAATTCCCTCAGCTTCTGTATGTCTGGAAAGGTCTTTATTCTTCTTTCATATCTAAAGGATATCTTTGCTGGATATATTATTCTTGGCTCATAATTTCTCTCTTTCAATAGTTTGAATATTTGGTTCCACTCTCTCCTGGCTTGTAGAGTTTCTGCTGAAAAATCTGATGATAATCTAATGGGCTTTCCTTTGTAGGTTACCATCTTCTTTGCCCTGGCTGCCTTGAGGATTCTTTCTTTGTCGTTGATTTTAGAGAGCTTCAATACAACTTGCCTTGGAGAAGTGTTGTTGGGATTGAGGTAATTAGGTGTTCTATTTGCTTCTTGGATTCGAGGCTGCAGTTCTGTCCATAGGTTTGGGAAGTTCTCACTGACAATTTTTTTGAATATATTCTCTGTTCCCTTCTCTTTCTTCTCCTTCTGGTATGCCCATTATTCTTATATTGCTCTTTCTGATGGAGTCAGAAAGTTCTTGTAGAGTTCTTTCATTTCTTTTAAGTCTCAAGTCTCTTTTTTCTTCCATCCCTGTCATTTCCAGGTTTCTATCTTCGATGTCACTGATTCTTTCAACCATCTGGTCGACTCTACTACCTAGGCTGGCTATTGCATTCTTAATTTCTTCTATTGAGTTCTTAATCTCCAGAAGTTCTATTTGGTTCTTTTTTAAAATTTCAACCTCTTTCGTAAAATGCTCATGTTGTTCTTTGATTGTGTTTCTGAGTTCATTAAACTGTCTTTCTGTGTTTTCTTGCATCTCATTGAGTTTTTTCAGAACTACAATTTTGAATTCTCTGTCATTTAAGTCACATACTTCCATACCTTTAAGTTCCTTTTCTGGAGACTTTTCACTTTCTTTCTGAGCTGTCTTGTTGCCTTGGTTATTCATGGCAATTACTGATTTATTATTTTGCTTCCTAGACGTCTATAGGAGAGGCTTCTTTAACAGGTTGATAGGAAGAGGTTTGTTTTCCAGTACTTGTTGATAGTTTATTTTCTCTCCAACTGCAGCTTTCTCTCTCTCTCACACAGTAGTGCTGTTTTTTCTGCACTATTCCAGCTTCTCACACAATGGGGGGATTTCCTGGAAGACGGGCTTCTCCTCTGTTAATAGTTTGCTTGGGTCATAGGGCGCAGTGTCTGTTTGGTTATGAGGAGAGCTTTTGAAGTTCCAAAGCTGTTCCTGCACCAGATTCAGAGCCCATATGTTTTAGCAGTTCTGTTTACTCCTGCAGGGATCCGCCCAGATAGGTGGGGCCAGGGGCGGGGTGAGTTGTGAGAGGTGGCCCAGAGCAATGGCTTCAACTACCACCCCAGCCGGTCCTGCTTCCACTGCTCCCTCCCCTTTGCTGGAACTAGTTGGGTTGCAAATCTGTGTCTGCGGTCTACAGTTCTCAGAACAGCAAATGTTCTGTCCTTTTGATCTGACACTGCTACTGTTCTGCTTATACCACCGGGCAGGTGGGGGCGGGGCAAGCTCTGGGAGAGTAGGGAGGGGGCGGCTAGTCTCAGTGCCTAAGGCTTCCATTCTCTGCTAGGCAGTGAGGGCTTAAACCACTGTTTTCAGCCTTCTTCCTTCAGTCTTTTCTCCGAGGTCTCTGCTGTGAGCGTTGGGTTCAGCCGTGTTATATGCTGTCCCCGCCGCCCTGTGGGCCATAAGCAGAACCCTAGCAGTCCGAGTTCTTCCCTCTCCCACAGCTGCTGTAGTTCCGGGATGCAGCAAGCTCGGAGCACTGAGCTAGGTCTGCGTTCTGTTCCCAAGCTGCTCTGTCTCCGCACTTCTCCCTTCCCTCCTCCCCCGCTCACACGATTCTCCCACCTTTAGGTGAATTCAGTAGTAGTCCTGTTCGTCTTGCCTGTCTGCTGTGCAGGGAGTCCTTTGTGGAGTTATAGTTTTTCTATTAGTTGTAAATTCCAGGAGAGATTTACAATGGCACCTCATGCTGCCATTTTGATGATGTCTCTCCATGCATTTACTCATAAGCAAGAAAATAAATTTCGGCTTCCTTCTTTCCTATTCTTCATTGGAAAGAAATAAGGCAAAGAATGAAATATTATATTTAAGGACCAAGAAAAATAATACTAGATAACTATACAGGGAAATGGAATTAATAAAGATAAATCGGTTACTAATGAATTAGAAAATAGTAGGACTATTAGCAATAATTATCTGTAGGAAACAGAAAACATTCTAACTATTTTTAGTAGAAATGTATTTAATACAGTAACTATGGCAATTCAAATGTAATTGGAAGGGCTGGAAAATCAGGCTTCAGCTCGGCCTTCACACATTGCTGAAACAGGTTGCTGAACTGCAGTGCCAGTTTCAACCTTGCCACGTTTAGATGATGGGGATTTAGGAGGCTACAACTGAAATGGTTGAATTCAACAATACAGTATCAGAGATTTTATACAGGAATTAGGGACCTTAGATCAGAAGCTACCACGGCTACTAGTGTTGCAATTTCCTTGCTACTCACAACTTTTCTCTTGCAAAAAAATCCCAATATCTCTATGAATGGGACAGGCAGCAGCAGCAGCTGAATTAGATGAGACCTATTTCCCATCCACAACCCTGTCTCAAATGGATCTGGAAAATGTGTTTTTTAGGTTGTCAGTGACATTAGAAGTAGGCTGGAATGGATGCTGAGTGCCAGTTGCCTGTATCTACCACAATAGCTAATATTTCCTGAGCAGTAATACCAGGCACTGTTTTAAGCATTTTACGTGTATTAACTGATTTAATCTACATAATACCCATACAAGTTTGGTACAATTATTAACCTCTAGTTTACAGGCAAGGAAAATGCATGTAGAGATCAAGTTTCATGTTAAAGAACTGAGTCAGGATTCAAATACAGTCAGTCTCTGACTCTAGAACTTGCACTTAGAACTGCTACATTCAACATTTGTTCTTTGTGGGGTTTTTTTTAGTCTTTTTTTAAAAGACAAATAAAAATTTAAAATGTCCATCAAAGTTAATGGAGAATAAAAAGAGGAAGAAACCCGAATAAATGCCATTAGGAATTAGGGGTTCTACCACTGAGATAGAAGAGATGACAAATGTTACGTGATGGTTCCAGTGGTACCTTGATGGTATTAAGTTCATAAAACTTAAAATGGATATTTCTAAGAAAATATAATAATCCAAAACTGATGCAAAATGAATTTGGAAACCAGATTATATCAATAACCATCCCCCCAAAAGTATAAGACTGAGACAGTTTTACATGCCACTACTATAAATTCTTCAAGGAACAGATAATTTCTATACCATTTATGAAGATTCCGAACCACATTATCAAGCATAGTGAAAATGTCACAGGTCTTCTATTGTTCTATTAGCCACACTGAAAATAACCACATTATTTCCGGTCCCTTATTACAGCAGAAAAATAATAATTTTCAAGTAGACATAATTCCCTTCACTGCTTTCTCCCTTCTCTCCCTCTCCTTGGGACATCAATTATCTTTAAATGGCTTATGTATAGTCATCGTATGGTGGTGTGTCCCAGTGATAGTCATCTCTCCTCAGTGTCATCTGCTGAGTCCTGGTTGGCCTTATCTGGTTTCCAGTCAAGTGATACCATTATTGTCTTCTGCCCACTTCCCTCTCTCATCTGTGAGACCTCTCCAGTCTTCACAGTGTTCAAATTATCAGAAAGAAAAATATTTGGCTGCTCTCTCATTCCTTCTTAGGATACAAAGTGCCTGTCTGGGAGTCTGTCTCAATCCAGGCCTCCTAGACATTGGTCAGAGGTCTTACTCAGCTATCTCAGACTTCAGAAGATAGAGGAACTCTGGGCTTAGTGTCTTGCAGGTGCACAGATCTCTTCTAGTCTCAGATCCCCAGTATTTCCTGGGAGATGATTACCAATCTCTTCCTCCTTCTGGAGCTAAAGAGTCAGAACGGGGGCCCACATGGAAAGGCAGAGAAGTACTTGGCTCTTTCCTGGATTGCACTAGTGTCCACACGTTGCTTCCTTTCCATCTCTGTATAGAACAGAGAGGAGAGCGAGAGGCCTTGTCCTGACAGGAGACTATTGAAAAACTTGGAGTCAGGAATGTGATAGTTGGGACACTCATTGTGCTGTCAAAATATTTCTTTCTTAAACCTAGACTTGGGCCTTTGACCTTCAAAACTGAAAACTTGATGCTTTTATTTCTGTGCTTCTACTACAATAGGAAATTGAAGGAGAGAAAGCAATTTCTGAATTTGTGGGCCAAAAACAACCATCAACACTATTTAAACTGTTCTAGAAAATAAAAATGAAAATTTGGAAAGTTCCATGTTTACCAATTTACCATAATCATGAATATAGATAACACGCAAAAAATGAAAATAAAATATTAGCATATCTATCGTAAGAATTTATTAAGAAATAGACCATAGATAACCGAGTTGTATTCTAGGAATGCAGGTTACATATTTGTGACTTGCTTATATTTTTGTGCAGTTTTTATTTATTTGTTTAGTAAGTAAGTAATGGGCAAGCCATTCTATGAGGAGGTATGATACATAAAATACAGTGTCACAGAACTCAAGGATCTTAAAATCTGGTTGTAGAGTCAACAATAATTCATGATATGTATGGAACTATTTAAAGGTAGTACATGAGTTACCGGGGAGGAATAATTGAGCTGCATTGAAAGATTTTGTTGTTGTTGTTTTCTTATGTAAACATGAATAGTGTGGATTCCTTGGGGCTCAAAGACTAAATATTTATAGTTTTTTGTGTATGCTATCTGGTTAGTGGGAGCTCCCACAACAGCTCTAGAAACAGAATTACTTAGCTGGTTTAGATTGGAACCACAGCAACTTTATTTCTCTACTCATGGAGCATTGGGAGAAGACTCCTTACCTATTTTTAAGTTTGTTGGCCACTTTTCTCATCTTCCGCCTCTCTCACCCACCTGCTAGGTGGTCCTATATTCTTCCCTCTACTTCTGATATCTACTAAGTCTGTGATCTGACTGCATTAACCTCTCACACAGATCTCAGTGTCTAGCTCTTGACTCTAAAGAGAGCTTGCTTTTTCAAGGTCCACTCCACTTTGCCACAGCTGCCTTTATCCCTTCCAAGAGAGTATTGCAAAAATGTCTGCTCCTACTCTGCATTTGCTTCACCCCTCTTATCTTTTCTCAGTTTTTAATTTCCTCCTTTGTTATTATTCTCAACATATTGCACTTACTCTCTAAATATTTGTTGATTGATGGGTTAGGTCTGCATAATGCAAAAAGGTTACTGACTCTATTTTAAAAATAATGAGAACTGTGATTTCCCACAAGCATGAGTAGGGAGTGGATAAACTCCTGCATGACAGATTGAGAAAATAAACACTTTATATTATTAGATTGCTTCCACCATGATGCAAATGAAGCAAGTGATAGATCACCACTATCAACTAAATTACCAACACCGCTTAGGTTTATAACAACCATTATTATATCTGCATCCGTTTTTTGTTGTTGTTTTAAAAATTACTGTCTTGGTCAAAGGGAGCATGAAAAATGTCCATTGGATCAACAGTATGTTCTTTTAACCTGACCCCCAACTCCTAACAGTGGTTGCAAATACATCAAAGGTTGGTTAGTGTGGGACTGCATCAGGGCATAAGGAGTCAACGCCAGCATAAAGAGCAACAGTCATGGTATAGCCACACTACCTTGTATCCCACCGGCTATTCCATTAAGAGATAGGCGATGGGCTTGAAAATATTTGAAACATTATGATCTGAATTTTGTGTTCATTTCAAATTATTTGATTTTCTTAGCTATAATAGACTGGGTTCACTCACTCTCTTCCTGAATTATAATCCTCATATTTACCATGGCTTCATGATGGGTTGAGTGGACTCCAACTCAAAAGCATGAGGTATGTCTTTTAAATTTAGAAATAGAATGAAATGAACTGAGTAGCTGATTTTATGTGAGCATTGTTCCATTTGTTTATGCCTCTGTTATAGGATTATTACATTAGTTATTTTTCTGTGTTTTTTTTTTTTTTTTTTTTAAACTCACCAGATTCAAAAGTCAGGAACCATGGTTTGCTCACCTCTATTTACATAGAGTCTGGAACATTAGCGAGTCTCACTATATATATGAGTAAGGAATAAATGAGTGGCAATGGATGGGACAGCTGGGACAGAGGAGGAGAAAAGGCATTTCCACTGAGAAAACAGAGGCAAAAAGCAAAGGAAAAAGCAAAGCACGTTTAGAATAAAGACATTTCTCCATCTTGGTAGAGAGTAGTATGTATGATAGAAAAGGTTGAATGTGGTCAAATTTGAATTGGAGATTGAATGCCAAACTTAGGAGTTTTGCTCTTTATTCTATAGATAGCAGGAAGTTTAAACTATTTCTAACAGAAGAATGACATAGGGAAACAATGCTTTAGGAAGATTAAGCTATCTGTAGAATGCAAGGACTGCATTAGGGAGGGAATGGAGGTTGAAAGGTGAGTGAAGAGACTTGAATATAAAGGGAAATAAAGCCTGATTTAGAGAATCACCAGAACAAATTAGCAATGTTATTTAATAACAATGTATAATAATAATGTTGTTATATCTTTTTGAAGGTATAACATACGAGTTTGTTAGGGAATAATTTGTTTGCAGACTTTCAAGTTTGGATGGCCCAACTTGTCTAAAATCATCTTCCCTTAGTGTCTACAATTTACAGGGCACTGGCTAGGGAATGGAAGGGATACAAAGATATTTCTGCACTCAAGGGGTTTCTAATGTAGATACAGGAAAATGGCTAAAATGTAAGTAACTAATGCTTTAAGAAATAACGTAACTATTACACTTAGAAGTAATTCATCAACATCTTTCTAGTTCATTCGATATGTAATTTTAACATAAATGTTTAGAATTTATTCTTGTCATAATGTAAAGTCATGTTCTTTTACTCTAATCTCTAGAAAAAGCATCACACGTTATTTAGTATATTTTAAGACACAATGTGTGGCAGAAACAAAAGTTAAAAGCTTATTAACTTTTTGAATTAAATCAAAACTATAATTCAAAGGAGCTTTGCAAAACACCAACTTTTGTCTTAGTATTTTCATTGAGCATCTACAACAAACATTGCCCTTTAATACTTAAAATCGATAGTCATTCTTTCATGTCACATAGTAGGAGAAGTATGGACATTATTCCTCAATACCTACTGCAGAAGGAAAGCTTTATAAACCTACTAATGTAATGGGCAAGATGTGGATGAGGGGACAGCAGGTAAGCAGGAAGTCATGCTGCTTTCTTGAAGGTTACCTCTCTTCTTACCATTGTATTGTGGTGTGCGAGGCGGTCATCCAGAGGATGTGACCACGGGTTGACCTTGGGCAGTTGGAGGTTCCTTACCCCCACCCCTGTCTGTGGAATGAAAGTTCTGCCCATGGTTCCTGCGCTAGTGTGGGGTACTCTAAGTACACAAACTTGAGAGCAAGGTGTTGTTGGGTCCACCTGGCCTGTATACTCGACTGAATCCCCTTAAGGCTTCCATATAAACTCTCAAGATTCTGGTGGCTGGGTCCGGAGATCCACTCGTCTTGCTACTCCCCAAGGCAAACCTTGTACGTAAGTTCACTTGCTTATTAAACCTGCCACTGAGCAAGGTGCAGTGGCAGGCTTTTTCCTCTCCTTGCCCGCTGTGTATAGGGACCGATTTCAAATTTCACCTGGGAAGCTCCTGAGAGGCAACACTTGGCAAGTCAGCTAGTAGGATTGGCCTTTCTTCAGTCTCTCTTTGCCTTCCGTATTACCGGGGTCAGTTTTGAATTTCCCGGGGGTGGGGAGGTGGAGGGAAGTCCGGAGGTTGTGAATCCACATTTGGTAAGACGGTTTTGTCTTGTTTTCTTAACTAAAGTATTCAGGTAGATATGATAAAACAGTATAAATTTGGAAGGCAGGAGTTTTTAATTAATTAAATCTGCCTCTGTGTTCTACAGAAAAGTGAGGAAGACTTGTTTTAAGACTCTCTCATCGTCATTCCTAATTTTCTCTCCTCTTACTGTGTTCTTCCTTCAGTTCCCTCATCAAGTATTCCCCTTTCTTTTGTCCTCACATCTGCTTGGGGAGACTCCATCACTTTGCATGTGACAGAAGAAACTTAAGGGAGTCCTGGCCCCAGAGCCTTTCATGCCTCTTACCAACTCTCCCATTGCAGATTTCAGCTGGCCAGGGCTTTACTACCACTTACCAGTCTCCTGGTCTGCAGGGACAGGAGGATTTGTTGCCTGGAGCAGAAGTTGAGTTTGTGGATACTTTGACTTTGCTTTAGGCTTTCCACCAACAGCAACTGAGGCTAATTTCTTCCTGAATTTCCCTAAACACAAAACACACGTATCTTAGTTTTCTTTTAAAAACCATTATTTTCCCAATATGAAGAATTTACGTTCTTCCTATTAATATGACTCCAATATGAAGCTTTAGGAAATAATAAGTAGTGTTATAGTAATTAGTATATAGTATAGACCAAGGTGGCTCTAATGCCTTTGCAACCTTGTAAACATACTGAAATCTAAGCCAGAATCAATTCCTGTAAACGCCTCAAGGTTGAGAGATCAAAACCTAAGGACAACCAATAACGAACAGCCACCTAGGCTTTCCCACATAAGGTTACTGCTTAAGCTATAGCCAATCAAATAATTCCCTTGCTTTGCTTCTGCATCTGCTCTATAAAAGCCTTCCCTCTGGCTCCTATTGGTGGAGCACCCTTAACCACTTTCAGCTTGGTGATGCCCGATTTGAATCCATGTATGCTTAAATGAACTCTACAAAACTTTAATGTATCTCAGTTTATCTTTTAGCAGTAGTGTGTTATTATTATTAATAATGTGTTATTATTATTATTGAACATGCCCCTGGAAGACAGAGATGATGTATTATTATGTAGTTATTTACTAATGCTAGATTGAGTCAGAAACAAGACCAATGCTTTAAGCCTGCGTGCAATTTTTGTCCTGATAGTAAATGATGAATTTCAGTTCATCTTGCCTTCCAATTATTAACCTCATGCCAAACATTTAATATATTCCCAAGACAGAATCCTGGGAGCCAAGGCTCTCTCTTGTTGTCAAGTCTAATTTGCCATTTTATCCAGTTAGTTCTACTACATAGCTATCTGTTGACTCTGTTTTCTCTTTTCTAATCCCTTTCTTACATTGTAGAACCTACAGTGTAAATTCTAAACTGTGTAGCACTTGAATATAAGGCACTTTATTAGCTAACCCTTGCCTACCTACTTCATGACCTTATTTGTAGCTACTCCTTATTTGTGGTCATGAACATGCAGTAGTCAGGCTTCTTACTGCATGAAGCATAATTGATTGATGGCTCCAGATGCTGTCCTTCTGTATCTAGTCTTGTGTTCTCATAAAGGCCATGTTTCCCACAGGCTTTTCTCAGCGAAGTCTGAGTAGGAGATTCAGAATTGGGCAAATTCTTCATTGTTTTTCAAGATACAACTTCAGTTCATGAACTACTTGTAAGTATTTGCGACATTTCCTTATAATAAAAAATATATTCTTCTGTACTTTTTGGTATCTCTTAGAGACCCTGGCACAATGGTAATACATAATACTTACTTTACAAATTCTTGTCTATTGATTCTATTAAAGGTAACACTGTAGAAATAAATGTGTATTTTTGTTTTTTAGGAAGATTGTTACCTGTGTTTATTTTGTCAAAAATATATTTCCCAGGTGAAAAGCAAGTAAACTTCCTTTGTATGCTTGAGTCAATGGAGAATATTCAACTTTCCAAAATCACAGTAACAATTATATAGTGTTTACTGAGTAAGCATGCTCTTAAATATTTTCATGTTATTTTCAATAAAGGCATTGAATTCCATAATTAGGCTACCTTCTAAATTATTTAAGTTGGGCATTTTGGTTGTTTCTAATGGTTTGCTGCTACAGACAATGTTAAAATAAACATCTTTTACAAACTGTTTACTTACATTTATTAGTATTGCTATAAGTTTCTTGGGCTTTCTTGCTACCAGAGTCTCTTGATTTTCTTGTTACCTCTGTGACTGTTCCTTTTAGCTTTACTATGCTGGCTTCTCTTCACCTGCCTGATGCTGTTTACATTTATGAGCTCTCATTCCTAGCTATAATTTTCTGCTCATTGTATATACTCTTCCTATGTGCTGTCATCCACACCATCAATTACAATCTTTTTGCTAAATTCATTGCTTTGGGCAAATATCTTCCTGAATTATGTATGCTTATATCCAACTATGAATATTGTATTATTTAAGTTCTTTGGTTGTAAGTAACAGAAACTAAATATGGCTAAGTAAATCAAAGAGAAGGTTATTGGCAAATTATTAGGGTTAACAGAATTTGGTCAAACTACTGTGATAGGAACCAAGCACGGATTCAGAAGAGAAGCCATTAAAATTGACTTGTATCAAAACCTCTACTACATTTAAGTCTCTCTGTTTAAGATCCACATTCTGGTAAGATAGCAACTAATTGGCCTAGCTAGAGTCACGTGTCTCCTCCCTAACTATGGGAGGCAGGATTTTGATGATAGTCTTGTTGGATTTTATCTACTGATGAAGACCTAAGTCCTCAAAGGGAAAAACCAGGGTGTTATAAGAAAGGTGAAATTGATGCTAAGCAGCCAAAAACAACAAAGCAATAACAAAACAAAATCAACCCTTGCCCCGTGCTTATTATCTTTTCTCTCAAACATTAAAATTCCATTTTCTTAAAAGTGAAGTCATCATTTTCCCTTACAAACCTTCACCTCTCCTAGGATATTATATTTCAGTGAACTGTATCACTATCCACCCAGAAACTCAAGCCCAAAACCTGGAGGCAGTTCCTGACTCCTCCCGCTGTTACCTTTCACTTCACTAAAAAGCTCTTCCCTCAGACACATAAACTTCTAACAACACAGAAGCAATGCTAATGAGTCTTTCCTGTCACTTCTTGATCAATCATCAATTCTCTTGTCCCTAGTCCGTCCATGTCTTTCATTCCCACTGCCACCACCCTAGGCAGGCCAAGTAATCATCATCCCTTACCTCAACAACTGAAACACCTCCAAAGTTTTCTGATATTTTCTGATATTCTAAAACTGCACTGAAATTTCAGTAATTTTTAAAATGAAAATACAATCACATTAGATCTTCTCCAGAAAGGTTGCATTCATTTTTTTCAAAAGCAGTGTGTATAGTTTTATAAGTTCCCCTATTTGTGCTCTCACTGTGAATTATCAAAAAAAAAAGAAAAGAAAGAAAAGAAAACCTTTCCCAAGTAGATTAGTAAAATCTTGTCTTATTTTATTAATAGGAATTTCTTTTAATTTGTTTTATACAAATTTGTTTTAATAGGAATTTCTCTAATTGTTAGTGAGATAGATTTTTTTTTTTCCTCATGTCTCTTGGCCGTTTATACTACTTCTTTTGTGTTTTGCACATTCTGGTTTTTCTTTTGTTATGATAATTATGTTTTTTATTGATTTACAGTTTTTTTCCCCTTTTAAGAATATTAACTTTATTGGTGATATTCATTGCAAATATTTCTCATTCTTTTTTGACTTTCAGTATTATTGTTTTCTGGGCAAAAAAAGTTCATCTATTACTTAGTAAAAACGTGAAGTATTAAATTTGTCAACCTTTTGCTTTAAGCTTTATTTATTTGATATCATGTTTTGCTATCATGCTAAGAGAGACTTACTCACAAGATTATGTACAAATTTACATGTTTTGTTTTAATGATTTTATTCAATTTTTACATTAAATTCTGCTTCAATTTTTACGTTAAATTCTGCTCCATCTGGAGTATTTGAAATCTGTGTCTATGTGTGTGTGTGTGTGTGTGTGTGTGTGTGTGTGTGTTTGTGTGTGTGTGATTTGATAGAGATCTCAATTTTTAAAAAACAATAGCTACTGAGTTGCTTTAACTTATCAAATAATCCATTGTTTTTTCAGATTTGAAATATAATCATATACCAAATTGTTATGTAGTATTGATCTGTTTCAGTATAATTACTCTAATAATATGGAAGTATAATTCAACCAGATTATTCACTTCATTTCTCAAATTTGTCTCTGATTCATCTTTGAATGTTTAAAAAAATGAGATTTTCTTCTCAAAAATGAAGAGTAACTTGAATGAAGATACAATAATGTCACAGGAAATTTGAAAAGATAGGTAACCAAAATGTTAATTAACAGCAGTCTTGTGGTGGTAAGTATACAAATTGATTATTATTAAAATTTAGTACTCAAAAACACATAGTTTTGTAAATAATAGCTTCATAGCAATTAAAAAATAGGTATTTTGAAAATGTGAGTAGGTTTGTGAAGTAGTTCTGAGCTAGTGAAGATTAACCAAGAGTGGTTCAAAGAGTAAAATTTCAGATTAATTTTAAGACTTGACTGCCTTTTTTTTTTAAATGACAGCAAATTCTATTTTTGGGAGGGGGAAGGGAACAGGACTTTATTGGGGTACAGGACTTTATTGGGGAACAGTGTGTACTCCCAGGCCTTTTTTCCAAGTCAATTTGTTGTCCTTTCAATCTTAGTTGTGGAGGGTGCTGTTCAGCTTCAAGTTGTTGTCCTTTCAGTCTTAGTTGTGGAGGGCGCAGGTCAGCTCCAGGTCCAGTTGCTGTTTCTAGTTGGAGGGGGCACAGCCCATCCCTTGCAGGAGTCGAACCGGCAACTTTGTGGTTGAGAGCCCACTGGCCCATGTGGGAATCCAACTGACAGCCTTCGGAGTTAGGAGCATGGAGCTCTAACCGCCTGAGCCACCGGGCAGACCCCCCCTTTTTCTTTTCTTTTCTTTTTTTTTTTTTTACTGAGTATGGATATATTTTCTTGATCTTTGCATAATTATTAATTTTTGTTTAAAAAGTGGACATTGTAGATACTCTGTTGTAGTGACTTTAGTTTCTGTTTTGTTTGTTGCATTTTATTTTAGTGAACAGTTACCGTGTAACTGAAAATACCGTGTTCCCTAAAAATAAGGCCTAGCCAGACAATCAACTCTAATCAGACAATCAACTCTAATGCGTCTTTTGGAGCAAAAATTAATATAAGACCCGGTCTTATTTTACTATTATATAGTATAATATAACATAATATAATGTAATATAATTAATATAATATAATACCAGGTCTTATATTAAAATAAGACGAGGTCTTATGTAGTATAATATAAAACTGGATCTTACATTAATGTTTGCTTCAAAAGATGCGTTAGAGCTGATTGTCTGGCTAGGTCTTATTTTCGGGGAAACAAGGTGTTTTGCCTAGATTGGAAACTACCTTTGTCTACTCTGTGGTGGGCAGCATCTGATATTTTTGCCCTGTGCTTAGGGCTTTTTTACATCTTGGCTCTGGTGAGTCTCTCTTATGCTTACATGGTATGGTTCCTTCCTACCACTTCAACTTTTCCTCAGAGTAATCTCATAAACTAAAAGTCAGATTATGCATTCTACAAATATTAATTTATTGAAAGCCTACTGTGTGCCAAACACCTGGAATACATTAATAAACAAGAAGAAACAAACAAACAAACAAAAAAGATAAGTGTCCTGCCTTTGTGAAACTTAAGATGTACCTGGGGGAGACAGACAATAATAATAAACATAATATACATTGAAATAAATTATGTAAGAAAATAATATGTACTGTAGAATAATATTGTGCAGGGTAAGATATATCTGGAATGTGTATGGGCTGGGGGTGAGTTGCAATTTTAAATGCTTTTGATATCAACCCCTTCTGCTCAACCCTTCAATTACTCAACAAAGTTAAACATTAGACAATAAGGGCCCACACAATCTGGTTTCTATAATTTCTCTTATTTCATCTAGTGATACTGTCTTCCTCTCTCCTATCTGGTGACATTGGCCTTCTTGCTGTTTCCAGAACAGTCCAGGCATACTTCTATCTCTGGCTAGAACAAGCTTCTCCCAGGTATCCACTCAGCTGGATTCTTTATCATGTTTACTATTCTCAAATGTCACATTCTCGGTGTGGCTGTTTACAATCACTTTTAAATTGCTGTTTTATCTCCTATAACCTTTCTCCCATCTCTCTGATCTGATTTCTTCTTCTCAGTTGCATGTGTATGTATATGTACTATATCATGTAATGTACTTATTTGTTTATTGTCTGTCTTATCCCACTGGAATGTAAGCTCCATGAGGGTAGCTTCCCTGTGCCTGGAACTTAATAGGTACTCGATAAATATTTATTGAAAGAATGATAAAGGAGAGAGTCCGAGCTTGGATCAAAGTGGAGAACCAGAAAGGTGGTTGCAAGTGAGACTAGTCTTTGTGCAACTTGAGACCTATAGGATAAAATCACTTTAGATAGTCTCCTTAAATTCATGTACATTTGATCACATTCTGTACCCTGGTGAAATACTTGTATGCAGCTTGACAGTTGTGATGTCTCCTTACTTTGGTCTTCTGCACCTCAGAAGCCAGCTTATTGTTACTTGCTAAGAGATCATATAATATATATTAAAAATCTAAGAAGATAATTTTACTTGACCCCACAACCATAAAAATGAAATTGTACCAGCTGTTAATTTCTGTCCTAAGTTAAGAATTATATTTATATTGCACATGGAATTATATTTATATTGCACATGTTGATTTTGCCATTTTCTATTAACTAAGAAATTTTGGTTTTGAAATTCATCAGAACGGAATCTGTTATAATTGCTACTTTCTCTCCCAAAGTAGGACTACTACTAGTATTGAAATTATGTTTATTATTTGTGTTTATACTTACACATGTTGTTTTTACATTTTTCTACCAACCATGAATTTTTGTTTTGAAATTTACCACAGCGGAAAGATGAAAGTTCACACACTATAGTATCTTAGCTGAGCTCTGCTACAAGCCGTGATTCCAAATGTTAGGAACAAATGCTGCATGCTGATTTTTATTCCTCTTATCTCCTGTAGAGAAGATTAGGGTAATGTAGAACATGCAGGTCTTCCCTTTGGGCATGAAATAGAATGAGTTGCTCTACATGAACATGATAGAAGCTTTTGCAAGACACATTATTTGATGCTATACTTATGAAGTTTTATTAGAATGTATTAAAATTCTACACTTGTGTCTGGCTGCATTTTAAATATCATATAAAACATGTAGCTCATGTTTTGTTTGTTTCCTTGACTTACACATTAGCGTGTCTCTCTTATAAATTAAAATCTCTCAGGAATTTTAAATGTGTTGTTTAGGAACTGTACCTGATTCTCATAATTTCCCCTTTATTCTCTGGCTTTCTAGTGACTTTATTTCTTTGGCTTTATGCTTCTGGAATTTCCTAAGTGAACACTATTAATCCAAGTCTCTAGATTCTCTGAGAACTGGTTATTAATATGAAATAGATCATTTTGGTGTTTTAGCCTTTTTATAATAACACATCAGTGTGATGCTTAATGCATTCCCTATATTGTTTTCATCAAAATGACTATCACTTTTAATTAGTTTACTTGACAATACACTTTTTAAATTTTTTCATTGCTATTCCATGTGGGTGAGACAATTTAAAAATGTGACATTGCATCTTAGCCCTTAAAAGGAATATTCACAAATCTGGGCACAATAGCAGATAAGAAAAAGGGAATCTCTGAGTTCAGTTGATTTGAGATTTTGCTTATACAAATATTGGATGTTTGAATTGAACCTAAACATCAGTATTGGTAAGGATCAGTCTTTCTAAAGATGTTAGAGTTTTTGTGACTCTCTTTGTGTTATAATTTAAAAGCACATAAAGCGTAAAGCAAAAGATTGACAAATTTAATACTTCATTTTTTTAGCTAAGTAATATAAGAAGTTTTTTGCCCAGAAAGCAATAATACTGAAAGTCAAAAAAAAGAGAAGTATCATGTCATATATCTGTTGGTGGTTTGTATGTCTTCTGGGAAGAAGTGTTTGTTCAGGTCCTCAGGTACCCATTTTTTAATTGGGTTTTGTTGTTGTTGTGGAGTTGTATGAGGTCTTTATATATTTTGGATATTAGCCTCTCATTAGAGGTGTGGTTTACATATATCTTCTCCCATTCAGTTGGTTGCCTCTTTGTTTTGTTGATGGTTCCTTTTCCTGTACAGAAGCTTTTAGTTTGATATAGTCCCATTTGTTTATTTTTGCTTTTACCCCCCTTGCCTTTGAGGTCAAATTCATAAAATCCTAAGACCAAGGTTTAGTACCTATGTTTTCTTCTACACAGTTTATTGTTTCAGGTATTATGTTTAGGTCTTTGACCCATTTTGAGTTAATTTTTGTGTATGGTGACACACAGCAGTTTAGTTTCATTATTTACATATGGCTTTCCAATTTTCCCAGCACATTAATTGAAAAGGCTGTCTTTTGTTCACTGTATGTTTTTGGCTACTTTGTTGAAAATTATCTGCCCATATATATGTGGGTTTATTTCTGGGTCCTCAATTCTGTTCCATTGTTCTGTGTGTCTGTTTTCCTGCCAATATCATGCTATTTTGATTATTGTCGCTTTGAAGTCAGGAAGTGTGATACCTTTGGTCTTGTTCTTTTTTCTCTGGGTTGCTTTGACTATTCAGGGCATTTTGTGATTCCATACAAATCTGATGATTTTTTGCTCTATTTCTTTAAAAAAATGCCATTGGGATTTTGACGGGGATTGAATTAAATCTGTACATTCCTCTGGGTAATATGGCCATTTTAATTATGTTGATTCTTCCAATCCATGAACAGAGAATATCTTTCCATTTCTTTATGTCTTCTTCAATTTCGTTTAATAAAGTCGTACAGTTTTCAGTGTATGGGTCCTACACATCCTTTGTTAAGTTTATTCCTAGGTATTTTAGTCTTTTTGTTGCAATTGCAAAGGGAATTGTCTTTTTTTTCCTTGAAATTTCATTGCAACACAATGCATTTTTGTACATTGATTTTATATCCTGTAACTTGACTGTTTTTGTTTATTGTTTCTAATCATTTTTTGGTGGAGTCTTTAGGGTTTTCTATATAAAGAAGAGTGTCATCTGCAGAAAGTGACAACTTGACTTCTTCATTCCCAATTTGGATGCCTTTTATTTCTTTCTCTTGCCTGATTGTTCTGGCGAACACTTCCAATACTATGTTGAATAACGGCGGTGAGGAAGGATATCCCTGTCTTGTTCCTGATCTTAGAGGAAAAGCTTTCGGTTTTTCACCGTTAAGTATGATGTTAGCTGAGGGTTTGTCTCATATGGCCTTTATTGTGTTGAGGTATTTTCCTTCTATACTCATTTTATTGAGTGTTTTAATTATAAATGGATGTTGTACCTTGTCAAATGCTTTTTTTGAATCTATTGATATGATCATATGATTTTTATCCTTTTTCTAAATATAGTGTATCGCATTAATTGATTTGCATATGTTGAAGGATCCTTATACCCCTGGAATAAACGCCACTTGATTATGATGTAAAATCTTGTTAATGTATTGTTGTGTTTGATTTGCTAGTATTTTGTTCTGTATTTTTGCATCTGTATTCATCAGAGATATTCTTCTGTAGTTTTCTTTTTTAATGTTTTCCTTACCAGGTTTTGGTATCAGCGTAATGTTGGCCTCATAAAATGAGTTAGGAAGTATTGCCTCTTCTTTAATTTTTTGGATGAGTTTGAGAAGGGCAGGTATTAAATTATCTTTGAATATTTGATAGGATTCACTAATGAAGGCATCTGGTCCTGGACTTTGCTTTTTTTGGGGGTGGGGTGGGGATGATGATTATTTCAATTTCCTTGCTGTTGATTAGTCTATTTAGATTTTCCAGTTCTTTGTGATTCAGTCTAGGAAGGTTATGTATTTCTAAAAACTTGTCTATTTCTTCTAGATTATTGAATTTGGTGGTATGTAGTCTTTCATAGTATTCTTGTACGATCCTGTGTGTTTCTGTGATATCTGTCATAACAGAAAACATTTTCCTCATGAAGGAATTCTCTCTCTTTAAACCTGTCAGACTGTTGTGCAGATTAAATCCTTTAATTGAGAATAGATAAAGGTGAAAATGAGAAGTAATGTATAATGCATAAAGTCAAATAATAATAAAAAACCATGTTAAAGGAAAACCAGAGCTTCATAGTAAAAACAGATTTTATTAAAAAACAGGTTTTTTTAAACTCATAAAACATATTTTATTCAGGCAACAGGGAAAAAGAGACCTCAGTATAACACTGGCCTCAATTCTGAGTATAGTATGAACAAGTTGGGATTTAGAGCCAAAGAGAAGGGGTGGAGGTCAGTATGGAAAATTACTCAGAGGAAACATCAGATGTAAGGGAGTAGTCTAGCTAAAATGACTTGAAGGATTCTTGCTGAAGGCGAGCCAGTGTCAGATATCACCTGGGGGATGGTGAGAGATGAGGAATTTGATCAAATATCTAAGTGATCAGATACGGAGGGTGGGGAAGTCTCCCTAAACTGACATATCAGGAATCTTGCAGAACTGGGTGATGCAGGCTCAACAAGGGTGGACATTGAAGTCCAAGGTCAAAGACTATTCGAGAAGAGGGCTTAAAGGTGCCCAACTAAAGTTTGTTCAAGAGGAATCTTTGTCAGTCAGGAAGAAATAATCACAGAGGTATTGCTACCTCTTTACTGCTAATATGAATAGGAAGGATTAATTTTGCCTAGACTGCAGGGTCCAGGAAAAGTCACAGTATGATTTTTATTCAGAGGCAATAGCATTAAAGGGACATTAAAGGAAATCTTAACAGAAAAAGAAAATGTTATAGGAAAACCATGTGCATTTTTTGAAGGAAGCAATAAATCAGTTAAATTTTCAATACCTTAATGAAGAAATAGATAAGCATTATCAGAACCACTAAACATTCCATTTTGTTCTGGGAAAATTAATTACGATGCCTACTGCGTTTGCAATGCCTATACAACTCTATCCACATCCCTCACCTCCATACTCACAACGTATACAAAAAAGATGAGCCAAAACACGTATTTTATATCATATGACCCCGCCCCTTTGTCTACAGGTATGGGATTAGGAGCAGTTGATTTAATGGCAGCCAATGCATAGGTCTGTCTGTAACCTATGATATGCATAACTTAGCATAAAATAATGGCCTGGGCCAATCATATCTTACTACAATTTACCTAAATTGAGAAAAGAGAGAATCAGGCAGTTAATAGTGGCTTTGAAGCCAAAGATGCATACATAGAAAGAAACCCTTGAGATATATTTGAAGCCATGTATGAGGGATTAGATTTAGGTCTAGGAAAGGTCAGAACAATCTGAGTAAGCAGTCACTATCAGGTGAGGAAAGTTCTAGAATACAGAGAAGAAAAAAAACTAGGCTGGTTGGTGTAATAGAATAAAGACGGCTGCAAATTCTTTGATATTTTGTTCTATGAGGTCTATATCTCCTCTCTTTTAATCTGGGTGTGTTTTTTTTTGTTTGTTTGTTTGTTTTTTTGACTACTTGACCAATCAAATTCAGTGGAAGTGACCAAGTGACCCTGTGCTATTTTGGATTCTCAAGAGATTATTAGCTTCCAATTCCCATCTCTTCAAATACTTGCTCTAGGAAATAACCATGTTATGCCACCAAGAAGGCTCATGCAGAGGCCCATGGGGAAAACAAATGCCCCTGACCAATAACCTAGGATGAGCTCCCGGCCGAAAGCAGCAACCATTTCCCAGTCATGTGAGTGGGCCATCATGTAGGTTGATCATCTAGGGTCAGTTGAGCTGCCACAACTGACACCACATGGAATAGGATAGAGCCATTGCTATCCAGCCCTGCCCAAATTGTGGGTTTGTGAGTAAAATAAATGACTGTTTTTAGTGTTTTTATTTTTTTATTATTTTTAATTGTGGAGAAATACACATAACATGAAAGTTATAATTGTAACCATTTTAAAAGTTATCAGTGTCATTAAATATATTCACATTTTGGACAACTATAATCACCATTCTTCTCCAGAATTCTTTGCATCCTGCAAAACTGAAATTCTGTATCTATTGAATAATGACTCCCTCTTTTTCCCTGCCCTCTAGCTCTGGCAAACACCATTCTACTTTATGTCTCTATGAATTTGACCACTCTAGGTACCTCTTATAAGGGGAATCATACAGTATTTGTCTTTTTGTGACTGGCCTATTTCACTTAGCATAATGTCCTAAAAGTTTATCTATGTTATAGCATGTGTCAGAATTTCCTTCCATTTTAAGGCTGGATAATATTTCACTGTATGTACACACCACATTTTGTTTATTCACTCACCTGTTGATGGACATTTGGGTTGTTTCCACCTTTTGGTTATTGTGAATAATGCTGCTGTAAACATGGGTGTACAAATATTTGTTTGAGCACCTGCTTCAATTATTTTGAATGCACAAAAGTGGAATTGCTCACTGATATTTGTTTCTGAAAAGTGGAAATAAATTAAACTACGAAGTACCATTCTGCTTGTTATGGGTGTACCAAACTATACCATCAAACTATACCACATTGTTAAAAGTAAGCAATCCCTTTAGTGTAGAATACATAGTAAACAAATTACTAAACATACACATACAAATTTTATAGATAAAAACTTTGACAAATGTTTTTACTGGCTATTATGGTGCTTTTTTCCACAAATTAAATGGAAAATTCTTAGGCAATGCGTGTGGTCAAAATGAGACAAATTTTTCCAAAGTCAATGAAAATTTAGTAAATTCCTATAGGTGCAGACGTTGCAGAGCCTTATAATAATATAAACACATGTTTACCAATTAGTTTATTTTCAGATCATTTACTACTTAAAAATATTTTGTCTCTGACTTGTGTTAGTCTTTTGAGTTTTATGTGATTGTCCTAAGGTTCACAGGTTAACAGAACTATTGATTTTAACCATTAGCTTTAAGCTGCTGTTGTATACAGTATCCTGTCAATAATAAAATCTGCTATCTCATATTTGCCTAGTATATCCCAACTTTGATAGACTCTCTGAAAGAGGAAATGAAGAGCATTGCAATAATTAGAAGATAGAGAAGATCTCAAGCAGTAAGAGAGAAAATTGTCATAGCTAACTATTCCCAGAATATTTGAGTTGATATGTGAAGGGTTATGAAGAGTGTTAATATATGAAGGGGTTTAATGTTACATGTGTTTCTGTGCATTATTTAGACTATAGGAGCTCAGAGTAACAGTTCTTCACCCTAGCTACGAGACATTAGCATCGCCTAGGGACCTTTTAAAAATGCCCATCAGGTCTTATCCCATTCCACCAAGTCAGACTCTTTGATGATTCCATGAAAGATATTTTTTAAAGTTCTCCAGATGAGTCTAATGAGAGAACAACTGGAAAGGAAAATAAAAACTATGTTTGTATGTTTTGTACCTTCTGCACAAGGCCAACTACACCTTGAGTGCTCATTACACAGGAAGGATGCCTCCATCGGACAAGGTCTTTTAGTAGCAGATGAGGCCTCAATTAGATAGCCAGCCACTCTATTCTATAGTGTTTTCGGTTTTCAAGTTCACACAGATAAGATGAACAGTATCCATGGCAACGGCAGATGTGATTCATCCATTCCATAGCTTTCTATTTCCTTTGGGACATTCTGTTTCCTAGGATGACATTTGGGGCAGCTCATATACTCTCTCAGCCATCTGGCCGACTGGTGATTTGAGCGCTTATTCATGTATACTTTTTAATTATTATAATCTTACAGCTATGCCTAATGCATGGTATTAGTTTAGATACACTTTTTAAAAAATTGAACAACATTTGTATGGTTATGATAAAAAATAATGATTGATTAATTTACTCTTTAAGCATTTACTGAATGTTGGTTGAATAGTCCATACTTAAAGGTTGATACTTGCCCTCAAGGATCTTGTATTCTAAGTGATGATATTAGTACTACTTTGTGCCATAAAATCTATTTTATGATTTGGGTTCTCAATCTTGTCTATGGTACTGTATTAGTCAAGGTTCTCCAGAGAAGCAGAATCAATAGGACGTATATGTATAGAGAAAGAAATTTGTTATAAGGAATTGGCTCACACGACTCTATAGAGGCTGGCAAGTGCAAATCTGCAGTGCGGGCCAGCAGGCAGAGACCCAGGACAGCTTTTATTCTAGTTTTGGTCCACAGGCTGGCAGTGGAGACCCAGGAGAGCTGAAAGAGCAGATGAAGTTCAAAGGCAATCTGCTGGCGAATGCCCTCTTGCTTGGGGAGGCAGGTCTTTTTGTTCTACTTAGGCCTTTAACTGATTGTACGAGGCCTTAATTGGAGGATAGTCTGTTCACTGATTTACATGTTAATCTCATCTAAAAAGGCCCTTCAAGTTGACACATAAAATTAAACATCACGGGTGCTTAAAGAGGAGGAGGAGAAAGATAGGTACGCTAAATTGCTTACCCTGTGTCAGGATTGCAGTTTGGACTCTGACCCTGTAAGGGAACTATTGCTACTGTATTCAGTGTGTAGAGGAGGAAAATGAGACTTATAAAAGTTAAATAACTTGTCCAAGTCACACAGTTAGATAAGGGTTGGTCCTGTGAATTAAACCCAGATCTGCCTGGCTCCTGGCCCTTGCCCTTAACCACCGCAGAGCTTCACAAAAATTCTTTTGGGACGTTTACTTTATTCTATCTCTGAGGTGTATTGTTAAGGGGGAATGCCATTTTATTGTACCTTACGAAGGGAATTTTAAAATTATTTGCAATGTTTTATTTAATACTAACTTGAAATACTGTGGGCAATTGCATTCTGATGTGTTAAATTCAGAGCGATACCTATCTTTTTCCACTAGAAAATTTTCATTAAAATGAGGCGTGCTGCTACTTCTTACTATTTAAGCAGAGAGGAGATACTTCTCGTTTAAGGTTTATAAAGCACCTTGAGATTTTCAAGGGGCAAATACTCCCAAGAGAGGTGTGCTATGCTGATTTAAATAATCGAGTCAATTAAATTGAATCTCTCTGATCAATATAAAATGTTAATATAGCTCTTCGGCTCTTCTGACTTAATTGCACAGCATAAAAATACTGTTGTCAAGAAGCAGTGCTAAAAATCAGTTAGAATGGGAATCATGATCTTACCCCTTGTAAGAACTGAGAAAATTAGTTGAATCACACAAATCATTCTTCAGTACAGTATCTTTTTATCTTTCATGTCCCTGGTTCACTTAGCATTTATTTTAACTAATTATTTAGTTAATTAGCAATCGTTAATTCAAAAATCTCTAATTGAGCACTTTTCATGTGGCAGGTGGATAACTAACATCTGTTTAGAACTTTATAAAGCAACTTCACGTGTCTCATTTATCTTTGCCCCTATTCCAAGATGTTGAGTGTTAAATCTTTCCCATATGCACTTATTATTTTTGTACATGTTTCTACTCCCTTTTGTTTTAAATATAATTGCACTGACAAAGCTGAAGATCCAGGCTCCCTTCCGAGATAAGTTAATAACTGCTGATTTCCAAAATGTATGATTTTCACTGAAATCTTTCTGCTTGGTCTGCCTAGTACGGTCAGTTAGATTAAATTTTACTGTTGGTAATTCTTTTGTTGAATGAATCAATATTACATTGATTCTTATCATTTCCTTAAGAAAGTATAAATGACTAGATCAGAATATCAGATTTTTGGAACATTATTTGTGAGAAAGTGTTATGTGATAAGAAGAAAAGTTTATTATGCTTTATTTAAGTGAAGTGTTAGACATGGGAGAATCATACCATAAAGACACATGAGAGTATTTGGGAAAAGACTTCAAATCTGACTTCAAACCAACGCTTGCTTAGCCTAGGAAGTATATATTGCAAAAATAATGATAGCTGGAAATGTCTGTGACAGGTCTGAGGCCCCTTTCTGACCTGGCTCTTCCTCTCCTCTTTAAAGAGAAATATTGTATTCACCATTTCCCACTAACCATAGAATGCTTTGCTTTGGAAAAGGCTTTCCATTAACTGCTGAATCATTTCCAATATGCTGGACCACAGATTGTACAGTAATAAGTCATAAGATCATTAAGACTGTGGATACAGAATGGTTTCAGTTAGTTCTTTATCAAGTTGGATTCATTTTTATTGATGCTTGACATCAACATTCCTAGAGCCTTGAGCTTTGCTATGCATTTTGGGATATTATAGAGATAATGATCTCTCTATATTTTTCTGACAAATGCAGTGATCTAAACACATTAAAATTAATTCATATGTGCTTCAATCTTGCAGATCTTCATAATTTTGTTTTATTAAGCAATTTAAAGTCAACAAGAAAACCACTTGTTGACATTTTGGGGAACATTTTCTATATCCCCCAGTTCCACTTGCCTCCCTACCCTCCTCTACTCCATTCCAGTGAGGAGAGGTATTGAATGGGATTCATCAGGACATTGTCCAGTTTGCATTTTTAGGAGTGGAGTCTAAGCAAGAGGAGTATAAATGGGATGGCATGCTCTCATCTTTTCTCAGCTTTCTGTACAACATTGATAAATAAGATGTGAGATTTGAATTTGGCTTTGGGGTGGAAATAGAGCAGACCTTCCAATTCAGGGTCCTTAGGCCTTTATAGCACAGGAAAAATGTTTTTTACTTGGTCTAGTCTAAAAAATTGGTTTAACATTGGAGTGTGTGGCAGGGCCCAGGCAGTAACAAAACGTGACTTTGTTTTGATTCATCACATATCATATATTTCCCTTATGATATTGTGGGGAGAGACGTGTTAAGGAAAGTTTGGATACTTTTGTGTCTTAGTAAAGACCACCATAATGCCATTTTAATTTAACTTTAATGGCATCCATTCCATTAGTTCTTTTATCTAGTGTTTTAATAGACTATCATAACAAGTATACTAATGTAACCTCAAATTAAGTCCACTGTATTCATTTCCATCCCCAAACCCAAACTAGAGTCTTGAATCTCACTGTTTCAATTCAATGAAAGGTCATACTTGCCTTCTTCAGAGAAAAAAGAGGGGATGAAGAAACATATGGGCTTAGTAGAAGCTTTGTTCTTAGAGTGATGGATGAGTCAGTAAATCTGGGATCTGATCTCCGAAGAATACTAGAAAAGGTAAACAGAAGATTCTTTCACTGGAGGTAAGTCTTTTTCACTCTAGATGTAGTCTGCATAATAGCACCCAGCACAAATAAACACAATAAACACCGAAATACAACATAAACTGAAAAGTAGTACAATACTTATACTTGAGTTCCCTCCCCCTACCCAGTGCAAACCTGGCAAAAAGTGCACTTACATTCAGAGAAAAATCTATCCT
Organism: Rhinolophus hipposideros; assembly: GCF_964194185.1. Taxonomy (NCBI): domain Eukaryota; kingdom Metazoa; phylum Chordata; class Mammalia; order Chiroptera; family Rhinolophidae; genus Rhinolophus; species Rhinolophus hipposideros. Next base: position 62,322,288 of record NC_138047.1, read on the forward strand.
GTTATTTTATAAAGAAGACAACAAGTCTATTGCTCAATATCGGCACCGTTTTTCCATTCTTTCTCTAAAGCTGAACACTTGACACCATTCATTTATAAGGGACATTCTCACCGAAAGCAAGATAATCAGGTTAACTTCATTACACTTAAATACTCTTAGAAAAGATAGGAAAACAAAATATTTGATAATATTTACTGAATACTTTCTAGGTGCTATTCATTCTATTATACACTTGTTTAACTTTCACCAGCGTTGTGTGGCTAACCAAACTTTACAGATGAGAAAACTGGGTCTTTAAAATGTTAATGTTTTGGAAGTTATACAGCTAATAAGTGACAGCCCCAGGATTCCATCTCAGGACTCACACTGCAGAGCCAGCTTCCTATTCACAATGCTGTTCTGCCACTATTATGTACATATATCAGTCTGGTGTAATTTTCTAGTTTAAATAGATTTGGTTCTATTATGAAAATATTGTTCTGCAGGACAAATGCTCTCTCAGATAGTTGTATTCCAATTATATGTTATTTATGAGGACTCTTTGTAAGTGTGGTACTATTTGCTTGCTAAACTATTGTGAAAAAATAAATAAAAGCCTCATTTTCACTGCTAAGAATGGATCTCCATAATTTTCCTGCTTAAATATATACACAAAATTACTAGTCTTTGATTTCTCTGTATTTTTTTTTCCTGGCGCACATAATAGTTCCTAGATATTAATATTCCATCAATTTGAATTAGAAATAGAGACAGTTTAATACAACATCTGCAGCTTAAAGTTTTTTATGAACATGATCTTGGAAACAGTTTAATATGGTTGGGACTGACAGCCTATGAGTGCGTAGAGAAATACAGATGTGGTTGAAAAGGAAGCTTGGGAATAGTTTATACAATGGCCCATGTGCAAGCCATGTTGGAAAAGTGCTGCTTTCAACGGTTGAATACCCCACACCTTGAAATTAGCCTGCACTAGGCACAGTATCTAGCACATAGTAGGAACTTATTAAACTTTCATGAGAAACAAACTCTGGAAAGACAACAAAGTTTTAAGAACATTGTTGAGAATCCTAGTTGGATTAATGTCTTAGTCTTATGTTTTTAGTAGCAAAACTAGTTTCAGGAAGAAAAGATAAAGGAATATTTGAGAATGATGAATTTTAATTAGATATTAATATAAGGAAGAACAAGATTTTTGAAATCACATTTAGTACAGTGCGTACTGCACAGGGAGTGGTTCAAGAAATATTGAATAAATGAATGAAAGAATAAATGAAAAATATACATTGTGTGTGTGTATGTGTGTGTGTGTGTGTGTACTCACACTCATCACACTGGTAAATGATAAATAGGCAAAGAAAAGAAAATTTAATGTATTCAAATGTATTTACATAAAATTCAAAATTTAATTTTGGAAAAGCCTAATGGGAAGCCAGATTCAACAAAGCTTATTCTTTATTTTTATCATTGCTATTAATTAAGCCTTTTGATAGCTTCCTTGAACTTTCAAGTTCCCCAATGCAATACTATAATAATTTAGGGAAGAAAATCTGAAAGGTGGTGTTGAAGAATAATTAGTATTTAACTGGATGTGAATGCAAGCATGAAACAGTGTCCCAGGGGTAGCAGATGTGAAAAAGACTTAATGAAGAAGAGAAAAGTAATGAAAAGACAGTTTCTAGACTTCATGTTCTAAAGTCTTTGAAATATCATTGAAGTTTGTGGGACACCTGAACACATCTGCTTTATTTGTTTGGTTTTGGGAAATTTAAAAGGAATCTTAGGGCTAAAGACTGAGTGTGGCTTTGTAAAACAATAGTTTTAAACCATACCACGCTTCTCCTCCTTCCTCCTTGTTTGTACAATCTTATTCTGTACGAATTCCTTCCTCTGTGGGTATCTCAAGCCAGTCAACTTTAGAGCCTGAGTTAAATCTCACCTGGGTAGAATTTTGCGGAATCATTAGGAGTATGCTAGAATTTGCTTTTGTTAGAAAAATGAAATGAAAAGAAGGCAACATTTTAATGTTGTTAATCTATTAATCCACTTTAAAACTCACAGTATTCTGTGGGGGGGAAAATACTCAAATGCTCATCTCCAGCTTTGATCTTTTGGGATTAGTTTAGTGGCACATCTTTTGCATATCTGGGACTTTTCTATTTAGGTGTTCTGCTAAAACTTTGCCCTCTTCTACAAACCAAACTATAATCTGCCAATCAACTGACACCCTAGTAGCAAAGTTTAGAATAGTTTTCCCTTCTCTTTCTTTCTTTGTTCACAATCTGTTGCCTTGTGTAATTATTTTTCCTTTGAAAATCAAGCACTTAAAATTAAATTTTTGAATACTTCCACCCTTATTGTGTAGTCTGAATTGTCCTCACCAATTAATTGCTTATCCAATATATTCTTCAGGAAAATGAGGGTAATAACAGGGTTGTAAGTTTCAAATGAAATAATGTATGTAAGAGTATGTAGCAGATAGGAGATACTTAGCAAATGATATTTACTAATAAGATTTCCTGTTCAAACTTTTCTTTGCTTTGCTGCCACCAGGATAAAATCTAGAAATCCAGACTCATATTTAAACTCATAGGAGCTTGCCTCTAACTACCTACATCAAATTATTTTCCACTAATCTGTAATTATTATTTAATCATACAAATCTCTTTATGCCACAAACAGGCCACGTTCATTCCAACATCCTGCTTTCAGCCAATATTCCTGCTCTTTGTTTTGGGGGAATACAACTTCCTCTGTTTAATCATATGGTCCAATTTCAACTCCAGTCTTGCCACCTCTATGGAACTTCCTTTAGTTGTTCTAGGTAGAGGAGAACATCAATGAACAAGTAGACAATGTGTCTCTGCTCTCATGAAGCTTACAGTCTAGTGGGGGAACAGATAATAACCAGATCGAGAAACAAACAAAATACAATACAATACACACACACACACACACACACACGCACACACACACACACACACACAGAAATATCATTCACCCTTAAAAAGCAACAAAATTCTGCAGTATGCTACAACGTGGATGAAACTTGAGGACATGATACTAAATAAAATAAGCCAGCCACAAAAAAATAAATGCTACATGATTCCAATTATATTAGGTACCCAGTGTAGTCAAATTCATAGAGACAGAAAGGAGAATGGTGATTTCCAGGGAATGGAGAGAGGGAGAAAAAGGAAGTTGTTCTATGAGAATAGAGTTTCAGTTTTGCCAGATGACAATGTTCTAGAGATCTGTTACACAACAACATGCATGTAGTTAACACTACTGTACTGTTCATTTTAAAAATGATTAAGATGGTAAATTTTATGTTTTGTGTTTCTTACCACAATGAAAAAGAAATCACTGAGATAATCTCAGCAAATTATAAATGCTATTAAGAAAATAAAGCAGGATAACAGGAGAGTTCCTGAGAGCCAATGCTACTTTGGAAAACCTCTGTGAGGGAGTGACTTTGGAGCTGAGACCTCGGTGATGTCACGGATCAGTCACAAGAGTCAGAAGGAGCAATAAGTGAAAAGGTCATGAGGCCGAAATAAATTTGGCCTATTCAAGCAAGAGGAAGAAGGCGACATTAGGAGGGCACACTGTGAATTTGTCGAGGAAAGCAGACACTAGATTCTGTAGGGACTGGTAGGCTGTGGAAAGGAGATTGGATTTTATTTAAATGCAACAGAAAATTATTAAAGAATTTTAAACAGGATGGTGGCATGGTCTGAGTTACAGTTTTTAAAAAGTCAGCTAGCTATAATGAGGTGACAGACTCAGGGGTAAATACATGCATTATATAAGACCTGGTATATTATATTATGTTATGTTATGTTATGTTATGTTATATTATGTTATATTATGTTATATTACATTAGACTGTGTATTATATTATATTAGACTCAGGTATTATATTATATTATATTGTATTGTATTATATTTATATTATATTATATTGTATTGTATTATATATTATATTATATTATATTATATTATATTATATTATATTATATTATAGACCGGGTCTTATATTATAGTAAAATAAGACCAGGTTTTATATTAATTTTTGCTCCAAAAGACGCATTAGAGCTGATTGTCCAGCTAGATCTCATTTTCGGGAAAGCACGGTAGTATGAATAATGCTGCCATGAATGT